>NW_027327550.1:0-300000 GCF_047675955.1 Chlorocebus sabaeus
AGTTTCTCAGACAGCTTCTTTGCAGTTTTTAACGGAAGATATTTCCTTTATCACCATAGCCCTCTATGGGCTTCCAAATATCACTTTGCCAATTACACAAGAAAAGCCTTAGCTAAAGGCTTCTTGAAGGGAAAGATGTAACTCTGTGAGATCAACTAACAGAACACAGAGCAGTTTCTCAAAAAGCTTCTTTCCCGTTTTGAACGGAAGATATTTCCTTTTTCACCTAAGCCCTCTACGGGCTTCCAAATATCACTTTGCCAATTCCACAAGAAAAGCCTTAGCGAAAGGCTTCTTGAGGAGAAAGATGTAACTCGGTGAGATGAATTAACAGAACACAGAGCAGTTTCTCTGAAAGCTTCTTTCCAGTTTTGAACGGAAGATATTTCCTTTTTCACCATAGCCCTCTATGGGCTTCCAAATATCCCTTTGCCAATTCAACAAGAACAGCCGTAGCGAAAGGCTTCTTGAAGGGAAAGATGTAACTCTGTGAGATGAATTAACAGAACACAGAGCAGATTCTCAGAAACCTTCTTTCCAGTTTTGAACGGAAGATATTTCCTTTTTCACCATAGCCCTCTATGGGCTTCCAAATATCCCTTTGCCAATTCCACAAGAACAGCCTTAGCGAAAGGCTTCTTGAAGGGAAAGATGTAACTCTGTGAGATGAATTACCAGAACACAGAGCGGTTTCTCAGAAAGATTCTTTCCAGATTTGAACGGAAGATATTTCCTTTTTCACCGAAGCCCTCTATGGGCTTCCAAATATCCCTTTGCCAATTCCACAAGAACAGCCTTAGCGAAAGGCTTCTTGAAGGGAAAGATTTAACTCTGTGAGATGATTAACAGAACACAGAGCCGTTTCTCAGAAAGCTTCTTTCCAGTTTTGAACGGAAAGTATTTCCTTTTTCAGAATAGCCCTTTATGGGCTTCCAAATATGACTTTGCCAATTCCACAAGAACAGCCTTAGCGAAAGGCTTCTTGAAGGGAAAGATGTAACTCGGTGCGATGAAGTACCAGAACACAGAGCGGTTTCTCAGAAAGCTTCTTTCCAGTTTGGAACGGAAGATATTTCCTTTTTCACCGTAGCCCTCTATGGGCTTCCAAATATCCCTTTGACAATTCCACAAGAACAGCCTTAGCGAATGGCTTCCTGAAGGGAAAGATGTAACTCCGTGAGATGATTAACAGAACACAGAGCAGTTTCTCAGAAAGTTTCTTTCGAGTTTTGAACGGAAGATATTTCCTTTTTCACCATAGATCTCTAGGGGCTTCAAAATATCATTTTGCCAATTCCACAAGAACAGCCTTAGCGAAAGGCTTCTTGAAGGGAAAGATGTAACTCTGTGAGATGAATTACCGGAACACAGAGCAGTTTCTCAGAAAGCTTCTTTCCAGTTTTGAACGGAAGATATTTCCTTTTTCACCGTAGCCTGTGGGCTTCCAAATATCCCTTTGCCAATTCCACAAGAACAGCCTTAGCGAAAGACTTCTTGAAGGGAAAGATGTAATTCCGTGAGATGATTAACAGAACACAGAGCAGTTTCTCAGAAAGCTTCTTTCCAGTGTTGAACGGAAGGTATTTCCTTTTTCACCATAGCCCTTTATGGCCTTCCAAATATCCCTTTGCCAATTCCACAAGAACAGCCTTAGCGAAAGGATTCTTGAAGGGAAAGATGTAACTCTGTTCGATGAATTACCAGAACACAGAGCGGATTCTCAGAAAGCTTCTTTCCAGTTTCGAAGGGAAGATATTTCCTTTTTCACCGTAGCCCTCTATGGGCTTCCAAATATCCCTTTGACAATTCCACAAGAACAGCCTTAGCGAAAGGCTTCTTGAAGGGAAACATGTAACTCTGTGAGATGAATTAACAGAACACAGAGCAGTTTATCAGAAATCTTCTTTCCAGTTTTGAACGGAAGATATTTCCTTTTTCACCATAGCCTTCTATGGGCTTCCAAATATCCCTTTGCCAATTCCACAAGAACAGCCTTAGCGAAAGGCTTCTTGAAGGGAAATATTTAACTCTGTGAGATGAATTAAAAGAACACAGAGCAGTTTCTCAGAAAGCTTCTTTCCAGTTTTGAATGAAAGATATTTCCTTTCTCAACATAGCCCTCTATGGGCTTCCAAATATCCCTTTGCCAATTCCACAAGAACAGATTTAGCGAAAGGCTTCTTGAAGGGAAAGATTTAACTTTCTGAGATGAATTAACAGAACACAGAGCAGTTTCTCAGAGAGCTTCTTTCCAGTTTTGAACGAAAGATATGTCCTTTTTCACCATAGCCCTTTATGGGCTTCCAAATATCCCTTTGCAATTCCACAAGAACAGCCTTAGCGAAAGGCTTCTTGAAGGGAAAGATGTAACGCTGTGAGATGAACTAACAGAACACAGAGCAGTTTCTCAGAAACCTTCTTTCCAGTTTTGAAAGGAAGATATTTCCTTTTTCACCATAGCCCTCTATTGGCTTGCAAATATCCCTTTTCCAATTCCACAAGAACAGCCTTAGCGAAAGGCTTCTTTAAGGGAAAGATGTAACTCTGTGAGATGAATTAACAGAACGCAGAGCAGTTTCTCAGAAAGATTCTTTCTAGTTTTGAACTGAATATATTTCCTTTTTCACCACTGCCCTCTATGGGCTTCCAAATATCCCTTTGCCAATTCCACAAGAACAGCCTTAGCGAAAGGCTTCTTGAAGGGAAAGATGTAACTCTGTGACATGAATTAACAGAACACAGAGCAGTTTCTCAGTAAACTTCTTTCGAGTTTTGAAAGGAAGATATTTCCTTTTTCACCATAGCCCTCTAGGGGCTTCCAAATATCCCTTTGCCAATTCCACAAGAACAGCCTTAGCGAAAGGCTTCTTGAAGGGAAAGATGTAACTCTGTGAGATGGACTAACAGAACACAGAGCAATTCCTCAGAAAGCTTCTTTCCAGTTTTGAACGGAAGATATTTCCTTTTTCACCCTAGCCCTCTATGGGCTTCCAAATATCCCTTTGCCAATTCCACCAGAACACCTTAGCGAAAGGTTTCTTGAAGGGAAAGATGTAACTCTGTGAGATGAATTAACAGAACACAGAGCAGTTTCTCAGAAAGCTTCTTTCCAGTTTTGAACGGAAGATATTTCCTTTTTCACCATAGCCCTCTATGGGCTTCCAAATATCCCTTTCCCAATTCAACCAGAACACCTTAGCGAAAGGTTTCTTGAAGGGAAAGATGTAACTCTGTGAGATGAATTAACAGAACACAGAGCAGTTTCTCAGAAAGCTTCTTTTCAGTTTTGAACGAAAGATATTTCCTTTTTAACCATATCCCTCTTCGGGCTTCCAAATATCACTTTGCCAATTCCACAAGAAAAGCCTTAGCGAAAGGCTTCTTGAAGGGAAAGATGTAACACTGTGAGATAAATTAACAGAACACAGAGCAGTTTCTCAGAAAGCTTCTTTCCAGTTTTGAACGGAAGATATTTCCTTTTTCACCATAGCTCTCTAAGGGCTTCCAAATATCCCTTTGCCAATTCCACAGGAAAAGCCTTAGCGAAAGGCTTCATGAAGTGAAAGATGTAACTCTGTGACATGAATTAACAGAACACAGAGCAGTTTCTCTGAAAGCTTCTTTCCAGTTTTGAATGGAAGATATTTTCTTTTTCACCATAGCCCTCTATGGGCTTCCAAATATCCCTTTGCCAATTCAACCAGAACACCTTAGCGAAAGGTTTCTTGAAGGGAAAGATGTAACTCTGTGAGATGAATTAACAGAACACAGAGCAGTTTCTCAGAAAGCTTCTTTCTAGTTTTGAACGGAAGATATTTCCTTTTTCACCATAGCCCTCCTTGGGCTTCCAAATATCCCTTTGCCCTTTCCTCAAGAACAGCCTTAGCGAAAGGCTTCTTGAAGGGAAAGATGTAACTCTGTGACATGAATTAACAGAACACAGAGCAGTTTCTCTGAAAGCTTCTTTCCAGTTTTGAACGGAAGATATTTTCTTTTTCACCATAGCCCTCTATGGGCTTCCAAATATCCCTTTGCCAATTCCACAAGAACAGCCTTAGCGAAAGGATTCTTGAAGGGAAAGATGGAACTCAGTGAGATGAATTAACAGAACACAGAGGAGTTTCTCAGAAAGCTTCTTTCCAGTTTTGAACGGAAGGCATTTCCTTTTTCACCATAGCCCACTATGTGCTTCTAAATATCACTTTGCCAATTCCACAACAGCAGCCTTAGCGAAAGGCTTGTTGAAGGGAAAGATGTAACTCTGTGAGATGAATTAACAGAACACAGAGCAGTTTCTCAGAAAGCTTCTTTCCAGTTTTGAACGGAAGATATTTCCTTTTTCATCATAGCCCTCTATGGGCTTCCATATATCCCTTTGCCCATTCCACAAGAACAGCCTTAGCGAAAGGCTTCTTGAAGGGAAAGGTGTAACTCTGTGCGATGAATTAGCAGAACACAGAGCGGTTTCTCAGAAAGCTTCTTTCCAGTTTCGAACGGAAGATATTTCCTTTTTCACCGTAGCCCTCTATGGGATTCCAAATATCACTTTGCCAATTCCACAAGAAATGCCTTAGCGAAAGGCTTCTTGAGGGGAAAGATGTAACTCTGTGAGATGAATTAACAGAACACAGAGCAGTTTCTCAGAAAGCTTCTTTCCAGTTTTGAACGGAAGATATTTCCTTTTTCCCCATAGCCCTCTATGGGCTTCCAAATATCCCTTTGCCAATTCAACCAGAACACCTTAGCGAAAGGTTTCTTGAAGGGAAAGATGTAACTCTGTGAGATGAATTCACAGAACACAGTGCAGTTTCTCAGAAAGCTTCTTTACAGTTTTGAACGAAAGATATTTCCTTTTTAAACCATATCCCTCTTCGGGCTTCCAAATATCACTTTGCCAATTCCACAAGAAAAGCCTTAGCGAAAGGCTTCTTGAAGGGAAAGATGTAACACTGTGAGATAAATTAACAGAACACAGAGCAGTATCTCAGAAAGCTTCTTTCCAGTTTTGAATGGAAGATATTTCCTTTTTCACCATAGCCCACTATGGGCTTCCAAATATCCCTTTGCCAATTCAACCAGAACACCTTAGCGAAAGGTTTCTTGAAGGGAAAGATGTAACTCTGTGAGATGAATTAACAGAACACAGAGCAGTTTCTCAGAAAGCTTCTATCCAGTTTTGAACGGAAGATATTTCCTTTTTCACCATAGCCCTCTATGGGCTTCCAAATATCCGTTTGCCAATTCCACAAGAACAGCCTTAGCAAAAGGGTTCTTGAAGGGAAAGATGTAACTCGGTGAGATGAATTAACAGAACACAGAGCAGTTTCTCACAAAGCTTCTTTCCAGTTTTGAACGGAAGATATTTTCTTTTTCACCGCAGCCCTCTATGGGCTTCCAAATATCCCCTTGCCACTTCAACAAGAAAAGCCTCAGCGAAAGGCTTCTTGAAGGGAAAGATGTAACTCTGTGAGATGAATTCACAGAACACAGAGCAGTTTCTCAAAAGCTTCTTTCCAGTTTTGAACGGAAGATATTTCTTTTTTCACCATAGCCCTCTATGGGCTTCCAAATATCCCTTTGCCAATTCCACAAGAAAAGCCTTAGCGAAAGGCTTCTTGAAGTGAAAGATGTAACTCTGTGAGATGAATTAACAGAACACAGAGCAGTTTCTCACAAAGTTCCTTTCCAGTTTTGAACGGAAGATATTTTCTTTTTCACCATACCCTTCTATGTTCTTCCAAATATCCCTTTGCCAATTCCACAAGAACAGCCTTAGCGAAAGGCTTCTTGAAGGGAAAGATGTAACTCTGTGAGATGAATTAACAGAACACAGAGAAGTTTCTCAGAAAGCTTCTTTCCAGTTTTGAACGGAAGATATTTTCTTTTTCACCGCAGCCCTCTATGGGCTTCCAAATATCCCCTTGCCACTTCAACAAGAACAGCCTTAGCGAAAGGTTTCTTGAAGGGAAAGATGTAACTCTATGAGATGAATTAACAGAACACAGGGCAGTTTCTCAGAAATCGTCTTTCCAGTTTTGAACGGAAGATATTTCCTTTTTCACCATAGCCCTCTATGGGCTTCCAAATATCCCTTTGCCAATTCCACAAGAAAAGTCTTAGCGAAAGGATTCTTGAAGGGAAAGATGTAACTCTATGAGATCAACTAACAGAACACAGAGCAGTTTCTCAGAAAGCTTCTTTCCAGTTTTGAACGAAAGATATTTCCTTTTTCACCATAGCCCTCAATGGGCTTCCAAATATCACTTTGCCAATTCCACAAGAACAGTCTTAGCGAAAGGCTTCTTGAAGGGAAAGATGTAACTCTGTGAGATGAATTAACAGAACACAGAGCAGTTTCTCAGAAAGCCTCTTTCCAGTTTTGATCGGAAGATATCTCCTTTTTCACCATAGCCCTCTAGGGGTTCCAAATACCCCTTTGCCAATTCCACAACAACAGCCTTAGCGAAAGGCTTCTGGAAAGGAAAGATGTAACTCTGTGAGATGAATTAACGGAACACAGAGCAGTTCCTCAGAAAGCTTCTTTCCAGTTTTGAACGGAAGATATTTCCTTTTTCACCCTAGCCCTCTATGGGCTTCCAAATATCCCTTTGCCAATTCCACCAGAACACCTTAGCGAAAGGTTTCTTGAAGGGAAAGATGTAACTCTGTGAGATGAATTAACAGAACACAGAGCAGTTTCTCAGAAAGCTTCTTTCCAGTTTTTAACGGAAGATATTTAATTTATCACCATAGCCCTCTATGGGCTTCCAAATATCCCTTTGCCAATTACACAAGAAAAGCCTTAGCTAAAGGCTTCTTGAAGGGAAAGATGTAACTCTGTGAGATCAACTAACAGAACACAGAGCAGTTTCTCAAAAAGCTTCTTTCCAGTTTTGAACGGAAGATATTTCCTTTTTCACCTTAGCCCTCTATGGGCTTCCAAATATCAATTGCAAATTCCACAAGAAAAGCCTTAGCGAAAGGCTTCTTGAGGAGAAAGATGTAACTCGGTGAGATGAATTAACAGAACACAGAGCAGTTTCTCAGAAAGCTTCTTTCCAGTTTTGAACGGAAGATATTTCCTTTTTCACCATAGCCCTCTATGGGCTTCCAAATATCCCTTTGCCAATTACACAAGAAAAGCCTTAGCTAAAGGCTTCTTGAAGGGAAAGATGTAACTCTGTGAGATCAACTAACAGAACACAGAGCAGTTTCTCAAAAAGCTTCTTTCCCGTTTTGAACGGAAGATATTTCCTTTTTCACCTAAGCCCTCTACGGGCTTCCAAATATCACTTTGCCAATTCCACAAGAAAAGCCTTAGCGAAAGGCTTCTTGAGGAGAAAGATGTAACTCGGTGAGATGAATTAACAGAACACAGAGCTGTTTCTCTGAAAGCTTCTTTCCAGTTTTGAACGGAAGATATTTCCTTTTTCACCATAGCCCTCTATGGGCTTCCAAATATCCCTTTGCCAATTCAACAAGAACAGCCGTAGCGAAAGGCTTCTTGAAGGGAAAGATGTAACTCTGTGAGATGAATTAACAGAACACAGAGCAGATTCTCAGAAACCTTCTTTCCAGTTTTGAACGGAAGATATTTCCTTTTTCACCATAGCCCTCTATGGGCTTCCAAATATCCCTTTGCCAATTCCACAAGAACAGCCTTAGCGAAAGGCTTCTTGAAGGGAAAGATGTAACTCTGTGAGATGAATTACCAGAACACAGAGCGGTTTCTCAGAAAGATTCTTTCCAGATTTGAACGGAAGATATTTCCTTTTTCACCGAAGCCCTCTATGGGCTTCCAAATATCCCTTTGCCAATTCCACAAGAACAGCCTTAGCGAAAGGCTTCTTGAAGGGAAAGATTTAACTCTGTGAGATGATTAACAGAACACAGAGCCGTTTCTCAGAAAGCTTCTTTCCAGTTTTGAACGGAAAGTATTTCCTTTTTCAGAATAGCCCTTTATGGGCTTCCAAATATGACTTTGCCAATTCCACAAGAACAGCCTTAGCGAAAGGCTTCTTGAAGGGAAAGATGTAACTCGGTGCGATGAAGTACCAGAACACAGAGCGGTTTCTCAGAAAGCTTCTTTCCAGTTTGGAACGGAAGATATTTCCTTTTTCACCGTAGCCCTCTATGGGCTTCCAAATATCCCTTTGACAATTCCACAAGAACAGCCTTAGCGAATGGCTTCCTGAAGGGAAAGATGTAACTCCGTGAGATGATTAACAGAACACAGAGCAGTTTCTCAGAAAGTTTCTTTCGAGTTTTGAACGGAAGATATTTCCTTTTTCACCATAGATCTCTAGGGGCTTCAAAATATCATTTTGCCAATTCCACAAGAACAGCCTTAGCGAAAGGCTTCTTGAAGGGAAAGATGTAACTCTGTGAGATGAATTACCGGAACACAGAGCAGTTTCTCAGAAAGCTTCTTTCCAGTTTTGAACGGAAGATATTTCCTTTTTCACCGTAGCCTGTGGGCTTCCAAATATCCCTTTGCCAATTCCACAAGAACAGCCTTAGCGAAAGACTTCTTGAAGGGAAAGATGTAATTCCGTGAGATGATTAACAGAACACAGAGCAGTTTCTCAGAAAGCTTCTTTCCAGTGTTGAACGGAAGGTATTTCCTTTTTCACCATAGCCCTTTATGGCCTTCCAAATATCCCTTTGCCAATTCCACAAGAACAGCCTTAGCGAAAGGATTCTTGAAGGGAAAGATGTAACTCTGTTCGATGAATTACCAGAACACAGAGCGGATTCTCAGAAAGCTTCTTTCCAGTTTCGAAGGGAAGATATTTCCTTTTTCACCGTAGCCCTCTATGGGCTTCCAAATATCCCTTTGACAATTCCACAAGAACAGCCTTAGCGAAAGGCTTCTTGAAGGGAAACATGTAACTCTGTGAGATGAATTAACAGAACACAGAGCAGTTTATCAGAAATCTTCTTTCCAGTTTTGAACGGAAGATATTTCCTTTTTCACCATAGCCTTCTATGGGCTTCCAAATATCCCTTTGCCAATTCCACAAGAACAGCCTTAGCGAAAGGCTTCTTGAAGGGAAATATTTAACTCTGTGAGATGAATTAAAAGAACACAGAGCAGTTTCTCAGAAAGCTTCTTTCCAGTTTTGAATGAAAGATATTTCCTTTCTCAACATAGCCCTCTATGGGCTTCCAAATATCCCTTTGCCAATTCCACAAGAACAGATTTAGCGAAAGGCTTCTTGAAGGGAAAGATTTAACTTTCTGAGATGAATTAACAGAACACAGAGCAGTTTCTCAGAGAGCTTCTTTCCAGTTTTGAACGAAAGATATGTCCTTTTTCACCATAGCCCTTTATGGGCTTCCAAATATCCCTTTGCAATTCCACAAGAACAGCCTTAGCGAAAGGCTTCTTGAAGGGAAAGATGTAACGCTGTGAGATGAACTAACAGAACACAGAGCAGTTTCTCAGAAACCTTCTTTCCAGTTTTGAAAGGAAGATATTTCCTTTTTCACCATAGCCCTCTATTGGCTTGCAAATATCCCTTTTCCAATTCCACAAGAACAGCCTTAGCGAAAGGCTTCTTTAAGGGAAAGATGTAACTCTGTGAGATGAATTAACAGAACGCAGAGCAGTTTCTCAGAAAGATTCTTTCTAGTTTTGAACTGAATATATTTCCTTTTTCACCACTGCCCTCTATGGGCTTCCAAATATCCCTTTGCCAATTCCACAAGAACAGCCTTAGCGAAAGGCTTCTTGAAGGGAAAGATGTAACTCTGTGACATGAATTAACAGAACACAGAGCAGTTTCTCAGTAAACTTCTTTCGAGTTTTGAAAGGAAGATATTTCCTTTTTCACCATAGCCCTCTAGGGGCTTCCAAATATCCCTTTGCCAATTCCACAAGAACAGCCTTAGCGAAAGGCTTCTTGAAGGGAAAGATGTAACTCTGTGAGATGGACTAACAGAACACAGAGCAATTCCTCAGAAAGCTTCTTTCCAGTTTTGAACGGAAGATATTTCCTTTTTCACCCTAGCCCTCTATGGGCTTCCAAATATCCCTTTGCCAATTCCACCAGAACACCTTAGCGAAAGGTTTCTTGAAGGGAAAGATGTAACTCTGTGAGATGAATTAACAGAACACAGAGCAGTTTCTCAGAAAGCTTCTTTCCAGTTTTGAACGGAAGATATTTCCTTTTTCACCATAGCCCTCTATGGGCTTCCAAATATCCCTTTCCCAATTCAACCAGAACACCTTAGCGAAAGGTTTCTTGAAGGGAAAGATGTAACTCTGTGAGATGAATTAACAGAACACAGAGCAGTTTCTCAGAAAGCTTCTTTTCAGTTTTGAACGAAAGATATTTCCTTTTTAACCATATCCCTCTTCGGGCTTCCAAATATCACTTTGCCAATTCCACAAGAAAAGCCTTAGCGAAAGGCTTCTTGAAGGGAAAGATGTAACACTGTGAGATAAATTAACAGAACACAGAGCAGTTTCTCAGAAAGCTTCTTTCCAGTTTTGAACGGAAGATATTTCCTTTTTCACCATAGCTCTCTAAGGGCTTCCAAATATCCCTTTGCCAATTCCACAGGAAAAGCCTTAGCGAAAGGCTTCATGAAGTGAAAGATGTAACTCTGTGACATGAATTAACAGAACACAGAGCAGTTTCTCTGAAAGCTTCTTTCCAGTTTTGAATGGAAGATATTTTCTTTTTCACCATAGCCCTCTATGGGCTTCCAAATATCCCTTTGCCAATTCAACCAGAACACCTTAGCGAAAGGTTTCTTGAAGGGAAAGATGTAACTCTGTGAGATGAATTAACAGAACACAGAGCAGTTTCTCAGAAAGCTTCTTTCTAGTTTTGAACGGAAGATATTTCCTTTTTCACCATAGCCCTCCTTGGGCTTCCAAATATCCCTTTGCCCTTTCCTCAAGAACAGCCTTAGCGAAAGGCTTCTTGAAGGGAAAGATGTAACTCTGTGACATGAATTAACAGAACACAGAGCAGTTTCTCTGAAAGCTTCTTTCCAGTTTTGAACGGAAGATATTTTCTTTTTCACCATAGCCCTCTATGGGCTTCCAAATATCCCTTTGCCAATTCCACAAGAACAGCCTTAGCGAAAGGATTCTTGAAGGGAAAGATGGAACTCAGTGAGATGAATTAACAGAACACAGAGGAGTTTCTCAGAAAGCTTCTTTCCAGTTTTGAACGGAAGGTATTTCCTTTTTCACCATAGCCCACTATGTGCTTCTAAATATCACTTTGCCAATTCCACAACAGCAGCCTTAGCGAAAGGCTTGTTGAAGGGAAAGATGTAACTCTGTGAGATGAATTAACAGAACACAGAGCAGTTTCTCAGAAAGCTTCTTTCCAGTTTTGAACGGAAGATATTTCCTTTTTCATCATAGCCCTCTATGGGCTTCCATATATCCCTTTGCCCATTCCACAAGAACAGCCTTAGCGAAAGGCTTCTTGAAGGGAAAGGTGTAACTCTGTGCGATGAATTAGCAGAACACAGAGCGGTTTCTCAGAAAGCTTCTTTCCAGTTTCGAACGGAAGATATTTCCTTTTTCACCGTAGCCCTCTATGGGATTCCAAATATCACTTTGCCAATTCCACAAGAAATGCCTTAGCGAAAGGCTTCTTGAGGGGAAAGATGTAACTCTGTGAGATGAATTAACAGAACACAGAGCAGTTTCTCAGAAAGCTTCTTTCCAGTTTTGAACGGAAGATATTTCCTTTTTCCCCATAGCCCTCTATGGGCTTCCAAATATCCCTTTGCCAATTCAACCAGAACACCTTAGCGAAAGGTTTCTTGAAGGGAAAGATGTAACTCTGTGAGATGAATTCACAGAACACAGTGCAGTTTCTCAGAAAGCTTCTTTACAGTTTTGAACGAAAGATATTTCCTTTTTAACCATATCCCTCTTCGGGCTTCCAAATATCACTTTGCCAATTCCACAAGAAAAGCCTTAGCGAAAGGCTTCTTGAAGGGAAAGATGTAACACTGTGAGATAAATTAACAGAACACAGAGCAGTATCTCAGAAAGCTTCTTTCCAGTTTTGAATGGAAGATATTTCCTTTTTCACCATAGCCCACTATGGGCTTCCAAATATCCCTTTGCCAATTCAACCAGAACACCTTAGCGAAAGGTTTCTTGAAGGGAAAGATGTAACTCTGTGAGATGAATTAACAGAACACAGAGCAGTTTCTCAGAAAGCTTCTATCCAGTTTTGAACGGAAGATATTTCCTTTTTCACCATAGCCCTCTATGGGCTTCCAAATATCCGTTTGCCAATTCCACAAGAACAGCCTTAGCAAAAGGGTTCTTGAAGGGAAAGATGTAACTCGGTGAGATGAATTAACAGAACACAGAGCAGTTTCTCACAAAGCTTCTTTCCAGTTTTGAACGGAAGATATTTTCTTTTTCACCGCAGCCCTCTATGGGCTTCCAAATATCCCCTTGCCACTTCAACAAGAAAAGCCTCAGCGAAAGGCTTCTTGAAGGGAAAGATGTAACTCTGTGAGATGAATTCACAGAACACAGAGCAGTTTCTCAAAAGCTTCTTTCCAGTTTTGAACGGAAGATATTTCTTTTTTCACCATAGCCCTCTATGGGCTTCCAAATATCCCTTTGCCAATTCCACAAGAAAAGCCTTAGCGAAAGGCTTCTTGAAGTGAAAGATGTAACTCTGTGAGATGAATTAACAGAACACAGAGCAGTTTCTCACAAAGTTCCTTTCCAGTTTTGAACGGAAGATATTTTCTTTTTCACCATACCCTTCTATGTTCTTCCAAATATCCCTTTGCCAATTCCACAAGAACAGCCTTAGCGAAAGGCTTCTTGAAGGGAAAGATGTAACTCTGTGAGATGAATTAACAGAACACAGAGAAGTTTCTCAGAAAGCTTCTTTCCAGTTTTGAACGGAAGATATTTTCTTTTTCACCGCAGCCCTCTATGGGCTTCCAAATATCCCCTTGCCACTTCAACAAGAACAGCCTTAGCGAAAGGTTTCTTGAAGGGAAAGATGTAACTCTATGAGATGAATTAACAGAACACAGGGCAGTTTCTCAGAAATCGTCTTTCCAGTTTTGAACGGAAGATATTTCCTTTTTCACCATAGCCCTCTATGGGCTTCCAAATATCCCTTTGCCAATTCCACAAGAAAAGTCTTAGCGAAAGGATTCTTGAAGGGAAAGATGTAACTCTATGAGATCAACTAACAGAACACAGAGCAGTTTCTCAGAAAGCTTCTTTCCAGTTTTGAACGAAAGATATTTCCTTTTTCACCATAGCCCTCAATGGGCTTCCAAATATCACTTTGCCAATTCCACAAGAACAGTCTTAGCGAAAGGCTTCTTGAAGGGAAAGATGTAACTCTGTGAGATGAATTAACAGAACACAGAGCAGTTTCTCAGAAAGCCTCTTTCCAGTTTTGATCGGAAGATATCTCCTTTTTCACCATAGCCCTCTAGGGGTTCCAAATACCCCTTTGCCAATTCCACAACAACAGCCTTAGCGAAAGGCTTCTGGAAAGGAAAGATGTAACTCTGTGAGATGAATTAACGGAACACAGAGCAGTTCCTCAGAAAGCTTCTTTCCAGTTTTGAACGGAAGATATTTCCTTTTTCACCCTAGCCCTCTATGGGCTTCCAAATATCCCTTTGCCAATTCCACCAGAACACCTTAGCGAAAGGTTTCTTGAAGGGAAAGATGTAACTCTGTGAGATGAATTAACAGAACACAGAGCAGTTTCTCAGAAAGCTTCTTTCCAGTTTTTAACGGAAGATATTTAATTTATCACCATAGCCCTCTATGGGCTTCCAAATATCCCTTTGCCAATTACACAAGAAAAGCCTTAGCTAAAGGCTTCTTGAAGGGAAAGATGTAACTCTGTGAGATCAACTAACAGAACACAGAGCAGTTTCTCAAAAAGCTTCTTTCCAGTTTTGAACGGAAGATATTTCCTTTTTCACCTTAGCCCTCTATGGGCTTCCAAATATCAATTGCAAATTCCACAAGAAAAGCCTTAGCGAAAGGCTTCTTGAGGAGAAAGATGTAACTCGGTGAGATGAATTAACAGAACACAGAGCAGTTTCTCAGAAAGCTTCTTTCCAGTTTTGAACGGAAGATATTTCCTTTTTCACCATAGCCCTCTATGGGCTTCCAAATATCCCTTTGCCAATTCAACAAGAACAGCCGTAGCGAAAGGCTTCTTGAAGGGAAAGATGTAACTCTGTGAGATGAATTAACAGAACACAGAGCAGATTCCCAGAAACCTTCTTTCCAGTTTTGAACGGAAGATATTTCCTTTTTCACCATAGCCCTCTATGGGCTTCCAAATATCCCTTTGCCAATTCCACAAGAACAGCCTTAGCGAAAGACTTCTTGAGGGGAAAGATGTAATTCCGTGAGATGATTAACAGAACACAGAGCAGTTTCTCAGAAAGCTTCTTTCCAGTGTTGAACGGAAGGTATTTCCTTTTTCACCATAGCCCTTTATGGCCTTCCAAATATCCCTTTGCCAATTCCACAAGAACAGCCTTAGCGAAAGGATTCTTGAAGGGAAAGATGTAACTCTGTTCGATGAATTACCAGAACACAGAGCGGTTTCTCAGAAAGCTTCTTTCCAGTTTCGAAGGGAAGATATTTCCTTTTTCACCGTAGCCCTCTATGGGCTTCCAAATATCCCTTTGACAATTCCACAAGAACAGCCTTAGCGAAAGGCTTCTTGAAGGGAAACATGTACCTCTGTGAGATGAATTAACAGAACACAGAGCAGTTTCTCAGAAAGCTTCTTTCCAGTTTTGAACGGAAGATATTTCCTTTCTCACCATAGCCCTCTATGGGCTTCCAAATATCACTTTGCCAATTCCACAAGAACAGCCTTAGCGAAAGGCTTCGTGAAGGGAAAGATTTAACTCTGTGAGATGAATTAAAAGAACACAGAGCAGTTTCTCAGAAAGCTTCTTTCCAGTTTTGAATGAAAGATATTTCCTTTCTCAACATAGCCCTCTATGGGCTTCCAAATATCCCTTTGCCAATTCCACAAGAACAGATTTAGCGAAAGGCTTCTTGAAGGGAAAGATTTAACTTTCTGAGATGAATTAACAGAACACAGAGCAGTTTCTCAGAGAGCTTCTTTCCAGTTTTGAACGAAAGATATGTCCTTTTTCACCATAGCCCTTTATGGGCTTCCAAATATCCCTTTGCAATTCCACAAGAACAGCCTTAGCGAAAGGCTTCTTGAAGGGAAAGATGTAACGCTGTGAGATGAACTAGCAGAACACAGAGCAGTTTCTTAGAAACCTTCTTTCCAGTTTTGAAAGGAAGATATTTCCTTTTTCACCATAGCCCTCTATTGGCTTGCAAATATCCCTTTTCCAATTCCACAAGAACAGCCTTAGCGAAAGGCTTCTTGAAGGGAAAGATGTAACTCTGTGAGATGAATTAACAGAACACAGAGCAGTATCTCAGAAAGATTCTTTCCAGTTTTGAACGGAAGATATTTCCTTTTTCACCATAGCCCTCTATGGGCTTCCAAATATCACTTTGCCAATTCCACAAGAACAGCCTTAGCGAAAGGCTTCTTGAAGGGAAACATGTAACTCTGTGAGATGAATTAACAGAACACAGAGCAGTTCCTCAGAAAGCTTCTTTCCAGTTTTGAACGGAAGATATTTCCTTTTTCACCATAGATCTCTAGGGGCTTCAAAATATCATTTTGCCAATTCCACAAGAACAGCCTTAGCGAAAGGCTTCTTGAAGGGAAATATGTAACTCTGTTCGATGATTTACCAGAACACAGAGCGGTTTCTCAGAAAGCTTCTTTCCAGTTTCGAACGGAAGATATTTCCTTTTTCACCGTAGCCCTCTATGGGCTTCCAAATATCCCTCTGACAATTCCACAAGAACAGCCTTAGCGAATGGCTTCCTGAAGGGAAAGATGTAACTCCGTGAGATGATTAACAGAACACAGAGCAGTTTCTCAAAAAGCTTATTTCCAGTTTTGAACGGAAGATATTTCCTTTTTCACCATAGCTCTCTAAGGGCTTCCAAATATCACTTTGCCAATTACACAAGAACAGCCTTAGCGAAAGGCTTCTTGAAGGGAAACATGTAACTCTGTGAGATGAATTAACAGAACACAGAGCAGTTTCTCAGAAAGCTTCTTTCCAGTTTTGAACGGAAGATATTTCCTTTTTCACCATAGATCTCTATGGGCTTCAAAATATCATTTTGCCAATTCCACAAGAACAGCCTTAGCGAAAGGCTTCTTGAAGGGAAAGATGTAACTCTGTGAGATGCATTAACAGAACACAGAGCAGTTTCTCACAAAGCTTCTTTCCAGTTTTGAACGGAAGATATTTCCATTTTCACCATAGCCCTCTAAGGGCATCCAAGTATCCCTTTGCCAATTCCACAAGAACAGCCTTATCGAAAGGCTTCTTGAAGGGAAAGATGTAACACTGTGAGATGAATTAACAGAACACAGAGCAGTTTCTCAGAAGGCTTCTATCCAGTTTTGAACGGAAGATATTTCCTTTTTCACCATAGCCCTCTATGGGCTTCAAAATAACCCTTTGCCAATTCCACAAGAACAGCCTTAGCAAAAGGGTTCTTGAAGGGATAGATGTAACTCTGTGAGATGAATTAACAGAACACAGAGCAGTTTCTCAGAAAGCTTCTTTCCAGTTTTGAAAGGAAGATATTTTCTTTTTCACCGCAGCCCTCTATGGGCTTCCAAATATCCCCTTGCCACTTCAACAAGACCAGCCTTAGCGAAAGGTTTCTTGAAGGGAAAGATGTAACTCTATGAGATGAATTAACAGAACACAGAACAGTTTCTAAGAAAGCTTCTTTCCAGTTTTGAACGGAAGATATTTCCTTTTTCACCATAGCCCTCTATGGGCCTCCAAATATCCCTTTGCCAATTCCACAAGAAAAGTCTTAGCGAAAGGATTCTTGAAAGGAAAGATGTAACTCTGTGAGATCAACTAACAGAACACAGAGCAGTTTCTCAGAAAGCTTCTTTCCAGTTTTGAACGGAAGATATTTCCTTTTTCACCATAGCGCTCAAAGGGCTTCCAAATATCACTTTGCCAATTCCACAAGAACAGTCTTAGCGAAAGGCTTCTTGAAGGGAAAGATGTAACTCTGTGAGATGAATTAACAGAACACAGAGCAGTTTCTCAGAAAGCCTCTTTCCAGTTTTGAACGGAAGATATCTCCTTTTTCACCATAGCCCTCTAGGGGTTCCAAATACCCCTTTGCCAATTCCACAACAACAGCCATAGCGAAAGGCTTCTTTAAAGGAAAGATGTAACTCTGTGAGATGAATTAACAGAACACAGAGCAGCTCCTCAGAAAGCTTCTTTCCAATTTTGAACGGAAGATATTCCCTTTTTCACCATAGGCCTCTATGGGCTTCCAAATATCCCTTTGCCAATTCAACCAGAAACGCCTTAGCGAAAGGTTTCTTGAAGGGAAAGATGTAACTCTGTGAGATGAATTAACAGAACACAGAGCAGTTTCTCACAAAGCTTGTTTCCAGTTTTGAACGGAATATATTTATTTTTCACCATAGCCCTCCAAGGGCTTCCAAATATCACTTTGCCAATACCACAAGAAAAGCCTTAGCGAAAGGCTTCTTGAAGGGAAAGATGTAACTCTGTGAGATGAATTAACAGAACACAGAGCAGTTTCTCAGAAAGCTTCTTTCCAGTTTTTAACGGAAGATATTTAATTTATCACCATAGCCCTCTATGGGCTTCCAAATATCCCTTTGCCAATTTCACAAGAAAAGACTTAGCAAAAGGCTTCTTGAAGGGAAAGATGTAACTCTGTAAGATCAACTAACAGAACACAGAGCAGTTTCTCAAAAAGCTTCTTTCCAGTTTTGAACGGAAGATATTTCCTTTTTCACCATAGGCCTCAATGGGCTTCGAAATATAACTTTGCCAATTACACAAGAACAGCCTTAGCGAAAGGCTTCTTGAAGGGAAAGATGTAACACTGTGAGATAAATTAACAGAACACAGAGCAGTTTCTCAGAAAGCTTCTTTCCAGTTTTGAACGGAAGATATTTCCTTTTTCACCATAGCTCTCTAAGGGCTTCCAAATATCCCTTTGCCAATTCCACAGGAAAAGCCTTAGCGAAAGGCTTCATGAAGTGAAAGATGTAACTCTGTGACATGAATTAACAGAACACAGAGCAGTTTCTCTGAAAGCTTCTTTCCAGTTTTGAACGGAAGATATTTTCTTTTTCACCATAGCCCTCTATGGGCTTCCAAATATCCCTTTGCCAATTCAACCAGAACACCTTAGCGAAAGGTTTCTTGAAGGGAAAGATGTAACTCTGTGAGATGAATTAACAGAACACAGAGCAGTTTCTCAGAAAGCTTCTTTCTAGTTTTGAACGGAAGATATTTCCTTTTTCACCATAGCCCTCCTTGGGCTTCCAAATATCCCTTTGCCCTTTCCTCAAGAACAGCCTTAGCGAAAGGCTTCTTGAAGGGAAAGATGTAACTCTGTGACATGAATTAACAGAACACAGAGCAGTTTCTCTGAAAGCTTCTTTCCAGTTTTGAACGGAAGATATTTTCTTTTTCACCATAGCCCTCTATGGGCTTCCAAATATCCCTTTGCCAATTCCACAAGAACAGCCTTAGCGAAAGGATTCTTGAAGGGAAAGATGGAACTCAGTGAGATGAATTAACAGAACACAGAGAAGTTTCTCACAAAGCTTCTTTCCAGTTTTGAACGGAAGATATTTATTTTTCACCATAGCCCTCTAAGGGCTTCCAAATATCACTTTGCCAATACCACAAGAAAAGCCTTAGCGAAAGGCTTCTTGAAGGGAAAGATGTAACTCTGTGAGATGAATTAACAGAACACAGAGCAGTTTCTCAGAAAGCTTCTTTCCAATTTTTAACGGAAGATATTTAATTTATCACCATAGCCCTCTATGGGCTTCCAATTATCCCTTTGCCAATTTCACAAGAAAAGCCTTAGCAAAAGGCTTCTTGAAGGGAAAGATGTAACTCTGTAAGATCAACTAACAGAACACAGAGCAGTTTCTCAAAAAGCTTCTTTCCAGTTTTGAACGGAAGATATTTCCTTTTTCACCATAGGCCTCAATGGGCTTCGAAATATAACTTTGCCAA
This sequence comes from Chlorocebus sabaeus, assembly GCF_047675955.1. NCBI lineage: Eukaryota > Metazoa > Chordata > Mammalia > Primates > Cercopithecidae > Chlorocebus > Chlorocebus sabaeus. Next base: position 19,147 of record NW_027327550.1, read on the forward strand.
TTACACAAGAACAGCCTTAGCGAAAGGCTTCTTGAAGGGAATGATGTAACTATGTGAGATGAATTAACAGAACACAGAGCAGTTTCTCAGAAAGCTTCTTTCCAGTTTTGAACAGAAGATATATCCTTTTTCACCATAGCCCACTATGGGCTTCCAAATATCCCTTTGCCAATTCCACAAGAAAAGCCTTAGTGAAAGGCTTCTTGAAGGGAAAGATGTAACTCCTGAGATCAATTATCAGAACACAGAGCAGTTTCTCAGAAAGCTTCTTTCCAGTTTTGAACGGAAGATACTTCCTTTTTCTCCATAGACCTCTATGGGCTTCGAAATATCCCTTTGACATTTCCACAAGAACAGCCTTAGCGAAAGGCTTCCTGAAGGGAAAGATGTAATTTTCTGAGATGAATTAAGAGAACACAGAGCAGTTTCTCAGAAAGCTTCTTTCCAGTTTTGAACGGAACATATTTCCTTTTTCACCATAGACCTCTATGGGCTTCAAAATATCCCTTTGCCAATTCCACAAGAACAGCATTAGCGAAAGGCTTCTTGAAGGGAAAAATGTTACTCTGTGACATGAATTGACAGAACACAGAGAAGTTTCTCAGTAAACTTCTTTCGAGTTTTGAACGGAAGATATTTCCTTTTTCAACATAGCCCTCTATTGGCTTCCAAATATCCGTTTTCCAATTCCACAAGAACAGCCTTAGCGAAAGGCTTCTTGAAGGGAAAGATGTAACTCTGTGAGATGAATTAACAGAACACAGAGCAGTTTCTCAGAAAGCTTCTTTCTAGTTTTGAACTGAATATATTTCCTTTTTCACCATTGCCCTCTATGGGCTTCCAAATATCACTTTGCCAATTCCACAAGAACAGCTTTAGCGAAAGGCTTCTTGAAGGGAAAGATGTAACTCTGTGAGATGAATTAACAGAACACAGAGCAGTTTCTCAGAAAGCTTCTTTCCAGTTTTGAACGGAAGGTATTTCCTTTTTCACCGTAGCCCACTATGTGCTTCTAAATATCACTTTGCCAATTCCACAACAGAAGCCTTAGCGAAAGGCTTGTTGAAGGGAAAGATGTAACTCTGTGAGATGAATTAACAGAACACAAGGCAGTTTCTCAGAAAGCTTCTTTCCAGTTTTGAACGGAAGATATTTCCTTTTTCATCATAGCCCTCTATGGGCTTCCATATATCCCTTTGCCCATTCCACAAGAACAGCCTTAGCGAAAGGCTTCTTGAAGGGAAAGGTGTAACTCTGTGCGATGAATTAGCAGAACACCGAGCGGTTTCTCAGAAAGCTTCTTTCCAGTTTCGAACGGAAGATATTTCCTTTTTCACCGTAGCCCTCTATGGGCTTCCAAATATCCCTTTGACAATTCCAGAAGAACAGCCTTAGCGAAAGGCTTTTTGAAGGGAAAGATGTAACTCCGTGAGTTGATTAACAGAACACAGAGCAGTTTCTCAGAAAGCTTCTTTCCAGTTTTGTACGGAAGATATTTCCTTTTTCACCATAGCCCTCTATGGGCTTCCACATATCACTTTGCCAATTCCACAAGAACAGCCTTAGCCAAAGGCTTCTTGAAAGGAAAGATGTAACTCAGTGAGATGAATTAACAGAACACAGAGCAGTTTCTCAGAAAGCTTCTTTACATTTTTGAACGGAAGATATTTCCCTTTTCAACATAGCCCTCTATGGGCTTCTAAATATCACTTTGCCAACTCCACAAGAGCAGCCTTAGCGAAAGGCTTGTTGAAGGGAAAGATGTAACTCTGTGACATCAATTAACAGAACACAGAGCAGTTTCTCAGAAAGCTTCTTTGCAGTTTTTAACGGAAGATATTTCCTTTATCACCATAGCCCTCTATGGGCTTCCAAATATCCCTTTGCCAATTACACAAGAAAAGCCTTAGCTAAAGGCTTCTTGAAGGGAAAGATGTAACTCTGTGAGATCAACTAACAGAACACAGAGCAGTTTCTCAAAAAGCTTCTTTCCCGTTTTGAACGGAAGATATTTCCTTTTTCACCTAAGCCCTCTACGGGCTTCCAAATATCACTTTGCCAATTCCACAAGAAAAGCCTTAGCGAAAGGCTTCTTGAGGAGAAAGATGTAACTCGGTGAGATGAATTAACAGAACACAGAGCAGTTTCTCTGAAAGCTTCTTTCCAGTTTTGAACGGAAGATATTTCCTTTTTCACCATAGCCCTCTATGGGCTTCCAAATATCCCTTTGCCAATTCAACAAGAACAGCCGTAGCGAAAGGCTTCTTGAAGGGAAAGATGTAACTCTGTGAGATGAATTACCAGAACACAGAGCGGTTTCTCAGAAAGATTCTTTCCAGATTTGAACGGAAGATATTTCCTTTTTCACCGAAGCCCTCTATGGGCTTCCAAATATCCCTTTGCCAATTCCACAAGAACAGCCTTAGCGAAAGGCTTCTTGAAGGGAAAGATTTAACTCTGTGAGATGATTAACAGAACACAGAGCCGTTTCTCAGAAAGCTTCTTTCCAGTTTTGAACGGAAAGTATTTCCTTTTTCAGAATAGCCCTTTATGGGCTTCCAAATATGACTTTGCCAATTCCACAAGAACAGCCTTAGCGAAAGGCTTCTTGAAGGGAAAGATGTAACTCGGTGCGATGAAGTACCAGAACACAGAGCGGTTTCTCAGAAAGCTTCTTTCCAGTTTGGAACGGAAGATATTTCCTTTTTCACCGTAGCCCTCTATGGGCTTCCAAATATCCCTTTGACAATTCCACAAGAACAGCCTTAGCGAATGGCTTCCTGAAGGGAAAGATGTAACTCCGTGAGATGATTAACAGAACACAGAGCAGTTTCTCAGAAAGTTTCTTTCGAGTTTTGAACGGAAGATATTTCCTTTTTCACCATAGATCTCTAGGGGCTTCAAAATATCATTTTGCCAATTCCACAAGAACAGCCTTAGCGAAAGGCTTCTTGAAGGGAAAGATGTAACTCTGTGAGATGAATTACCGGAACACAGAGCAGTTTCTCAGAAAGCTTCTTTCCAGTTTTGAACGGAAGATATTTCCTTTTTCACCGTAGCCTGTGGGCTTCCAAATATCCCTTTGCCAATTCCACAAGAACAGCCTTAGCGAAAGACTTCTTGAAGGGAAAGATGTAATTCCGTGAGATGATTAACAGAACACAGAGCAGTTTCTCAGAAAGCTTCTTTCCAGTGTTGAACGGAAGGTATTTCCTTTTTCACCATAGCCCTTTATGGCCTTCCAAATATCCCTTTGCCAATTCCACAAGAACAGCCTTAGCGAAAGGATTCTTGAAGGGAAAGATGTAACTCTGTTCGATGAATTACCAGAACACAGAGCGGATTCTCAGAAAGCTTCTTTCCAGTTTCGAAGGGAAGATATTTCCTTTTTCACCGTAGCCCTCTATGGGCTTCCAAATATCCCTTTGACAATTCCACAAGAACAGCCTTAGCGAAAGGCTTCTTGAAGGGAAACATGTAACTCTGTGAGATGAATTAACAGAACACAGAGCAGTTTATCAGAAATCTTCTTTCCAGTTTTGAACGGAAGATATTTCCTTTTTCACCATAGCCTTCTATGGGCTTCCAAATATCCCTTTGCCAATTCCACAAGAACAGCCTTAGCGAAAGGCTTCTTGAAGGGAAATATTTAACTCTGTGAGATGAATTAAAAGAACACAGAGCAGTTTCTCAGAAAGCTTCTTTCCAGTTTTGAATGAAAGATATTTCCTTTCTCAACATAGCCCTCTATGGGCTTCCAAATATCCCTTTGCCAATTCCACAAGAACAGATTTAGCGAAAGGCTTCTTGAAGGGAAAGATTTAACTTTCTGAGATGAATTAACAGAACACAGAGCAGTTTCTCAGAGAGCTTCTTTCCAGTTTTGAACGAAAGATATGTCCTTTTTCACCATAGCCCTTTATGGGCTTCCAAATATCCCTTTGCAATTCCACAAGAACAGCCTTAGCGAAAGGCTTCTTGAAGGGAAAGATGTAACGCTGTGAGATGAACTAACAGAACACAGAGCAGTTTCTCAGAAACCTTCTTTCCAGTTTTGAAAGGAAGATATTTCCTTTTTCACCATAGCCCTCTATTGGCTTGCAAATATCCCTTTTCCAATTCCACAAGAACAGCCTTAGCGAAAGGCTTCTTTAAGGGAAAGATGTAACTCTGTGAGATGAATTAACAGAACGCAGAGCAGTTTCTCAGAAAGATTCTTTCTAGTTTTGAACTGAATATATTTCCTTTTTCACCACTGCCCTCTATGGGCTTCCAAATATCCCTTTGCCAATTCCACAAGAACAGCCTTAGCGAAAGGCTTCTTGAAGGGAAAGATGTAACTCTGTGACATGAATTAACAGAACACAGAGCAGTTTCTCAGTAAACTTCTTTCGAGTTTTGAAAGGAAGATATTTCCTTTTTCACCATAGCCCTCTAGGGGCTTCCAAATATCCCTTTGCCAATTCCACAAGAACAGCCTTAGCGAAAGGCTTCTTGAAGGGAAAGATGTAACTCTGTGAGATGGACTAACAGAACACAGAGCAATTCCTCAGAAAGCTTCTTTCCAGTTTTGAACGGAAGATATTTCCTTTTTCACCCTAGCCCTCTATGGGCTTCCAAATATCCCTTTGCCAATTCCACCAGAACACCTTAGCGAAAGGTTTCTTGAAGGGAAAGATGTAACTCTGTGAGATGAATTAACAGAACACAGAGCAGTTTCTCAGAAAGCTTCTTTCCAGTTTTGAACGGAAGATATTTCCTTTTTCACCATAGCCCTCTATGGGCTTCCAAATATCCCTTTCCCAATTCAACCAGAACACCTTAGCGAAAGGTTTCTTGAAGGGAAAGATGTAACTCTGTGAGATGAATTAACAGAACACAGAGCAGTTTCTCAGAAAGCTTCTTTCCAGTTTTGAACGGAAGATATTTCCTTTTTCACCATAGCTCTCTAAGGGCTTCCAAATATCCCTTTGCCAATTCCACAGGAAAAGCCTTAGCGAAAGGCTTCATGAAGTGAAAGATGTAACTCTGTGACATGAATTAACAGAACACAGAGCAGTTTCTCTGAAAGCTTCTTTCCAGTTTTGAACGGAAGATATTTTCTTTTTCACCATAGCCCTCTATGGGCTTCCAAATATCCCTTTGCCAATTCAACCAGAACACCTTAGCGAAAGGTTTCTTGAAGGGAAAGATGTAACTCTGTGAGATGAATTAACAGAACACAGAGCAGTTTCTCAGAAAGCTTCTTTCTAGTTTTGAACGGAAGATATTTCCTTTTTCACCATAGCCCTCCTTGGGCTTCCAAATATCCCTTTGCCCTTTCCTCAAGAACAGCCTTAGCGAAAGGCTTCTTGAAGGGAAAGATGTAACTCTGTGACATGAATTAACAGAACACAGAGCAGTTTCTCTGAAAGCTTCTTTCCAGTTTTGAACGGAAGATATTTTCTTTTTCACCATAGCCCTCTATGGGCTTCCAAATATCCCTTTGCCAATTCCACAAGAACAGCCTTAGCGAAAGGATTCTTGAAGGGAAAGATGGAACTCAGTGAGATGAATTAACAGAACACAGAGGAGTTTCTCAGAAAGCTTCTTTCCAGTTTTGAACGGAAGGTATTTCCTTTTTCACCATAGCCCACTATGTGCTTCTAAATATCACTTTGCCAATTCCACAACAGCAGCCTTAGCGAAAGGCTTGTTGAAGGGAAAGATGTAACTCTGTGAGATGAATTAACAGAACACAGAGCAGTTTCTCAGAAAGCTTCTTTCCAGTTTTGAACGGAAGATATTTCCTTTTTCATCATAGCCCTCTATGGGCTTCCATATATCCCTTTGCCCATTCCACAAGAACAGCCTTAGCGAAAGGCTTCTTGAAGGGAAAGGTGTAACTCTGTGCGATGAATTAGCAGAACACAGAGCGGTTTCTCAGAAAGCTTCTTTCCAGTTTCGAACGGAAGATATTTCCTTTTTCACCGTAGCCCTCTATGGGATTCCAAATATCACTTTGCCAATTCCACAAGAAATGCCTTAGCGAAAGGCTTCTTGAGGGGAAAGATGTAACTCTGTGAGATGAATTAACAGAACACAGAGCAGTTTCTCAGAAAGCTTCTTTCCAGTTTTGAACGGAAGATATTTCCTTTTTCCCCATAGCCCTCTATGGGCTTCCAAATATCCCTTTGCCAATTCAACCAGAACACCTTAGCGAAAGGTTTCTTGAAGGGAAAGATGTAACTCTGTGAGATGAATTCACAGAACACAGTGCAGTTTCTCAGAAAGCTTCTTTACAGTTTTGAACGAAAGATATTTCCTTTTTAACCATATCCCTCTTCGGGCTTCCAAATATCACTTTGCCAATTCCACAAGAAAAGCCTTAGCGAAAGGCTTCTTGAAGGGAAAGATGTAACACTGTGAGATAAATTAACAGAACACAGAGCAGTATCTCAGAAAGCTTCTTTCCAGTTTTGAATGGAAGATATTTCCTTTTTCACCATAGCCCACTATGGGCTTCCAAATATCCCTTTGCCAATTCAACCAGAACACCTTAGCGAAAGGTTTCTTGAAGGGAAAGATGTAACTCTGTGAGATGAATTAACAGAACACAGAGCAGTTTCTCAGAAAGCTTCTATCCAGTTTTGAACGGAAGATATTTCCTTTTTCACCATAGCCCTCTATGGGCTTCCAAATATCCGTTTGCCAATTCCACAAGAACAGCCTTAGCAAAAGGGTTCTTGAAGGGAAAGATGTAACTCGGTGAGATGAATTAACAGAACACAGAGCAGTTTCTCACAAAGCTTCTTTCCAGTTTTGAACGGAAGATATTTTCTTTTTCACCGCAGCCCTCTATGGGCTTCCAAATATCCCCTTGCCACTTCAACAAGAAAAGCCTCAGCGAAAGGCTTCTTGAAGGGAAAGATGTAACTCTGTGAGATGAATTCACAGAACACAGAGCAGTTTCTCAAAAGCTTCTTTCCAGTTTTGAACGGAAGATATTTCTTTTTTCACCATAGCCCTCTATGGGCTTCCAAATATCCCTTTGCCAATTCCACAAGAAAAGCCTTAGCGAAAGGCTTCTTGAAGTGAAAGATGTAACTCTGTGAGATGAATTAACAGAACACAGAGCAGTTTCTCACAAAGTTCCTTTCCAGTTTTGAACGGAAGATATTTTCTTTTTCACCATACCCTTCAATGTTCTTCCAAATATCCCTTTGCCAATTCCACAAGAACAGCCTTAGCGAAAGGCTTCTTGAAGGGAAAGATGTAACTCTGTGAGATGAATTAACAGAACACAGAGAAGTTTCTCAGAAAGCTTCTTTCCAGTTTTGAACGGAAGATATTTTCTTTTTCACCGCAGCCCTCTATGGGCTTCCAAATATCCCCTTGCCACTTCAACAAGAACAGCCTTAGCGAAAGGTTTCTTGAAGGGAAAGATGTAACTCTATGAGATGAATTAACAGAACACAGGGCAGTTTCTCAGAAATCGTCTTTCCAGTTTTGAACGGAAGATATTTCCTTTTTCACCATAGCCCTCTATGGGCTTCCAAATATCCCTTTGCCAATTCCACAAGAAAAGTCTTAGCGAAAGGATTCTTGAAGGGAAAGATGTAACTCTATGAGATCAACTAACAGAACACAGAGCAGTTTCTCAGAAAGCTTCTTTCCAGTTTTGAACGAAAGATATTTCCTTTTTCACCATAGCCCTCAATGGGCTTCCAAATATCACTTTGCCAATTCCACAAGAACAGTCTTAGCGAAAGGCTTCTTGAAGGGAAAGATGTAACTCTGTGAGATGAATTAACAGAACACAGAGCAGTTTCTCAGAAAGCCTCTTTCCAGTTTTGATCGGAAGATATCTCCTTTTTCACCATAGCCCTCTAGGGGTTCCAAATACCCCTTTGCCAATTCCACAACAACAGCCTTAGCGAAAGGCTTCTGGAAAGGAAAGATGTAACTCTGTGAGATGAATTAACGGAACACAGAGCAGTTCCTCAGAAAGCTTCTTTCCAGTTTTGAACGGAAGATATTTCCTTTTTCACCCTAGCCCTCTATGGGCTTCCAAATATCCCTTTGCCAATTCCACCAGAACACCTTAGCGAAAGGTTTCTTGAAGGGAAAGATGTAACTCTGTGAGATGAATTAACAGAACACAGAGCAGTTTCTCAGAAATCTTCTTTCCAGTTTTTAACGGAAGATATTTAATTTATCACCATAGCCCTCTATGGGCTTCCAAATATCCCTTTGCCAATTACACAAGAAAAGCCTTAGCTAAAGGCTTCTTGAAGGGAAAGATGTAACTCTGTGAGATCAACTAACAGAACACAGAGCAGTTTCTCAAAAAGCTTCTTTCCAGTTTTGAACGGAAGATATTTCCTTTTTCACCTTAGCCCTCTATGGGCTTCCAAATATCAATTGCAAATTCCACAAGAAAAGCCTTAGCGAAAGGCTTCTTGAGGAGAAAGATGTAACTCGGTGAGATGAATTAACAGAACACAGAGCAGTTTCTCAGAAAGCTTCTTTCCAGTTTTGAACGGAAGATATTTCCTTTTTCACCATAGCCCTCTATGGGCTTCCAAATATCCCTTTGCCAATTCAACAAGAACAGCCGTAGCGAAAGGCTTCTTGAAGGGAAAGATGTAACTCTGTGAGATGAATTAACAGAACACAGAGCAGATTCTCAGAAACCTTCTTTCCAGTTTTGAACGGAAGATATTTCCTTTTTCACCATAGCCCTCTATGGGCTTCCAAATATCCCTTTGCCAATTCCACAAGAACAGCCTTAGCGAAAGACTTCTTGAGGGGAAAGATGTAATTCCGTGAGATGATTAACAGAACACAGAGCAGTTTCTCAGAAAGCTTCTTTCCAGTGTTGAACGGAAGGTATATCCTTTTTCACCATAGCCCTTTATGGCCTTCCAAATATCCCTTTGCCAATTCCACAAGAACAGCCTTAGCGAAAGGATTCTTGAAGGGAAAGATGTAACTCTGTTCGATGAATTACCAGAACACAGAGCGGTTTCTCAGAAAGCTTCTTTCCAGTTTCGAAGGGAAGATATTTCCTTTTTCACCGTAGCCCTCTATGGGCTTCCAAATATCCCTTTGACAATTCCACAAGAACAGCCTTAGCGAAAGGCTTCTTGAAGGGAAACATGTACCTCTGTGAGATGAATTAACAGAACACAGAGCAGTTTCTCAGAAAGCTTCTTTCCAGTTTTGAACGGAAGATATTTCCTTTCTCACCATAGCCCTCTATGGGCTTCCAAATATCACTTTGCCAATTCCACAAGAACAGCCTTAGCGAAAGGCTTCGTGAAGGGAAAGATTTAACTCTGTGAGATGAATTAAAAGAACACAGAGCAGTTTCTCAGAAAGCTTCTTTCCAGTTTTGAATGAAAGATATTTCCTTTCTCAACATAGCCCTCTATGGGCTTCCAAATATCCCTTTGCCAATTCCACAAGAACAGATTTAGCGAAAGGCTTCTTGAAGGGAAAGATTTAACTTTCTGAGATGAATTAACAGAACACAGAGCAGTTTCTCAGAGAGCTTCTTTCCAGTTTTGAACGAAAGATATGTCCTTTTTCACCATAGCCCTTTATGGGCTTCCAAATATCCCTTTGCAATTCCACAAGAACAGCCTTAGCGAAAGGCTTCTTGAAGGGAAAGATGTAACGCTGTGAGATGAACTAGCAGAACACAGAGCAGTTTCTCAGAAACCTTCTTTCCAGTTTTGAAAGGAAGATATTTCCTTTTTCACCATAGCCCTCTATTGGCTTGCAAATATCCCTTTTCCAATTCCACAAGAACAGCCTTAGCGAAAGGCTTCTTGAAGGGAAAGATGTAACTCTGTGAGATGAATTAACAGAACACAGAGCAGTTTCTCAGAAAGATTCTTTCCAGTTTTGAACGGAAGATATTTCCTTTTTCACCATAGCCCTCTATGGGCTTCCAAATATCACTTTGCCAATTCCACAAGAACAGCCTTAGCGAAAGGCTTCTTGAAGGGAAACATGTAACTCTGTGAGATGAATTAACAGAACACAGAGCAGTTCCTCAGAAAGCTTCTTTCCAGTTTTGAACGGAAGATATTTCCTTTTTCACCATAGATCTCTAGGGGCTTCAAAATATCATTTTGCCAATTCCACAAGAACAGCCTTAGCGAAAGGCTTCTTGAAGGGAAATATGTAACTCTGTTCGATGATTTACCAGAACACAGAGCGGTTTCTCAGAAAGCTTCTTTCCAGTTTCGAACGGAAGATATTTCCTTTTTCACCGTAGCCCTCTATGGGCTTCCAAATATCCCTTTGACAATTCCACAAGAACAGCCTTAGCGAATGGCTTCCTGAAGGGAAAGATGTAACTCCGTGAGATGATTAACAGAACACAGAGCAGTTTCTCAAAAAGCTTATTTCCAGTTTTGAACGGAAGATATTTCCTTTTTCACCATAGCTCTCTAAGGGCTTCCAAATATCACTTTGCCAATTACACAAGAACAGCCTTAGCGAAAGGCTTCTTGAAGGGAAACATGTAACTCTGTGAGATGAATTAACAGAACACAGAGCAGTTTCTCAGAAAGCTTCTTTCCAGTTTTGAACGGAAGATATTTCCTTTTTCACCATAGATCTCTATGGGCTTCAAAATATCATTTTGCTAATTCCACAAGAACAGCCTTAGCGAAAGGCTTCTTGAAGGGAAAGATGTAACTCTGTGAGATGCATTAACAGAACACAGAGCAGTTTCTCACAAAGCTTCTTTCCAGTTTGGAACGGAAGATATTTCCATTTTCACCATAGCCCTCTAAGGGCATCCAAGTATCCCTTTGCCAATTCCACAAGAACAGCCTTATCGAAAGGCTTCTTGAAGGGAAAGATGTAACACTGTGAGATGAATTAACAGAACACAGAGCAGTTTCTCAGAAGGCTTCTATCCAGTTTTGAACGGAAGATATTTCCTTTTTCACCATAGCCCTCTATGGGCTTCAAAATAACCCTTTGCCAATTCCACAAGAACAGCCTTAGCAAAAGGGTTCTTGAAGGGATAGATGTAACTCTGTGAGATGAATTAACAGAACACAGAGCAGTTTCTCAGAAAGCTTCTTTCCAGTTTTGAAAGGAAGATATTTTCTTTTTCACCGCAGCCCTCTATGGGCTTCCAAATATCCCCTTGCCACTTCAACAAGAACAGCCTTAGCGAAAGGTTTCTTGAAGGGAAAGATGTAACTCTATGAGATGAATTAACAGAACACAGAACAGTTTCTAAGAAAGCTTCTTTCCAGTTTTGAACGGAAGATATTTCCTTTTTCACCATAGCCCTCTATGGGCCTCCAAATATCCCTTTGCCAATTCCACAAGAAAAGTCTTAGCGAAAGGATTCTTGAAAGGAAAGATGTAACTCTGTGAGATCAACTAACAGAACACAGAGCAGTTTCTCAGAAAGCTTCTTTCCAGTTTTGAACGGAAGATATTTCCTTTTTCACCATAGCGCTCAAAGGGCTTCCAAATATCACTTTGCCAATTCCACAAGAACAGTCTTAGCGAAAGGCTTCTTGAAGGGAAAGATGTAACTCTGTGAGATGAATTAACAGAACACAGAGCAGTTTCTCAGAAAGCCTCTTTCCAGTTTTGAACGGAAGATATCTCCTTTTTCACCATAGCCCTCTAGGGGTTCCAAATACCCCTTTGCCAATTCCACAACAACAGCCATAGCGAAAGGCTTCTTTAAAGGAAAGATGTAACTCTGTGAGATGAATTAACAGAACACAGAGCAGCTCCTCAGAAAGCTTCTTTCCAATTTTGAACGGAAGATATTCCCTTTTTCACCATAGGCCTCTATGGGCTTCCAAATATCCCTTTGCCAATTCAACCAGAAACGCCTTAGCGAAAGGTTTCTTGAAGGGAAAGATGTAACTCTGTGAGATGAATTAACAGAACACAGAGCAGTTTCTCACAAAGCTTGTTTCCAGTTTTGAACGGAATATATTTATTTTTCACCATAGCCCTCCAAGGGCTTCCAAATATCACTTTGCCAATACCACAAGAAAAGCCTTAGCGAAAGGCTTCTTGAAGGGAAAGATGTAACTCTGTGAGATGAATTAACAGAACACAGAGCAGTTTCTCAGAAAGCTTCTTTCCAGTTTTTAACGGAAGATATTTAATTTATCACCATAGCCCTCTATGGGCTTCCAAATATCCCTTTGCCAATTTCACAAGAAAAGACTTAGCAAAAGGCTTCTTGAAGGGAAAGATGTAACTCTGTAAGATCAACTAACAGAACACAGAGCAGTTTCTCAAAAAGCTTCTTTCCAGTTTTGAACGGAAGATATTTCCTTTTTCACCATAGGCCTCAATGGGCTTCGAAATATAACTTTGCCAATTACACAAGAACAGCCTTAGCGAAAGGCTTCTTGAAGGGAAAGATGTAACACTGTGAGATAAATTAACAGAACACAGAGCAGTTTCTCAGAAAGCTTCTTTCCAGTTTTGAACGGAAGATATTTCCTTTTTCACCGTAGCCCTCTATGGGCTTCCAAATATCCCTTTGACAATTCCAGAAGAACAGCCTTAGCGAAAGGCTTCTTGATGGGAAAGATGTAACTCTGTGAGATGAATTAACAGAACACAGAGCAGTTTCTCAGAAAGCTTCTTTATATTTTTGAACGGAAGATATTTCCCTTTTCACCATAGCCCTCTATGGGCTTCTAAATATCACTTTGCCAACTCCACAAGAGCAGCCTTAGCGAAAGGCTTGTTGAAGGGAAAGATGTAACTCTGTGAGATGAATTAACAGAACACAGAGCAGTTTCTCAGAAAGCTTCTTTCTAGTTTTGAACGGAAGATATTTCCTTTTTCACCATAGCCCTCCTTGGGCTTCCAAATATCCCTTTGCCCTTTCCTCAAGAACAGCCTTAGCGAAAGGCTTCTTGAAGGGAAAGATGTAACTCTGTGACATGAATTAACAGAACACAGAGCAGTTTCTCTGAAAGCTTCTTTCCAGTTTTGAACGGAAGATATTTTCTTTTTCACCATAGCCCTCTATGGGCTTCCAAATATCCCTTTGCCAATTCCACAAGAACAGCCTTAGCGAAAGGATTCTTGAAGGGAAAGATGGAACTCAGTGAGATGAATTAACAGAACACAGAGGAGTTTCTCAGAAAGCTTCTTTCCAGTTTTGAACGGAAGGTATTTCCTTTTTCACCATAGCCCACTATGTGCTTCTAAATATCACTTTGCCAATTCCACAACAGCAGCCTTAGCGAAAGGCTTGTTGAAGGGAAAGATGTAACTCTGTGAGATGAATTAACAGAACACAGAGCAGTTTCTCAGAAAGCTTCTTTCCAGTTTTGAACGGAAGATATTTCCTTTTTCATCATAGCCCTCTATGGGCTTCCATATATCCCTTTGCCCATTCCACAAGAACAGCCTTAGCGAAAGGCTTCTTGAAGGGAAAGGTGTAACTCTGTGCGATGAATTAGCAGAACACAGAGCGGTTTCTCAGAAAGCTTCTTTCCAGTTTCGAACGGAAGATATTTCCTTTTTCACCGTAGCCCTCTATGGGATTCCAAATATCACTTTGCCAATTCCACAAGAAATGCCTTAGCGAAAGGCTTCTTGAGGGGAAAGATGTAACTCTGTGAGATGAATTAACAGAACACAGAGCAGTTTCTCAGAAAGCTTCTTTCCAGTTTTGAACGGAAGATATTTCCTTTTTCCCCATAGCCCTCTATGGGCTTCCAAATATCCCTTTGCCAATTCAACCAGAACACCTTAGCGAAAGGTTTCTTGAAGGGAAAGATGTAACTCTGTGAGATGAATTCACAGAACACAGTGCAGTTTCTCAGAAAGCTTCTTTACAGTTTTGAACGAAAGATATTTCCTTTTTAACCATATCCCTCTTCGGGCTTCCAAATATCACTTTGCCAATTCCACAAGAAAAGCCTTAGCGAAAGGCTTCTTGAAGGGAAAGATGTAACACTGTGAGATAAATTAACAGAACACAGAGCAGTATCTCAGAAAGCTTCTTTCCAGTTTTGAATGGAAGATATTTCCTTTTTCACCATAGCCCACTATGGGCTTCCAAATATCCCTTTGCCAATTCAACCAGAACACCTTAGCGAAAGGTTTCTTGAAGGGAAAGATGTAACTCTGTGAGATGAATTAACAGAACACAGAGCAGTTTCTCAGAAAGCTTCTATCCAGTTTTGAACGGAAGATATTTCCTTTTTCACCATAGCCCTCTATGGGCTTCCAAATATCCGTTTGCCAATTCCACAAGAACAGCCTTAGCAAAAGGGTTCTTGAAGGGAAAGATGTAACTCTGTGAGATGAATTAACAGAACACAGAGCAGTTTCTCACAAAGCTTCTTTCCAGTTTTGAACGGAAGATATATTCTTTTTCACCGCAGCCCTCTATGGGCTTCCAAATATCCCCTTGCCACTTCAACAAGAAAAGCCTCAGCGAAAGGCTTCTTGAAGGGAAAGATGTAACTCTGTGAGATGAATTCACAGAACACAGAGCAGTTTCTCAAAAGCTTCTTTCCAGTTTTGAACGGAAGATATTTCTTTTTTCACCATAGCCCTCTATGGGCTTCCAAATATCCCTTTGCCAATTCCACAAGAAAAGCCTTAGCGAAAGGCTTCTTGAAGTGAAAGATGTAACTCTGTGAGATGAATTAACAGAACACAGAGCAGTTTCTCACAAAGTTCCTTTCCAGTTTTGAACGGAAGATATTTTCTTTTTCACCATACCCTTCTATGTTCTTCCAAATATCCCTTTGCCAATTCCACAAGAACAGCCTTAGCGAAAGGCTTCTTGAAGGGAAAGATGTAACTCTGTGAGATGAAGTAACAGAACACAGAGCAGTTTCTCAGAAAGCTTCTTTCCAGTTTTGAACGGAAGATATTTTCTTTTTCACCGCAGCCCTCTATGGGCTTCCAAATATCCCCTTGCCACTTCAACAAGAACAGCCTTAGCGAAAGGTTTCTTGAAGGGAAAGATGTAACTCTATGAGATGAATTAACAGAACACAGGGCAGTTTCTCAGAAATCGTCTTTCCAGTTTTGAACGGAAGATATTTCCTTTTTCACCATAGCCCTCTATGGGCTTCCAAATATCCCTTTGCCAATTCCACAAGAAAAGTCTTAGCGAAAGGATTCTTGAAGGGAAAGATGTAACTCTATGAGATCAACTAACAGAACACAGAGCAGTTTCTCAGAAAGCTTCTTTCCAGTTTTGAACGAAAGATATTTCCTTTTTCACCATAGCCCTCAATGGGCTTCCAAATATCACTTTGCCAATTCCACAAGAACAGTCTTAGCGAAAGGCTTCTTGAAGGGAAAGATGTAACTCTGTGAGATGAATTAACAGAACACAGAGCAGTTTCTCAGAAAGCCTCTTTCCAGTTTTGATCGGAAGATATCTCCTTTTTCACCATAGCCCTCTAGGGGTTCCAAATACCCCTTTGCCAATTCCACAACAACAGCCTTAGCGAAAGGCTTCTGGAAAGGAAAGATGTAACTCTGTGAGATGAATTAACAGAACACAGAGCAGTTCCTCAGAAAGCTTCTTTCCAGTTTTGAACGGAAGATATTCCCTTTTTCACCATAGGCCTCTATGGTCTTCCAAATATCCCTTTGCCAATTCAACCAGAACAGCCTTAGCGAAAGGTTTCTTGAAGGGAAAGATATAACTCTGTGAGATGAATTAACAGAACACAGAGCAGTTTCTCAGAAAGCCTCTTTCCAGTTTTGATCGGAAGATATCTCCTTTTTCACCATAGCCCTCTAGGGGTTCCAAATACCCCTTTGCCAATTCCACAACAACAGCCTTAGCGAAAGGCTTCTGGAAAGGAAAGATGTAACTCTGTGAGATGAATTAACAGAACACAGAGCAGTTTCTCAGAAAGCTTCTTTCCAGTTTTTAACGGAAGATATTTAATTTATCACCATAGCCCTCTATGGGCTTCCAAATATCCCTTTGCCAATTACACAAGAAAAGCCTTAGCTAAAGGCTTCTTGAAGGGAAAGATGTAACTCTGTGAGATCAACTAACAGAACACAGAGCAGTTTCTCAAAAAGCTTCTTTCCAGTTTTGAACGGAAGATATTTCCTTTTTCACCTTAGCCCTCTATGGGCTTCCAAATATCAATTGCAAATTCCACAAGAAAAGCCTTAGCGAAAGGCTTCTTGAGGAGAAAGATGTAACTCGGTGAGATGAATTAACAGAACACAGAGCAGTTTCTCAGAAAGCTTCTTTCCAGTTTTGAACGGAAGATATTTCCTTTTTCCCCATAGCCCTCTATGGGCTTCCAAATATCCTTTTGCCAATTCCACAAGAACAGCCTTAGCGAAAGGCTTCTTGAAGGGAAAGATGTAACTCTGTGAGATGAATTAACAGAACACAGAGCAGTTTCTCAGAAAGCTTCTTTCCAGTTTTGAACGGAAGATATTTCCTTTTTCACCATAGCCCTCTATGGGCTTCCAAATATCCCTTTGCCAATTCAACAAGAACAGCCGTAGCGAAAGGCTTCTTGAAGGGAAAGATGTAACTCTGTGAGATGAATTAACAGAACACAGAGCAGATTCTCAGAAACCTTCTTTCCAGTTTTGAACGGAAGATATTTCCTTTTTCACCATAGCCCTCTATGGGCTTCCAAATATCCCTTTGCCAATTCCACAAGAACAGCCTTAGCGAAAGACTTCTTGAGGGGAAAGATGTAATTCCGTGAGATGATTAACAGAACACAGAGCAGTTTCTCAGAAAGCTTCTTTCCAGTGTTGAACGGAAGGTATTTCCTTTTTCACCATAGCCCTTTATGGCCTTCCAAATATCCCTTTGCAAATTCCACAAGAACAGCCTTAGCGAAAGGATTCTTGAAGGGAAAGATGTAACTCTGTTCGATGAATTGCCAGAACACAGAGCGGTTTCTCAGAAAGCTTCTTTCCAGTTTCGAAGGGAAGATATTTCCTTTTTCACCGTAGCCCTCTATGGGCTTCCAAATATCCCTTTGACAATTCCACAAGAACAGCCTTAGCGAAAGGCTTCTTGAAGGGAAACATGTACCTCTGTGAGATGAATTAACAGAACACAGAGCAGTTTCTCAGAAAGCTTCTTTCCAGTTTTGAACGGAAGATATTTCCTTTCTCACCATAGCCCTCTATGGGCTTCCAAATATCACTTTGCCAATTCCACAAGAACAGATTTAGCGAAAGGCTTCTTGAAGGGAAAGATTTAACTTTCTGAGATGAATTAACAGAACACAGAGCAGTTTCTCAGAGAGCTTCTTTCCAGTTTTGAACGAAAGATATGTCCTTTTTCACCATAGCCCTTTATGGGCTTCCAAATATCCCTTTGCAATTCCACAAGAACAGCCTTAGCGAAAGGCTTCTTGAAGGGAAAGATGTAACGCTGTGAGATGAACTAACAGAACACAGAGCAGTTTCTCAGAAACCTTCTTTCCAGTTTTGAAAGGAAGATATTTCCTTTTTCACCATAGCCCTCTATTGGCTTGCAAATATCCCTTTTCCAATTCCACAAGAACAGCCTTAGCGAAAGGCTTCTTGAAGGGAAAGATGTAACTCTGTGAGATGAATTAACAGAACACAGAGCAGTTTCTCAGAAAGATTCTTTCTAGTTTTGAACTGAATATATTTCCTTTTTCACCACTGCCCTCTATGGGCTTCCAAATATCCCTTTGCCAATTCCACAAGAACAGCCTTAGCGAAAGGCTTCTTGAAGGGAAAGATGTAACTCCGTGAGATGATTAACAGAACACAGAGCAGTTTCTCAGAAAGCTTCTTTCCAGTTTTGAACGGAAGATATTTCCTTTTTCACCATAGCCCTCTATGGGCTTCCAAATATCACTTTGCCAATTCCACAAGAACAGCCTTAGCGAAAGGCTTCTTGAAGGGAAACATGTAACTCTGTGAGATGAATTAACAGAACACAGAGCAGTTCCACAGAAAGCTTCTTTCCAGTTTTGAACGGAAGATATTTCCTTTTTCACCATAGATCTCTAGGGGCTTCAAAATATCATTTTGCCAATTCCACAAGAACAGCCTTAGCGAAAGGCTTCTTGAAGGGAAATATGTAACTCTGTTCGATGATTTACCAGAACACAGAGCGGTTTCTCAGAAAGCTTCTTTCCAGTTTCGAACGGAAGATATTTCCTTTTTCACCGTAGCCCTCTATGGGCTTCCAAATATCCCTTTGACAATTCCACAAGAACAGCCTTAGCGAATGGCTTCCTGAAGGGAAAGATGTAACTCCGTGAGATGATTAACAGAACACAGAGCAGTTTCTCAAAAAGCTTATTTCCAGTTTTGAACGGAAGATATTTCCTTTTTCACCATAGCTCTCTATGGGCTTCCAAATATCACTTTGCCAATTACACAAGAACAGCCTTAGCGAAAGGCTTCTTGAAGGGAAACATGTAACTCTGTGAGATGAATTAACAGAACACAGAGCAGTTTCTCAGAAAGCTTCTTTCCAGTTTTGAACGGAAGATATTTCCTTTTTCACCATAGATCTCTATGGGCTTCAAAATATCATTTTGCCAATTCCACAAGAACAGCCTTAGCGAAAGGCTTCTTGAAGGGAAAGATGTAACTCTGTGAGATGCATTAACAGAACACAGAGCAGTTTCTCACAAAGCTTCTTTCCAGTTTTGAACGGAAGATATTTCCATTTTCACCATAGCCCTCTAAGGGCATCCAAGTATCCCTTTGCCAATTCCACAAGAACAGCCTTATCGAAAGGCTTCTTGAAGGGAAAGATGTAACACTGTGAGATGAATTAACAGAACACAGAGCAGTTTCTCAGAAGGCTTCTATCCAGTTTTGAACGGAAGATATTTCCTTTTTCACCATAGCCCTCTATGGGCTTCAAAATAACCCTTTGCCAATTCCACAAGAACAGCCTTAGCAAAAGGGTTCTTGAAGGGATAGATGTAACTCTGTGAGATGAATTAACAGAACACAGAGCAGTTTCTCAGAAAGCTTCTTTCCAGTTTTGAAAGGAAGATATTTTCTTTTTCACCGCAGCCCTCTATGGGCTTCCAAATATCCCCTTGCCACTTAAACAAGAACAGCCTTAGCGAAAGGTTTCTTGAAGGGAAAGATGTAACTCTATGAGATGAATTAACAGAACACAGAACAGTTTCTAAGAAAGCTTCTTTCCAGTTTTGAACGGAAGATATTTCCTTTTTCACCATAGCCCTCTATGGGCCTCCAAATATCCCATTGCCAATTCCACAAGAAAAGTCTTAGCGAAAGGATTCTTGAAAGGAAAGATGTAACTCTGTGAGATCAACTAACAGAACACAGAGCAGTTTCTCAGAAAGCTTCTTTCCAGTTTTGAACGGAAGATATTTCCTTTTTCACCATAGCGCTCAAAGGGCTTCCAAATATCACTTTGCCAATTCCACAAGAACAGTCTTAGCGAAAGGCTTCTTGAAGGGAAAGATGTAACTCTGTGAGATGAATTAACAGAACACAGAGCAGTTTCTCAGAAAGCCTCTTTCCAGTTTTGAACGGAAGATATCTCCTTTTTCACCATAGCCCTCTAGGGGTTCCAAATACCCCTTTGCCAATTCCACAACAACAGCCATAGCGAAAGGCTTCTTTAAAGGAAAGATGTAACTCTGTGAGATGAATTAACAGAACACAGAGCAGCTCCTCAGAAAGCTTCTTTCCAATTTTGAACGGAAGATATTCCCTTTTTCACCATAGGCCTCTATGGGCTTCCAAATATCCCTTTGCAAATTCAACCAGAAACGCCTTAGCGAAAGGTTTCTTGAAGGGAAAGATGTAACTCTGTGAGATGAATTAACAGAACACAGAGCAGTTTCTCACAAAGCTTGTTTCCAGTTTTGAACGGAATATATTTATTTTTCACCATAGCCCTCCAAGGGCTTCCAAATATCACTTTGCCAATACCACAAGAAAAGCCTTAGCGAAAGGCTTCTTGAAGGGAAAGATGTAACTCTGTGAGATGAATTAACAGAACACAGAGCAGTTTCTCAGAAAGCTTCTTTCCAGTTTTTAACGGAAGATATTTAATTTATCACCATAGCCCTCTATGGGCTTCCAAATATCCCTTTGCCAATTTCACAAGAAAAGACTTAGCAAAAGGCTTCTTGAAGGGAAAGATGTAACTCTGTAAGATCAACTAACAGAACACAGAGCAGTTTCTCAAAAAGCTTCTTTCCAGTTTTGAACGGAAGATATTTCCTTTTTCACCATAGGCCTCAATGGGCTTCGAAATATAACTTTGCCAATTACACAAGAACAGCCTTAGCGAAAGGCTTCTTGAAGGGAATGATGTAACTATGTGAGATGAATTAACAGAACACAGAGCAGTTTCTCAGAAAGCTTCTTTCCAGTTTTGAACAGAAGATATATCCTTTTTCACCATAGCCCACTATGGGCTTCCAAATATCCCTTTGCCAATTCCACAAGAAAAGCCTTAGCGAAAGGCTTCTTGAAGGGAAAGATGTAACTCCTGAGATCAATTATCAGAACACAGAGCAGTTTCTCAGAAAGCTTCTTTCCAGTTTTGAACGGAAGATACTTCCTTTTTCACCATAGCCCTCTATGGGCTTCGAAATATCCCTTTGACATTTCCACAAGAACAGCCTTAGCGAAAGGCTTCCTGAAGGGAAAGATGTAATTTTCTGAGATGAATTAAGAGAACACAGAGCAGTTTCTCAGAAAGCTTCTTTCCAGTTTTGAAGGGAACATATTTCCTTTTTCACCATAGACCTCTATGGGCTTCAAAATATCCCTTTGCCAATTCCACAAGAACAGCATTAGCAAAAGGCTTCTTGAAGGGAAAAATGTTACTCTGTGACATGAATTGACAGAACACAGAGAAGTTTCTCAGTAAACTTCTTTCGAGTTTTGAACGGAAGATATTTCCTTTTTCAACATAGCCCTCTATTGGCTTCCAAATATTCGTTTTCCAATTCCACAAGAACAGCCTTAGCGAAAGGCTTCTTGAAGGGAAAGATGTAACTCTGTGAGATGAATTAACAGAACACAGAGCAGTTTCTCAGAAAGCTTCTTTCCAGTTTTGAACGGAAGGTATTTCCTTTTTCACCATAGCCCACTAGGTGCTTCTAAATATCACTTTGCCATTTCCACAACAGCAGCCTTAGCGAAAGGCTTGTTGAAGGGAAAGATGTAACTCTGTGAGATGAATTAACAGAACACAGAGCAGTTTCTCAGAAAGCTTCTTTCCAGTTTTGAACGGAAGATATTTCCTTTTTCATCATACCCCTCTATGGGCTTCCATATATCCCTTTGCCCATTCCACAAGAACAGCCTTAGCGAAAGGCTTCTTGAAGGGAAAGGTGTAACTCTGTGCGATGAATTAGCAGAACACCGAGCGGTTTCTCAGAAAGCTTCTTTCCAGTTTCCAACGGAAGATATTTCCTTTTTCACCGTAGCCCTCTATGGGCTTCCAAATATCCCTTTGACAATTCCAGAAGAACAGCCTTAGCGAAAGGCTTCTTGAAGGGAAAGATGTAACTCCGTGAGTTGATTAACAGAACACAGAGCAGTTTCTCAGAAAGCTTCTTTCCAGTTTTGTACGGAAGATATTTCCTTTTTCCCCATAGCCCTCTATGGGCTTCCACATATCACTTTGCCAATTCCACAAGAACAGCCTTAGCGAAAGGCTTCTTGAAAGGAAAGATGTAACTCAGTGAGATGAATTAACAGAACACAGAGCAGTTTCTCAGAAAGCTTCTTTACATTTTTGAACGGAAGATATTTCCCTTTTCACCATAGCCCTCTATGGGCTTCTAAATATCACTTTGCCAACTCCACAAGAGCAGCCTTAGCGAAAGGCTTGTTGAAGGGAAAGATGTAACTCTGTGACATGAAATAACAGAACACAGAGCAGTTTCTCAGAAAGCTTCTTTGCAGTTTTTAATGGAAGATATTTCCTTTATCACCATAGCCCTCTATGGGCTTCCAAATATCCCTTTGCCAATTACACAAGTAAAGCCTTAGCTAAAGGCTTCTTGAAGGGAAAGATGTAACTCTGTGAGATCAACTAACAGAACACAGAGCAGTTTCTCAAAAAGCTTCTTTCCAGTTTTGAACGGAAGATATTTCCTTTTTCACCATAGCCCTCTATGGGCTTCCAAATATCCCTTTGCCAATTCCACAAGAACAGCCTTAGCGAAAGACTTCTTGAGGGGAAAGATGTAATTCCGTGAGATGATTAACAGAACACAGAGCAGTTTCTCAGAAAGCTTCTTTCCAGTGTTGAACGGAAGGTATTTCCTTTTTCACCATAGCCCTTTATGGCCTTCCAAATATCCCTTTGCCAATTCCACAAGAACAGCCTTAGCGAAAGGCTTCTTGAAGGGAAAGATGTAACTCTGTGAGATGAATTCACAGAACACAGTGCAGTTTCTCAGAAAGCTTCTTTACAGTTTTGAACGAAAGATATTTCCTTTTTAACCATATCCCTCTTCGGGCTTCCAAATATCACTTTGCCAATTCCACAAGAAAAGCCTTAGCGAAAGGCTTCTTGAAGGGAAAGATGTAACACTGTGAGATAAATTAACAGAACACAGAGCAGTATCTCAGAAAGCTTCTTTCCAGTTTTGAATGGAAGATATTTCCTTTTTCACCATAGCCCACTATGGGCTTCCAAATATCCCTTTGCCAATTCAACCAGAACACCTTAGCGAAAGGTTTCTTGAAGGGAAAGATGTAACTCTGTGAGATGAATTAACAGAACACAGAGCAGTTTCTCAGAAAGCTTCTATCCAGTTTTGAACGGAAGATATTTCCTTTTTCACCATAGCCCTCTATGGGCTTCCAAATATCCGTTTGCCAATTCCACAAGAACAGCCTTAGCAAAAGGGTTCTTGAAGGGAAAGATGTAACTCTGTGAGATGAATTAACAGAACACAGAGCAGTTTCTCACAAAGCTTCTTTCCAGTTTTGAACGGAAGATATTTTCTTTTTCACCGCAGCCCTCTATGGGCTTCCAAATATCCCCTTGCCACTTCAACAAGAAAAGCCTCAGCGAAAGGCTTCTTGAAGGGAAAGATGTAACTCTGTGAGATGAATTCACAGAACACAGAGCAGTTTCTCAAAAGCTTCTTTCCAGTTTTGAACGGAAGATATTTCTTTTTTCACCATAGCCCTCTATGGGCTTCCAAATATCCCTTTGCCAATTCCACAAGAAAAGCCTTAGCGAAAGGCTTCTTGAAGTGAAAGATGTAACTCTGTGAGATGAATTAACAGAACACAGAGCAGTTTCTCACAAAGTTCCTTTCCAGTTTTGAACGGAAGATATTTTCTTTTTCACCATACCCTTCTATGTTCTTCCAAATATCCCTTTGCCAATTCCACAAGAACAGCCTTAGCGAAAGGCTTCTTGAAGGGAAAGATGTAACTCTGTGAGATGAAGTAACAGAACACAGAGCAGTTTCTCAGAAAGCTTCTTTCCAGTTTTGAACGGAAGATATTTTCTTTTTCACCGCAGCCCTCTATGGGCTTCCAAATATCCCCTTGCCACTTCAACAAGAACAGCCTTAGCGAAAGGTTTCTTGAAGGGAAAGATGTAACTCTATGAGATGAATTAACAGAACACAGGGCAGTTTCTCAGAAATCGTCTTTCCAGTTTTGAACGGAAGATATTTCCTTTTTCACCATAGCCCTCTATGGGCTTCCAAATATCCCTTTGCCAATTCCACAAGAAAAGTCTTAGCGAAAGGATTCTTGAAGGGAAAGATGTAACTCTATGAGATCAACTAACAGAACACAGAGCAGTTTCTCAGAAAGCTTCTTTCCAGTTTTGAACGAAAGATATTTCCTTTTTCACCATAGCCCTCAATGGGCTTCCAAATATCACTTTGCCAATTCCACAAGAACAGTCTTAGCGAAAGGCTTCTTGAAGGGAAAGATGTAACTCTGTGAGATGAATTAACAGAACACAGAGCAGTTTCTCAGAAAGCCTCTTTCCAGTTTTGATCGGAAGATATCTCCTTTTTCACCATAGCCCTCTAGGGGTTCCAAATACCCCTTTGCCAATTCCACAACAACAGCCTTAGCGAAAGGCTTTTGGAAAGGAAAGATGTAACTCTGTGAGATGAATTAACAGAACACAGAGCAGTTCCTCAGAAAGCTTCTTTCCAGTTTTGAACGGAAGATATTCCCTTTTTCACCATAGGCCTCTATGGTCTTCCAAATATCCCTTTGCCAATTCAACCAGAACAGCCTTAGCGAAAGGTTTCTTGAAGGGAAAGATATAACTCTGTGAGATGAATTAACAGAACACAGAGCAGTTTCTCAGAAAGCCTCTTTCCAGTTTTGATCGGAAGATATCTCCTTTTTCACCATAGCCCTCTAGGGGTTCCAAATACCCCTTTGCCAATTCCACAACAACAGCCTTAGCGAAAGGCTTCTGGAAAGGAAAGATGTAACTCTGTGAGATGAATTAACAGAACACAGAGCAGTTTCTCAGAAAGCTTCTTTCCAGTTTTTAACGGAAGATATTTAATTTATCACCATAGCCCTCTATGGGCTTCCAAATATCCCTTTGCCAATTACACAAGAAAAGCCTTAGCTAAAGGCTTCTTGAAGGGAAAGATGTAACTCTGTGAGATCAACTAACAGAACACAGAGCAGTTTCTCAAAAAGCTTCTTTCCAGTTTTGAACGGAAGATATTTCCTTTTTCACCATAGCCCTCTATGGGCTTCCAAATATCCCTTTGCCAATTCAACAAGAACAGCCGTAGCGAAAGGCTTCTTGAAGGGAAAGATGTAACTCTGTGAGATGAATTAACAGAACACAGAGCAGATTCTCAGAAACCTTCTTTCCAGTTTTGAACGGAAGATATTTCCTTTTTCACCATAGCCCTCTATGGGCTTCCAAATATCCCTTTGCCAATTCCACAAGAACAGCCTTAGCGAAAGACTTCTTGAGGGGAAAGATGTAATTCCGTGAGATGATTAACAGAACACAGAGCAGTTTCTCAGAAAGCTTCTTTCCAGTGTTGAACGGAAGGTATTTCCTTTTTCACCATAGCCCTTTATGGCCTTCCAAATATCCCTTTGCCAATTCCACAAGAACAGCCTTAGCGAAAGGATTCTTGAAGGGAAAGATGTAACTCTGTTCGATGAATTACCAGAACACAGAGCGGTTTCTCAGAAAGCTTCTTTCCAGTTTCGAAGGGAAGATATTTCCTTTTTCACCGTAGCCCTCTATGGGCTTCCAAATATCCCTTTGACAATTCCACAAGAACAGCCTTAGCGAAAGGCTTCTTGAAGGGAAACATGTACCTCTGTGAGATGAATTAACAGAACACAGAGCAGTTTCTCAGAAAGCTTCTTTCCAGTTTTGAACGGAAGATATTTCCTTTCTCACCATAGCCCTCTATGGGCTTCCAAATATCACTTTGCCAATTCCACAAGAACAGCCTTAGCGAAAGGCTTCGTGAAGGGAAAGATTTAACTCTGTGAGATGAATTAAAAGAACACAGAGCAGTTTCTCAGAAAGCTTCTTTCCAGTTTTGAATGAAAGATATTTCCTTTCTCAACATAGCCCTCTATGGGCTTCCAAATATCCCTTTGCCAATTCCACAAGAACAGATTTAGCGAAAGGCTTCTTGAAGGGAAAGATTTAACTTTCTGAGATGAATTAACAGAACACAGAGCAGTTTCTCAGAGAGCTTCTTTCCAGTTTTGAACGAAAGATATGTCCTTTTTCACCATAGCCCTTTATGGGCTTCCAAATATCCCTTTGCAATTCCACAAGAACAGCCTTAGCGAAAGGCTTCTTGAAGGGAAAGATGTAACGCTGTGAGATGAACTAACAGAACACAGAGCAGTTTCTCAGAAACCTTCTTTCCAGTTTTGAAAGGAAGATATTTCCTTTTTCACCATAGCCCTCTATTGGCTTGCAAATATCCCTTTTCCAATTCCACAAGAACAGCCTTAGCGAAAGGCTTCTTGAAGGGAAAGATGTAACTCTGTGAGATGAATTAACAGAACACAGAGCAGTTTCTCAGAAAGATTCTTTCTAGTTTTGAACTGAATATATTTCCTTTTTCACCACTGCCCTCTATGGGCTTCCAAATATCCCTTTGCCAATTCCACAAGAACAGCCTTAGCGAAAGGCTTCTTGAAGGGAAAGATGTAACTCCGTGAGATGATTAACAGAACACAGAGCAGTTTCTCAGAAAGCTTCTTTCCAGTTTTGAACGGAAGATATTTCCTTTTTCACCATAGCCCTCTATGGGCTTCCAAATATCACTTTGCCAATTCCACAAGAACAGCCTTAGCGAAAGGCTTCTTGAAGGGAAACATGTAACTCTGTGAGATGAATTAACAGAACACAGAGCAGTTTCTCAGAAAGCTTCTTTCCAGTTTTGAACGGAAGATATTTCCTTTTTCACCATAGATCTCTAGGGGCTTCAAAATATCATTTTGCCAATTCCACAAGAACAGCCTTAGCGAAAGGCTTCTTGAAGGGAAATATGTAACTCTGTTCGATGATTTACCAGAACACAGAGCGGTTTCTCAGAAAGCTTCTTTCCAGTTTCGAACGGAAGATATTTCCTTTTTCACCGTAGCCCTCTATGGGCTTCCAAATATCCCTTTGACAATTCCACAAGAACAGCCTTAGCGAATGGCTTCCTGAAGGGAAAGATGTAACTCCGTGAGATGATTAACAGAACACAGAGCAGTTTCTCAAAAAGCTTATTTCCAGTTTTGAACGGAAGATATTTCCTTTTTCACCATAGCTCTCTATGGGCTTCCAAATATCACTTTGCCAATTACACAAGAACAGCCTTAGCGAAAGGCTTCTTGAAGGGAAACATGTAACTCTGTGAGATGAATTAACAGAACACAGAGCAGTTTCTCAGAAAGCTTCTTTCCAGTTTTGAACGGAAGATATTTCCTTTTTCACCATAGATCTCTATGGGCTTCAAAATATCATTTTGCCAATTCCACAAGAACAGCCTTAGCGAAAGGCTTCTTGAAGGGAAAGATGTAACTCTGTGAGATGCATTAACAGAACACAGAGCAGTTTCTCACAAAGCTTCTTTCCAGTTTTGAACGGAAGATATTTCCATTTTCACCATAGCCCTCTAAGGGCATCCAAGTATCCCTTTGCCAATTCCACAAGAACAGCCTTATCGAAAGGCTTCTTGAAGGGAAAGATGTAACACTGTGAGATGAATTAACAGAACACAGAGCAGTTTCTCAGAAGGCTTCTATCCAGTTTTGAACGGAAGATATTTCCTTTTTCACCATAGCCCTCTATGGGCTTCAAAATAACCCTTTGCCAATTCCACAAGAACAGCCTTAGCAAAAGGGTTCTTGAAGGCATAGATGTAACTCTGTGAGATGAATTAACAGAACACAGAGCAGTTTCTCAGAAAGCTTCTTTCCAGTTTTGAAAGGAAGATATTTTCTTTTTCACCGCAGCCCTCTATGGGCTTCCAAATATCCCCTTGCCACTTCAACAAGAACAGCCTTAGCGAAAGGTTTCTTGAAGGGAAAGATGTAACTCTATGAGATGAATTAACAGAACACAGAACAGTTTCTAAGAAAGCTTCTTTCCAGTTTTGAACGGAAGATATTTCCTTTTTCACCATAGCCCTCTATGGGCCTCCAAATATCCCATTGCCAATTCCACAAGAAAAGTCTTAGCGAAAGGATTCTTGAAAGGAAAGATGTAACTCTGTGAGATCAACTAACAGAACACAGAGCAGTTTCTCAGAAAGCTTCTTTCCAGTTTTGAACGGAAGATATTTCCTTTTTCACCATAGCGCTCAAAGGGCTTCCAAATATCACTTTGCCAATTCCACAAGAACAGTCTTAGCGAAAGGCTTCTTGAAGGGAAAGATGTAACTCTGTGAGATGAATTAACAGAACACAGAGCAGTTTCTCAGAAAGCCTCTTTCCAGTTTTGAACGGAAGATATCTCCTTTTTCACCATAGCCCTCTAGGGGTTCCAAATACCCCTTTGCCAATTCCACAACAACAGCCATAGCGAAAGGCTTCTTTAAAGGAAAGATGTAACTCTGTGAGATGAATTAACAGAACACAGAGCAGCTCCTCAGAAAGCTTCTTTCCAATTTTGAACGGAAGATATTCCCTTTTTCACCATAGGCCTCTATGGGCTTCCAAATATCCCTTTGCCAATTCAACCAGAAACGCCTTAGCGAAAGGTTTCTTGAAGGGAAAGATGTAACTCTGTGAGATGAATTAACAGAACACAGAGCAGTTTCTCACAAAGCTTGTTTCCAGTTTTGAACGGAATATATTTATTTTTCACCATAGCCCTCCAAGGGCTTCCAAATATCACTTTGCCAATACCACAAGAAAAGCCTTAGCGAAAGGCTTCTTGAAGGGAAAGATGTAACTCTGTGAGATGAATTAACAGAACACAGAGCAGTTTCTCAGAAAGCTTCTTTCCAGTTTTTAACGGAAGATATTTAATTTATCACCATAGCCCTCTATGGGCTTCCAAATATCCCTTTGCCAATTTCACAAGAAAAGACTTAGCAAAAGGCTTCTTGAAGGGAAAGATGTAACTCTGTAAGATCAACTAACAGAACACAGAGCAGTTTCTCAAAAAGCTTCTTTCCAGTTTTGAACGGAAGATATTTCCTTTTTCACCATAGGCCTCAATGGGCTTCGAAATATAACTTTGCCAATTACACAAGAACAGCCTTAGCGAAAGGCTTCTTGAAGGGAATGATGTAACTATGTGAGATGAATTAACAGAACACAGAGCAGTTTCTCAGAAAGCTTCTTTCCAGTTTTGAACAGAAGATATATCCTTTTTCACCATAGCCCACTATGGGCTTCCAAATATCCCTTTGCCAATTCCACAAGAAAAGCCTTAGCGAAAGGCTTCTTGAAGGGAAAGATGTAACTCCTGAGATCAATTATCAGAACACAGAGCAGTTTCTCAGAAAGCTTCTTTCCAGTTTTGAACGGAAGATACTTCCTTTTTCACCATAGCCCTCTATGGGCTTCGAAATATCCCTTTGACATTTCCACAAGAACAGCCTTAGCGAAAGGCTTCCTGAAGGGAAAGATGTAATTTTCTGAGATGAATTAAGAGAACACAGAGCAGTTTCTCAGAAAGCTTCTTTCCAGTTTTGAAGGGAACATATTTCCTTTTTCACCATAGACCTCTATGGGCTTCAAAATATCCCTTTGCCAATTCCACAAGAACAGCATTAGCAAAAGGCTTCTTGAAGGGAAAAATGTTACTCTGTGACATGAATTGACAGAACACAGAGAAGTTTCTCAGTAATCTTCTTTCGAGTTTGAACGGAAGATATTTCCTTTTTCAACATAGCCCTCTATTGGCTTCCAAATATTCGTTTTCTAATTCCACAAGAACAGCCTTAGCGAAAGGCTTCTTGAAGGGAAAGATGTAACTCTGTGAGATGAATTAACAGAACACAGAGCAGTTTCTCAGAAAGCTTCTTTCCAGTTTTGAACGGAAGGTATTTCCTTTTTCACCATAGCCCACTAGGTGCTTCTAAATATCACTTTGCCATTTCCACAACAGCAGCCTTAGCGAAAGGCTTGTTGAAGGGAAAGATGTAACTCTGTGAGATGAATTAACAGAACACAGAGCAGTTTCTCAGAAAGCTTCTTTCCAGTTTTGAACGGAAGATATTTCCTTTTTCATCATACCCCTCTATGGGCTTCCATATATCCCTTTGCCCATTCCACAAGAACAGCCTTAGCGAAAGGCTTCTTGAAGGGAAAGGTGTAACTCTGTGCGATGAATTAGCAGAACACCGAGCGGTTTCTCAGAAAGCTTCTTTCCAGTTTCCAACGGAAGATATTTCCTTTTTCACCGTAGCCCTCTATGGGCTTCCAAATATCCCTTTGACAATTCCAGAAGAACAGCCTTAGCGAAAGGCTTCTTGAAGGGAAAGATGTAACTCCGTGAGTTGATTAACAGAACACAGAGCAGTTTCTCAGAAAGCTTCTTTCCAGTTTTGTACGGAAGATATTTCCTTTTTCCCCATAGCCCTCTATGGGCTTCCACATATCACTTTGCCAATTCCACAAGAACAGCCTTAGCGAAAGGCTTCTTGAAAGGAAAGATGTAACTCAGTGAGATGAATTAACAGAACACAGAGCAGTTTCTCAGAAAGCTTCTTTACATTTTTGAACGGAAGATATTTCCCTTTTCACCATAGCCCTCTATGGGCTTCTAAATATCACTTTGCCAACTCCACAAGAGCAGCCTTAGCGAAAGGCTTGTTGAAGGGAAAGATGTAACTCTGTGACATGAAATAACAGAACACAGAGCAGTTTCTCAGAAAGCTTCTTTGCAGTTTTTAATGGAAGATATTTCCTTTATCACCATAGCCCTCTATGGGCTTCCAAATATCCCTTTGCCAATTACACAAGTAAAGCCTTAGCTAAAGGCTTCTTGAAGGGAAAGATGTAACTCTGTGAGATCAACTAACAGAACACAGAGCAGTTTCTCAAAAAGCTTCTTTCCAGTTTTGAACGGAAGATATTTCCTTTTTCACCTTAGCCCTCTATGGGCTTCCAAATATCAATTGCAAATTCCACAAGAAAAGCCTTAGCGAAAGGCTTCTTGAGGAGAAAGATGTAACTCGGTGAGATGAATTAACAGAACACAGAGCAGTTTCTCAGAAAGCTTCTTTCCAGTTTTGAACGGAAGATATTTCCTTTTTCACCATAGCCCTCTATGGGCTTCCAAATATCCCTTTGCCAATTCAACAAGAACAGCCGTAGCGAAAGGCTTCTTGAAGGGAAAGATGTAACTCTGTGAGATGAATTAACAGAACACAGATCAGATTCTCAGAAACCTTCTTTCCAGTTTTGAACGGAAGATATTTCCTTTTTCACCATAGCCCTCTATGGGCTTCCAAATATCCCTTTGCCAATTCCACAAGAACAGCCTTAGCGAAAGACTTCTTGAGGGGAAAGATGTAATTCCGTGAGATGATTAACAGAACACAGAGCAGTTTCTCAGAAAGCTTCTTTCCAGTGTTGAACGGAAGGTATTTCCTTTTTCACCATAGCCCTTTATGGCCTTCCAAATATCCCTTTGCCAATTCCACAAGAACAGCCTTAGCGAAAGGATTCTTGAAGGGAAAGATGTAACTCTGTTCGATGAATTACCAGAACACAGAGCGGTTTCTCAGAAAGCTTCTTTCCAGTTTCGAAGGGAAGATATTTCCTTTTTCACCGTAGCCCTCTATGGGCTTCCAAATATCCCTTTGACAATTCCACAAGAACAGCCTTAGCGAAAGGCTTCTTGAAGGGAAACATGTACCTCTGTGAGATGAATTAACAGAACACAGAGCAGTTTCTCAGAAAGCTTCTTTCCAGTTTTGAACGGAAGATATTTCCTTTCTCACCATAGCCCTCTATGGGCTTCCAAATATCACTTTGCCAATTCCACAAGAACAGCCTTAGCGAAAGGCTTCGTGAAGGGAAAGATTTAACTCTGTGAGATGAATTAAAAGAACACAGAGCAGTTTCTCAGAAAGCTTCTTTCCAGTTTTGAATGAAAGATATTTCCTTTCTCAACATAGCCATCTATGGGCTTCCAAATATCCCTTTGCCAATTCCACAAGAACAGATTTAGCGAAAGGCTTCTTGAAGGGAAAGATTTAACTTTCTGAGATGAATTAACAGAACACAGAGCAGTTTCTCAGAGAGCTTCTTTCCAGTTTTGAACGAAAGATATGTCCTTTTTCACCATAGCCCTTTATGGGCTTCCAAATATCCCTTTGCAATTCCACAAGAACAGCCTTAGCGAAAGGCTTCTTGAAGGGAAAGATGTAACGCTGTGAGATGAACTAACAGAACACAGAGCAGTTTCTCAGAAACCTTCTTTCCAGTTTTGAAAGGAAGATATTTCCTTTTTCACCATAGCCCTCTATTGGCTTGCAAATATCCCTTTTCCAATTCCACAAGAACAGCCTTAGCGAAAGGCTTCTTGAAGGGAAAGATGTAACTCTGTGAGATGAATTAACAGAACACAGAGCAGTTTCTCAGAAAGATTCTTTCTAGTTTTGAACTGAATATATTTCCTTTTTCACCACTGCCCTCTATGGGCTTCCAAATATCCCTTTGCCAATTCCACAAGAACAGCCTTAGCGAAAGGCTTCTTGAAGGGAAAGATGTAACTCCGTGAGATGATTAACAGAACACAGAGCAGTTTCTCAGAAAGCTTCTTTCCAGTTTTGAACGGAAGATATTTCCTTTTTCACCATAGCCCTCTATGGGCTTCCAAATATCACTTTGCCAATTCCACAAGAACAGCCTTAGCGAAAGGCTTCTTGAAGGGAAACATGTAACTCTGTGAGATGAATTAACAAAACACAGAGCAGTTCCTCAGAAAGCTTCTTTCCAGTTTTGAACGGAAGATATTTCCTTTTTCACCATAGATCTCTAGGGGCTTCAAAATATCATTTTGCCAATTCCACAAGAACAGCCTTAGCGAAAGGCTTCTTGAAGGGAAATATGTAACTCTGTTCGATGATTTACCAGAACACAGAGCGGTTTCTCAGAAAGCTTCTTTCCAGTTTCGAACGGAAGATATTTCCTTTTTCACCGTAGCCCTCTATGGGCTTCCAAATATCCCTTTGACAATTCCACAAGAACAGCCTTAGCGAATGGCTTCCTGAAGGGAAAGATGTAACTCCGTGAGATGATTAACAGAACACAGAGCAGTTTCTCAAAAAGCTTATTTCCAGTTTTGAACGGAAGATATTTCCTTTTTCACCATAGCTCTCTATGGGCTTCCAAATATCACTTTGCCAATTACACAAGAACAGCCTTAGCGAAAGGCTTCTTGAAGGGAAACATGTAACTCTGTGAGATGAATTAACAGAACACAGAGCAGTTTCTCAGAAAGCTTCTTTCCAGTTTTGAACGGAAGATATTTCCTTTTTCACCATAGATCTCTATGGGCTTCAAAATATCATTTTGCCAATTCCACAAGAACAGCCTTAGCGAAAGGCTTCTTGAAGGGAAAGATGTAACTCTGTGAGATGAATTCACAGAACACAGAGCAGTTTCTCAGAAAGCTTCTTTCCAGTTTTGAACGGAAGATATTTCCTTTTTCACCGTAGCCTTCTATGGGCTTCCAAATATCCCTTTGCCAATTCCACAAGAACAGCCTTAGCGAAAGACTTCTTGAAGGGAAAGATGTAATTCCGTGAGATGATTAACAGAACACAGAGCAGTTTCTCAGAAAGCTTCTTTCCAGTGTTGAACGGAAGGTATTTCCTTTTTCACCATAGCCCTTTATGGCCTTCCAAATATCACTTTGCCAATTCCACAAGAACAGCCTTAGCGAAAGGATTCTTGAAGGGAAAGATGTAACTCTGTTCGATGATTTACCAGAACACAGAGCGGTTTCTCAGAAAGCTTCTTTCCAGTTTCGAAGGGAAGATATTTCCTTTTTCACCGTAGCCCTCTATGGGCTTTCAAATATCCCTTTGACAATTCCACAAGAACAGCCTTAGAGAAAGGCTTCTTCAGGGAAAGATGTAACTCCGTGAGATGATTAAAAGAACACAGAGCAGTTTCTCAGAAAGCTTCTTTCCAGTTTTGAACGGAAGATATTTCCTTTCTCACCATAGCCCTCTATGGGCTTCCAAAGATCACTTTGCCAATTCCACAAGAACAGCCTTAGCGAAAGGCTTCTTGAAGGGAAACATGTAACTCTGTGAGATGAATTAAAAGAACACAGAGCAGTTTCTCAGAAAGCTTCTTTCCAGTTTTGAACGGAAGATATTTCCTTTTTCACCATAGCCTTCTATGGGCTTCCAAATATCCCTTTGCCAATTCCACAAGAACAGCCTTAGCGACAGGCTTCTTGAAGGGAAAGATGTAACTCTGTGAGATGAATTAAAAGAACACAGAGCAGTTTCTCAGAAAGCTTCTTTCCAGTTTTGAATGAAAGATATTTCATTTCTCAACATAGCCCTCTATGGGCTTCCAAATATCCCTTTGCCAATTCCACAAGAACAGATTTAGCGAAAGGCTTCTTGAAGGGAAAGATGTAACTCTGTGAGATGAATTAAAAGAACACAGAGCAGTTTCTCAGAAAGCTTCTTTCCAGTTTTGAACGGAAGATATTTTCTTTTTCAACATAGCCCTCTATGGGCTTCCAAATATCCCCTTGCCATTTCAACAAGAACAGCCTTAGCGAAAGGTTTCCTGAAGTGAAAGATGTACCTCTGTGAGATGAATTAACAGAACACAGAGCAGTTTCTCAGAAAGCTTCTTTCCAGTTTTTAACGGAAGATATTTCCTTTTTCACCATAGCCCTCTATGGGCTTCCAAATATCCCTTTGCCAATTACACAAGAAAAGCCTTAGCGAAAGGCTTCTTGAAGGGAAAGATGTAACTCTGTGAGATCAACTAACAGAACACAACAGCAGTTTCTCAGAAAGCTTCTTTCCAGTTTTGAAGGAAGATATTTCCTTTTTCACCATAGCCCACAATGTGCTTCCAAATATCACTTTGCCAATTACACAAGAACAGCCTTAGCGAAAGGCTTCTTGAAGGGAATGATGTAACTCTGTGAGATGAATTAACAGAACACAGAGCAGTTTCTCAGAAAGATTCTTTCCAGTTTTGAACAGAAGATATTTCCTTTTTCACCATAGCCCTCTATGGGTTTCCAAATATCCCTTTGCCAATTCCACAAGACCAGCCTTAGCGAAAGGCTGCTTGAAGGGAAAGATTTAACTTTCTGAGATGAATTAACAGAACACAGAGCAGTTTCTCAGAGAGCTTCTTTCCAGTTTTGAACGAAAGATATGTCCTTTTTCACCATACCCCTTTATGGGCTTCCAAATATCCCTTTGCAATTCCACAAGAACAGCCTTAGCGAAAGGCTTCTTGAAGGGAAAGATGTAACTCTGTGAGATGAATTAACAGAACACAGAGAAGTTTCTCAGTAAACTTCTTTCGAGTTTTGAACGGAAGATATTTCCTTTTCCACCATAGCCCTCTACGGTCTTCCAAATATCCCTTTGCCAATTCCACAAGAACAGCCTTAGCGAAAGGCTCCTTGAAGGGAAAGATGTAACTCTGTGACATGAATTAACAGAACCCAGAGCAGTTTCTCAGAAAGCTTCTTTCCAGTATTGAACGGAAGATATTTCCTTTTTCACCATAGCCCTCTATGGGCTTCCAAATATCCCTTTTCCAATACCACAAGAACAGCCTAGGGGAAAGGTTTCTTGAAGGGAATTCTGAAACACTGTGAGATGAATTAACAGAACCCAGAGCAGTTTCTCACAAAGCGTCTTTCCATATTTGAACGGAATATATTTCCTTTTTCACCATAGCCTTCTATGGGCTTCCAAATATCCCTTTGCCAATTACACAAGAAAAGCCTTAGCTAAAGGGTTCTTGAAGGGAAAGATGTAACTCTGTGAGATCAAATAACAGAACACAGAGCAGTTTCTCCAAAAGCTTCTTTCCAGTTTTGAACGGAAGATATTTCCTTTTTCACCGTAGCCCTCTATGGGCTTCCAAATATCACTTTGCCAATTCCACAAGAAAAGCCTTAGCGAAAGGCTTCTTGAGGGGAAAGATGTAACTCTGTGAGATGAATTAACAGAACACAGAGCAGTTTCTCAGAAAGCTTCTTTCCAGTTTTGAACGGAAGATATTTCCTTTTTCACCATAGCCCTCTATGGGCTTCCAAATATCCCTTTGCCAATTCAACCAGAACACCTTAGCGAAAGGTTTCTTGAAGGGAAAGATGTAACTCTGTGAGATGAATTCACAGAACACAGAGCAGTTTCTCAGAAAGCTTCTTTCCAGTTTTGAACGAAAGATATTTCCTTTTTAACCATATCCCTCTTCGGGCTTCCAAATATCACTTTGCCAATTCCACAAGAAAAGCCTTAGCGAAAGGCTTCTTGAAGGGAAAGATGTAACACTGTGAGATAAATTAACAGAACACAGAGCAGTTTCTCAGAAAGCTTCTTTCCAGTTTTGAACGGAAGATATTTCCTTTTTCACCATAGCTCTCTAAGGGCTTCCAAATATCCCTTTGCCAATTCCACAGGAAAAGCCTTAGCGAAAGGCTTCATGAAGTGAAATATGTAACTCTGTGACATGAATTAACAGAACACAGAGCAGTTTCTCTGAAAGCTTCTTTCTAGTTTTGAACGGAAGATATTTCCTTTTTCACCATAGCCCTTCTTGGGCTTCCAAATATCCCTTTGCCAATTCCACAGGAAAAGCCTTAGCGAAAGGCTTCATGAAGTGAAAGATGTAACTCTGTGACATGAATTAACAGAACACAGAGCAGTTTCTCTGAAAGCTTCTTTCCAGTTTTGAACGGAAGATATTTTCTTTTTCACCTTAGCCCTCTATGGGCTTCCAAATATCCCTTTGCCAATTCAACCAGACCACCTTAGCGAAAGGTTTCTTGAAGGGAAAGATGTAACTCTGTGAGATGAATTAACAGAACACAGAGCAGTTTCTCAGAAAGCTTCTTTCTAGTTTTGAACGGAAGATATTTCCTTTTTCACCATAGCCCTCCTTGGGCTTCCAAATATCCCTTTGCCCTTTCCTCAAGAACAGCCTTAGCGAAAGGCTTCTTGAAGGGAAAGATGTAACTCTGTGACATGAATTAACAGAACACAGAGCAGTTTCTCTGAAAGCTTCTTTCCAGTTTTGAACGGAAGAAATTAATTTTTCACCATAGCCCTCTATGGGCTTCCAAATATCCCTTTGCCAATTCCACAAGAACAGCCTTAGCGAAAGGATTCTTGAAGGGAAAGATGTAACTCAGTGAGATGAATTAACAGAACACAGAGCAGTTTCTCAGAAAGCTTCTTTCCAGTTTTGAACAGAAGGTATTTCCTTTTTCACCATAGCCCACTATGTGCTTCTAAATATCACTTTGCCAATTCCACAACAGCAGCCTTAGCGAAAGGCTTGTTGAAGGGAAAGATGTAACTCTGTGAGATGAATTAACAGAACACAGAGCAGTTTCTCAGAAAGCTTCTTTCCAGTTTTGAACGGAAGATATTTACTTTTTCATCATAGCCCTCTATGGGCTTCCATATATCCCTTTGCCCATTCCACAAGAACAGCCTTAGGGAAAGGCTTCTTGAAGGGAAAGGTGTAACTCTGTGCGATGAATTAGCAGAACACAGAGCGGTTTCTCAGAAAGCTTCTTTCCAGTTTCGAACGGAAGATATTTCCTTTTTCACCATAGCCCTCTAAGGGCTTCCAAATATCCCTTTGACAATTCCAGAAGAAGAGCCTTAGCGAAAGGCTTCTTGAAGGGAAAGATGTAACTCCGTGAGTGGATTAACAGAACACAGAGCAGTTTCTCAGACAGCTTCTTTCCAGTTTTGTACGGAAGATATTTCCTTTTTCACCATGGCCCTCTATGGGCTTCCACATATCACTTTGCCAATTCCACAAGAACAGCCTTAGCCAAAGGCTTCTTGAAGGGAAAGATGTAACTCAGTGAGCTGAATTAACAGAACACAGAGCAGTTTCTCAGAAAGCTTCTTTACATTTTTGAACGGAAGATATTTCCCTTTTCACCATAGCCCTCTATGGGCTTCTAAATATCACTTTGCCAACTCCACAAGAGCAGCATTAGCGAAAGGCTTCTTGAAGGGAAAGATGTAACTCTGTGAGATGAATTAACAGAACACAGAGCAGTTGCTCAGAAAGCTTCTTTCCAGTTTTGAACGGAAGATATTTTCTTTTTCACCATAGCCCTCTATGGGCTTCCAAATTTCCCCTTGCCATTTCAACAAGAACAGCCTTAGCGAAAGGTTTCCTGAAGTGAAAGATGTACCTCTCTGAGATGAATTAACAGAACACAGAGCAGTTTCTCAGAAAGCTTCTTTCCAGTTATTAACGGAAGATATTTCCTTTTTCACCATAGCCCTCTATGGGCTTCCAAATATCCCTTTGCCAATTCCACAAGAAAAGCCTTAGCGAAAGGTTTTTTGAAGGGAAAGATGTAACTCTGTGAGATCAACTAACAGAACACAGCAGCAGTTTCTCAGAAAGCTACTTTCCAGTTTTGAAGGAAGATATTTCCTTTTTCACCATAGCCCTCAATGTGCTTCCAAATATCACTTTGCCAATTACACAAGAACAGACTTAGCGAAAGGCTTCTTAAAGGGAAGGATGTAACTCTGTGAGATGAATTAACAGGACAAAGAGCAGTTTCTCAGAAAGCTTCTTTCCAGTTTTGAACAGAAAATATTTCCTTTTTCACCGTAGCCCTCTATGGGCTTCCAAATATCACTTTGCCAATTCCACAAGACCAGCCTTAGCGAAAGGCTTCTTGAAAGGAAAGATTTAACTTTCTGAGATGAATTAACAGAACACAGAGCAGTTTCTCAGAGAGCTTCTCTCCAGTTTTGAACGAAAGATATGTCCTTTTTCACCATAGCCCTT
This sequence comes from Chlorocebus sabaeus, assembly GCF_047675955.1. Lineage (NCBI taxonomy): Eukaryota > Metazoa > Chordata > Mammalia > Primates > Cercopithecidae > Chlorocebus > Chlorocebus sabaeus. The sequence continues at coordinate 57,583 of NW_027327550.1, forward strand.
TATGGGCTTCCAAATATCCCTTTGCAATTCCACAAGAACAGCCTTAGCGAAAGGCTTTTTGAAGGGAAAGATGTAACTCTGTGAGATGAATTAACAGAACACAGAGAAGTTTCTCAGTAAACTTCTTTCGAGTTTTGAACGGAAGATATTTCCTTTTCCACGATAGCCCTCTACGGTCTTCCAAATATCCGTTTGCCAATTCCACAAGAATAGCCTTAGCGAAAGGCTCCTTGAAGGGAAAGGTATAACTCTGTGCGATGAATTAGCAGAACACAGAGCCGTTTCTCTGAAAGCTTCTTTCCAGTTTCCAACGGAAGATATTTCCTTTTTCACCTTAGCCCTCTATGGGCTTCCAAATATCCCTTTGACAATTCCAGAAGAACAGCCTTAGCGAAAGGCTTCTTGAAGGGAAAGATGTAACTCCGTGAGTTGATTAACAGAACACAGAGCAGTTTCTCAGAAAGCTTCTTTCGAGTTTTGTACGGAAGATATTTCCTTTTTCACCATAGCCCTCTATGGGCTTCCACATATCACTTTGCCAATTCCACAAGAACAGCCTTAGCGAAAGGCTTCTTGAAGGGAAAGATGTAACTCAGTGAGATGAATTAACACAACACAGAGCAGTTTCTCAGAAAGCTTCTTTATATTTTTGAACGAAAGATATTTCCCTTTTCACCATAGCCCTCTATGGGCTTCTAAATATCACTTTGCCAACTCCACAAGAGCAGCCTTAGCGAAAGGATTGTTGAAGGGAAAGATGTAACTCTGTGAGATGAATTAACAGAACACAGAGCTGTTTCTCAGAAAGCTTCTTTCCAGTTTTCAACGGAAGATATTTCCTTTATCACCATAGCCCTCTATGGGCTTCCAAATATCCCTTTGCCAATTCAACCAGAACACCTTAGCGAAAGGTTTCTTGAAGGGAAAGATGTAACTCTGTGACATGAATTAACAGAACACAGAGCAGTTTCTCAGAAAGCTTCTTTCTAGTTTTGAACGGAAGATATTTCCTTTTTCACCATAGCCCTCCTTGGGCTTCCAAATATCCCTTTGCCAATTCCACAGGAAAAGCCTTAGCGAAACGCTTCATGAAGTGAAAGATGTAACTCTGTGACATGAATTAACAGAACACAGAGCAGTTTCTCAGAAAGCTTCTTTCCAGTTTTTAACGGAAGATATTTCCTTTTTCACCATAGCCCTCTATGGGCTTCCAAATATCCCTTTGCCAATTACACAAGAAAAGCCTTAGCGAATGGCTTCTTGAAGGGAAAGATGTAACTCTGTGAGATCAACTAACAGAACACAACAGCAGTTTCTCAGAAAGCTTCTTTCCAGTTTTGAAGGAAGATATTTCCTTTTTCACCATCGCCCACAATGTGCTTCCAAATATCACTTTGCCAATTACACAAGAACAGCCTTAGCGAAATACTTCTTGAAGGGAATGATGTAACTCTGTGAGATGAATTAACAGAACACAGAGCAGTTTCTCAGAAAGATTTTTTCCAGTTTTGAACAGAAGATATTTCCTTTCTCACCATAGCCCTCTATGGGTTTCCAAATATCCCTTTGCCAATTCCACAAGACCAGCCTTAGCGAAAGGCTTCTTGAAGGGAAAGATTTAACTTTCTGAGATGAATTAACAGAACACAGAGCAGTTTCTCAGAGGGCTTCTTTCCAGTTTTGAACGAAAGATATGTCCTTTTTCACCATAGCCCTTTATGGGCTTCCAAATATCCCTTTGCAATTCCACAAGAACAGCCTTAGCGAAAGGCTTCTTGAAGGGAAAGATGTAATTCTGTGAGATGAATTAACAGAACACAGAAGTTTCTCAGTAAACTTCTTTCGAGTTTTGAACGGAAGATATTTCCTTTTCCACCATAGCCCTCTACGGTCTTCCAAATATCCCTTTGCCAATTCCACAAGAACAGCCTTAGCGAAAGGCTCCTTGAAGGGAAAGATGTAACTCTGTGAGATGAATTAACAGAACCCAGAGCAGTTTCTCAGAAAGCTTCTTTCCAATATTGAACGGAAGATATTTCCTTTTTCACCATAGCCCTGTATGGGCTTCCAAATATCCCTTTGCCAATTCAACCAGAACACCTTAGCGAAAGGTTTCTTGAAGGGAAAGATGTAACTCTGTGAGATGAATTCACAGAACACAGAGCAGTTTCTCAGAAAGCTTCTTTCAAGTTTTGAACGAAAGATATTTCCTTTTTAACCATATCCCTCTTCGGGCTTCCAAATATCACTTTGCCAATTCCACAAGAAAAGCCTTAGCGAAAGGCTTCTTGAAGGGAAAGATGTAACACTGTGAGATAAATTAACAGAACACAGAGCAGTTTCTCAGAAAGCTTCTTTCCAGTTTTGAACGGAAGATATTTCCTTTTTCACCATAGCTCTCTAAGGGCTTCCAAATATCCCTTTGCCAATTCCACAGGAAAAGCCTTTGCGAAAGGCTTCATGAAGTGAAAGATGTAACTCTGTGACATGAATTAACAGAACACAGAGCAGTTTCTCTGAAAGCTTCTTTCCAGTTTTGAACGGAAGATATTTTCTTTTTCACCATAGCCCTCTATGGGCTTCCAAATATCCCTTTGCCAATTCAACCAGAACACCTTAGCGAAAGGTTTCTTGAAGGGAAAGATGTAACTCTGTGAGATGAATTAACAGAACACAGAGCAGTTTCTCAGAAAGCTTCTTTCTAGTTTTGAACGGAAGATATTTCCTTTTTCACCATAGCCCTCCTTGGGCTTCCAAATATCCCTTTGCCAATTCCACAGGAAAAGCCTTAACGAAAGGCTTCATGAAGTGAAAGATGTAACTCTGTGACATGAATTAACAGAACACAGAGCAGTTTCTCTGAAAGCTTCTTTCCAGTTTTGAACGGAAGATATTTTCTTTTTCACCTTAGCCCTCTATGGGCTTCCAAATATCCCTTTGCCAATTCAACCAGAACACCTTAGCGAAAGGTTTCTTGAAGGGAAAGATGTAACTCTGTGAGATGAATTAACAGAACACAGAGCAGTTTCTCAGAAAGCTTCTTTCTAGTTTTGAAAGGAAGATATTTCCTTTTTCACCATAGCCCTCCTTGGGCTTCCAAATATCCCTTTGCCCTTTCCTCAAGAACAGCCTTAGCGAAAGGCTTCTTGAAGGGAAAGATGTAACTCTGTGACATGAATTAACAGAACACAGAGCAGTTTCTCTGAAAGCTTCTTTCCAGTTTTGAACGGAAGATATTTTCTTTTTCACCATAGCCCTCTATGGGCTTCCAAATATCCCTTTGCCAATTCCACAAGAACAGCCTTAGCGAAAGGATTCTTGAAGGGAAAGATGTAACTCAGTGAGATGAATTAACAGAACACAGAGCAGTTTCTCAGAAAGCTTCTTTCCAGTTTTGAACAGAAGGTATTTCCTTTTTCACCATAGCCCACTATGTGCTTCTAAATATCACTTTGCCAATTCCACAACAGCAGCCTTAGCGAAAGGCTTGTTGAAGGGAAACATGTAACTCTGTGAGATGAATTAACAGAAAACAGAGCAGTTTCTCAGAAAGCTTCTTTCCAGTTTTGAACGGAAGATATTTCCTTTTTCATCATAGCCCTCTATGGGCTTCCATATATCCCTTTGCCCATTCCACAAGAAAAGCCTTAGCGAAAGGCTTCTTGAAGGGAAAGGTGTAACTCTGTGCGATGAATTAGCAGAACACAGAGCGGTTTCTCAGAAAGCTTCTTTCCAGTTTCGAACGGAAGATATTTCCTTTTTCACCATAGCCCTCTAAGGGCTTCCAAATATCCCTTTGACAATTCCAGAAGAACAGCCTTAGCGAAAGGCTTCTTGAAGGGAAAGATGTAACTCCGTGAGTTGATTAACAGAACACAGAGCAGTTTCTCACACAGCTTCTTTCGAGTTTTGTACGGAAGATATTTCCTTTTTCACCATAGCCCTCTATGGGCTTCCACATATCACTTTGCCAATTCCACAAGAACAGCCTTAGCGAAAGGCTTCTTGAAGGGAAAGATGTAACTCAGTGAGCTGAATTAACAGAACACAGAGCAGTTTCTCAGAAAGCTTCTTTACATTTTTGAACGGAAGATATTTCCCTTTTCACCATAGCCCTCTATGGGCTTCTAAATATCACTTTGCCAACTCCACAAGAGCAGCCTTAGCGAAAGGCTTCTTGAAGGGAAAGATGTAACTCTGTGAGATGAATTAACAGAACACAGAGCAGTTGCTCAGAAAGCTTCTTTCCAGTTTTGAACGGAAGATATTTTCTTTTTCACCATAGCCCTCTATGGGCTTCCAAATATCCCCTTGCCATTTCAACAAGAACAGCCTTAGCGAAAGGTTAACTGAAGTGAAAGATGTACCTCTCTCAGATGAATTAACAGAACACAGAGCAGTTTCTCAGAAAGCTTCTTTCCAGTTATTAACGGAAGATATTTCCTTTTTCACCATAGCCCTCTATGGGCTTCCAAATATCCCTTTGCCAATTCCACAAGAAAAGCCTTAGCGAAAGGTTTTTTGAAGGGAAAGATGTAACTCTGTGAGATCAACTAACAGAACACAACAGCAGTTTCTCAGAAAGCTTCTTTCCAGTTTTGAAGGAAGATATTTCCTTTTTCACCATAGCCCTCAATGTGCTTCCAAATATCACTTTGCCAATTACACAAGAACAGACTTAGCGAAAGGCTTCTTAAAGGGAAGGATGTAACTCTGTGAGATGAATTAACAGGACAAAGAGCAGTTTCTCAGAAAGCTTCTTTCCAGTTTTGAACAGAAGTTATTTCCTTTTTCACCATAGCCCTCTATGGGCTTCCAAATATCCCTTTGCCAATTCCACAAGACCAGCCTTAGCGAAAGGCTTCTTGAAAGGAAAGATTTAACTTTCTGAGATGAATTAACAGAACACAGAGCAGTTTCTCAGAGAGCTTCTCTCCAGTTTTGAACGAAAGATATGTCCTTTTTCACCATAGCCCTTTATGGGCTTCCAAATATCCCTTTGCAATTTCACAAGAACAGCCTTAGCGAAAGGCTTCTTGAAGGGAAAGATGTAACTCTGTGAGATGAATTAACAGAACACAGAGAAGTTTCTCAGTAAACTTCTTTCGAGTTTTGAACGGAAGATATTTCCTTTTCCACGATAGCCCTCTACGGTCTTCCAAATATCCGTTTGCCAAATCCACAAGAATAGCCTTAGCGAAAGGCTCCTTGAAGGGAAAGGTGTAACTCTGTGCGATGAATTAGCAGAACACAGAGCCGTTTCTCAGAAAGCTTCTTTCCAGTTTCCAACGGAAGATATTTCCTTTTTCACCGTAGCCCTCTATGGGCTTCCAAATATCCCTTTGACAATTCCAGAAGAACAGCCTTAGCGAAAGGCTTCTTGATGGGAAAGATGTAACTCTGTGAGATGAATTAACAGAACACAGAGCAGTTTCTCAGAAAGCTTCTTTATATTTTTGAACGGAAGATATTTCCCTTTTCACCATAGCCCTCTATGGGCTTCTAAATATCACTTTGCCAACTCCACAAGAGCAGCCTTAGCGAAAGGCTTGTTGAAGGGAAAGATGTAACTCTGTGAGATGAATTAACAGAACACAGAGCAGTTTCTCAGAAAGCTTCTTTCCAGTTTTGAACGGAAGATATTTCCTTTATCACCGTAGCCCTCTATGGGCTTCCAAATATCCCTTTGCCAATTCAACCAGAACACCTTAGCGAAAGGTTTCTTGAAGGGAAAGATGTAACTCTGTGAGATGAATTAACAGAACACAGAGCAGTTTCTCAGAAAGCTTCTTTCTAGTTTTGAACGGAACATATTTCCTTTTTCACCATAGCCCTCCTTGGGCTTCCAAATATCCCTTTGCCAATTCCACAGGAAAAGCCTTAGCGAAACGCTTCATGAAGTGAAAGATGTAACTCTGTGACATGAATTAACAGAACACAGAGCAGTTTCTCTGAAAGCTTCTTTCCAGTTTTGAACGGAAGATATTTTCTTTTTCACCATAGCCCTCTATGGGCTTCCAAATATCCCTTTGCCAATTCAACCAGAACACCTTAGCGAAACGTTTCTTGAAGGGAAAGAAGTAACTCTGTGAGATGAATTACCAGAACACAGAGCAGTTTCTCAGAAAGCTTCTTTCTAGTTTTGAACGGAAGATATTTCCTTTTTCACCATAGCCCTCCTTGGGCTTCCAAATATCCCTTTGCCCTTTCCTCAAGAACAGCCTTAGCGAAAGGCTTCTTGAAGGGAAAGATGTAACTCTGTGACATGAATTAACAGAACACAGAGCAGTTTCTCTGAAAGCTTCTTTCCAGTTTTGAACGGAAGATATTTTCTTTTTCACCATAGCCCTCTATGGGCTTCCAAATATCCCTTTGCCAATTCCACAAGAACAGACTTAGCGAAAGGATTCTTGAAGGGAAAGATGTAACTCAGTGAGATGAATTAACAGAACACAGAGCAGTTTCTCATAAAGCTTCTTTCCATTTTTGAACAGAAGGTATTTCCTTTTTCACCATAGCCCTCTATGTGCTTCTAAATATCACTTTGCCAATTCCACAACAGCAGCCTTAGCGAAAGGCTTGTTGAAGGGAAAGATGTAACTCTGTGAGATGAATGAACAGAACACAGAGCAGTTTCTCAGAAAGGTTCTTTCCAGTTTTGAAAGGAAGATATTTCCTTTTTCATCATAGCCCTCTATGGGCTTCCATATATCCCTTTGCCCATTCCACAAGAACAGCCTTAGCGAAAGGCTTCTTGAAGGGAAAGGTGTAACTCTGTGCGATGAATTAGCAGAACACAGAGCGGTTTCTCAGAAAGCTTCTTTCCAGTTTCGAACGGAAGATATTTCCTTTTTCACCATAGCCCTCTATGGGCTTCCAAATATCCCTTTGACAATTCCAGAAGAACAGCCTTAGCGAAAGGCTTCTTGAAGGGAAAGATGTAACTCCGTGAGTTGATTAACAGAACACAGAGCAGTTTCTCAGAAAGCTTCTTTCCAGTTTTGTACGGAAGATATTTCCTTTTTCACCATAGCCCTCTATGGGCTTCCACATATCACTTTGCCAATTCCACAAGAACAGCCTTAGCGAAAGGCTTCTTGAAGGGAAAGATGTAACTCAGTGAGCTGAATTAACAGAACACAGAGCAGTTTCTCAGAAAGCTTCTTTACATTTTTGAACGGAAGATATTTCCCTTTTCACCATAGCCCTCTATGGGCTTCTAAATATCACTTTGCCAACTCCACAAGAGCAGCCTTAGCGAAAGTCTTGTTGAAGGGAAAGATGTAACTCTGTGAGATGAATTAACAGAACACAGAACAGTTTCTCAGAAAGCTTCTTTCCAGTTTTTAACGGAAGATATTTCCTTTATCACCATAGCCCTCTATGGGCTTCCAAATATCCCTTTGCCAATTACACAAGAAAAGCCTTAGCTAAAGGCTTCTTGAAGGGAAAGATGTAACTCTGTGAGATCAAATAACAGAACACAGAGCAGTTTCTCAAAAAGCTTCTTTCCAGTTTTGAACGGAAGATATTTCCTTTTTCACCGTTGCACTCTATGGGCTTCCAAATATCACTTTGCCAATTCCACAAGAAAAGCCTTAGCGAAAGGCTTCTTGAAGGGAAAGATGTAACTCTGTGAGATGAATTAACAGAACACAGAGCAGTTTCTCAGAAAGCTTCTTTCCAGTTTTGAACTGAAGATATTTCCTTTTTCACCATAGCCCTCTATGGGCTTCCAAATATCCCTTTGCCAATTCCACAAGAACAGCGGTAGTGAAAGGCTTCTGGAAGGGAAAGATGTAACTCTGTGAGATGAATTAACAGAACACAGAGCAGATACTCAGAAACCTTCTTTCCAGTTTTGAACGGAAGGTATTTCCTTTTTCAGAATAGCCCTTTATGGGTTTCCAAATATGACTTTGCCAATTCCACAAGAACAGCCTTAGCGAAAGGCTTCTTGAAGGGAAAGATGTAACTCGGTGCGATGAATTACCAGAACACAGAGCGGTTTCTCTGAAAGCTTCTTTCCAGTTTCGAACGGAAGATATTTCCTTTTTCACCGTAGCCCTCTATGGGCTTCCAAATATCACTTTGCCAATTCCACAAGAACAGCCTTAGCGAAAGGCTTCTTGAAGGGAAACATGTAACTCTGTGAGATGAATTAACAGAACACAGAGCAGTTTCTCAGAAAGCTTCTTTCCAGTTTTGAACGGAAGATATTTCCTTTTTCACCATAGATCTCTATGGGCTTCAAAATATCATTTTGCCAATTCCACAAGAACAGCCTTAGCGAAAGGCTTCTTGAATGGATAGATGTAACTCTGTGAGATGAATTACCAGAACACAGAGCAGTTTCTCAGAAAGCTTCTTTCCAGTTTTGAACGGAAGATATTTCCTTTTTCACCGTAGCCTTCTATGGGTTTCCAAATATCCCTTTGCCAATTCCACAAGAACAGCCTTAGCGAAAGACTTCTTGAAGGGAAAGATGTAACTCTGTGAGATGAATATCAGAACACAGAGCAGTTTCTCAGAAAGCTTCTTTCCAGTTTTGAACGGAAGATATTTCCTTTTTCACCATAGCCTTCTATGGGCTTCCAAATATCCCTTTGCCTATTCCACAAGAACAGCCTTAGCGAAAGGCTTCTTGAAGGGAAAGATGTAACTCTGTGAGATGAATTAAAAGAACACAGAGCAGTTTCTCAGAAAGCTTCTTTCCAGTTTTGAATGAAAGATATTTCCTTTCTCAACATAGCCCTCTATGGGCTTCCAAATACCCCTTTGCCAATTCCACAAGAACAGATTTAGCGAAAGGCTTCTTGAAGGGAAAGATGTAACTCTGTGAGATGAATTAAAAGAACACAGAGCAGTTTCTCAGAAAGCTTCTTTCCAGTTTTGAACGGAAGATATTTTCTTTTTCACCATAGCCCTCTATGGGCTTCCAAATATCCCCTTGCCACTTCAACAAGAACAGCCTTAGCGAAAGGTTTCCTGAAGTGAAAGATGTACCTCTGTGAGATGAATTAACAGAACACAGAGCAGTTTCTCAGAAAGCTTCTTTCCAGTTTTTAACGGAAGATATTTCCTTTTTCACCATAGCCCTCTATGGGCTTCCAAATATCCCTTTGCCAATTCCACAAGAAAAGCCTTAGCGAAAGGCTTCTTGAAGGGAAAGATGTAACTCTGTGAGATCAACTAACAGAACACAACAGCAGTTTCTCAGAAAGCTTCTTTCCAGTTTTGAAGGAAGATATTTCCTTTTTCACCATAGCCCACAATGTGCTTCCAAATATCACTTTGCCAATTACACAAGAACAGCCTTAGCGAAAGGCTTCTTGAAGGGAATGAGGTAACTCTGTGAGATGAATTAACAGAACACAGAGCAGTTTCTCAGAAATATTCTTTCCAGTTTTGAACAGAAGATATTTCCTTTTTCACAATAGCCCTCTATGGGTTTCCAAATATCCCTTTGCCAATTCCACAAGACCAGCCTTAGCGAAAGTCTTCTTGAAGGTAAAGATGTAACTCTGTGAGATGAATTAACAGAACACAGAGCAGATTCTCAGAAAACTTCTTTCCAGTTTTGAACGGAAGATATTTCCTTTTTCACCATATCCCTCTATTGGCTTCCAAATATCCCTTTGCCAATTCCACAAGAACAGCCTTAGCAAAAGGCTTCTTGAAGGGAAAGATGTAACTCTGTGAGATGAATTACCAGAACACAGAGCGGTTTCTCAGAAAGCTTCTTTCCAGATTTGAACGGAAGATATTTCCTTTTTCAGGGAAGCCCTCTATGGGCTTCCAAATATCCCTTTGCCAATTCCACAAGAACAGCCTTAGCGAAAGGCTTCTTGAAGGGAAAGATGTAGCTCTGTGAGATGATTAACAGAACACAGAGCCGTTTCTCAGAAAGCTTCTTTCCAGTTTTGAACGGAAGGTATTTCCTTTTTCAGAATAGCCCTTTATGGGCTTCCAAATATGACTTTGCCAATTCCACAAGAACAGCCTTAGCGAAAGGCTTCTTGAAGGGAAAGATGTAACTCGGTGCGATGAATTATCAGAACACAGAGCGGTTTCTCAGAAAGCTTCTTTCCAGTTTCGAACGGAAGATATTTCCTTTTTCACCGTAGCCCTCTATGGGCTTCCAAATATCCCTTTGACAATTCCACAAGAACAGCCTTAGCGAAAGGCTTCTTAAAGGGAATGATGTAACTCTGTGAGATGAATTAACAGAACAAAGAGCAGTTTCTCAGAAAGCTTCTTTCCAGTTTTGAACAGAAGATATTTCCTTTTTCACCATAGCCCTCTATGGGCTTCCAAATATCCCTTTGCCAATTCCACAAGACCAGCCTTAGCGAAAGGCTTCTTGAAAGGAAAGATTTAACTTTCTGAGATGAATTAACAGAACACAGAGCAGTTTCTCAGAGAGCTTCTCTCCAGTTTTGAACGAAAGATATGTCCTTTTTCACCATAGCCCTTTATGGGCTTCCAAATATCCCTTTGCAATTCCACAAGAACAGCCTTAGCGAAAGGCTTCTTGAAGGGAAAGATGTAACTCTGTGAGATGAACTAACAGAACACAGAGAATTTTCTCACTAAACTTCTTTCGAGTTTTGAACGGAAGATATTTCCTTTTCCACGATAGCCCTCAACGGTCTTCCAAATATCCGTTAGCCAATTCCACAAGAATAGCCTTAGCGAAAGGCTCCTTGAAGGGAAAGATGTAACGCTGTGAGATGAACTAACAGAACACAGAGCAGTTTCTCAGAAAGCTTCTTTCCAGTTTTGAAAGGAAGATATTTCCTTTTTCACCATAGCCCTCTATTGGCTTCCAAATATCCCTTTTCCAATTCCACAAGAAGAGCCTTAGCGAAAGGCTTCTTGAAGGGAAAGATGTAACTCTGTGAGATGAATTAACAGAACACAGAGCAGTTTCTCAGAAAGCTTCTTTCTAGTTTTGAACTGAATTTATTTCCTTTTTCACCACTGCCCTCTATGGGATTCCAAATATCCCTTTGCCAATTCCACAAGAACAGCCTTAGCGAAAGCCTTCTTGAAGTGAAAGATGTAACTCTGTGAGATGAATTAACAGAACACAGAGCAGTTTCTCAGAAAGCTTCTTTCCAGTTTTGAACGGAAGATATCTCCTTTTTCACCATAGCCCTCTACGGGCTTCCAAATATCCCTTTGCCAATTCCCCAAGAACAGCCTTAGCGAAAGGCTTCTTGAAGGGAAAGATGTAACTCTGTGAGATGAATTAACAGAACAGAGAGCAGTTTTTCAGAGAGCTACTTTCCAGTTTTGAACGGAAAATATTTCCTTTTTCACCATAGCCTTCTACGGGCTTCCAATATCCCTTTGCCAATTCCACATGAACAGCCTTAGCGAAAGGCTTCTTGAAGGGAAAGATGTAACCCTGTGAGACGAATTAACAGAACCCAGAGCAGTTTCTCAGAAAGCTTCTTTTCAGTTTTGAACGGAAGATATTTCCTTTTTCACCATAGCCCTCTATGGTCTTCCAAATATCCCTTTTCCAATACGACAAGAACAGCCTAGGGGAAAGGTTTCTTGAAGAAAATGATGTAACTCTGTGAGATGAATTAACAGAACAGATAGAAGTTTCTCAGAAAGCTTCTTTCCAGTTTTGAAAGGAAGATATTTCCTTTTTCACCACAGACCACTATGGGCTTCCAAATATCCATTTGCCAATTCCACAAGAACAGCCTTAGCGAAAGGTTTCTTGAAGGGAAAGATGTAACTCTCTGAGATGAATTAACAGAACACAGAGCAGTTTCTCAGAAAGCTTCTTTCCAGTGTTGAACGGAAGGTATTTCCTTTTTCACCATAGCCCTTTATGGCCTTCCAAATATCACTTTGCCAACTCCACAAGAACAGCCTTAGCGAAAGGATTCTTGAAGGGAAAGATGTAACTCTGTTCGATGAATTACCAGAACACAGAGCGGTTTCTGAGAAAGCTTCTTTCCAGTTTCGAACGGAAGATATTTCCTTTTTCACCGTAGCCCTCTATGGGCTTCCAAATATCCCTTTGACAATACCACAAGAACAGCCTTAGCGAAAGGCTTCTTCAAGGGAAAGATGTAACTCTGTGAGATGAATTATCAGAACACAGAGCAGTGTCTCAGAAAGCTTCTTTCCAGTTTAGAACGGAAGATATTTTCTTTTTCACCATAGCCCTCTATGGGCTTCCAAATATCCCCTTGCCACTTCAACAAGAATAGCCTTAGCGAAAGGTTTCCTGAAGTGAAAGATGTACCTCTGTGAGATGAATTAACAGAACACAGAGCAGTTTCTCAGAAAGCTTCTTTCCAGTTTTTAACGGAAGATATTTCCTTTTTCACCATAGCCCTCTATGGGCTTCCAAATATCCCTTTGCCAATTCCACAAGAAAAGCCTTAGCGAAAGGCTTCTTGAAGGGAAAGATGTAACTCTGTGAGATCAACTAACAGAACACAACAGCAGTTTCTCAAAAAGCTTCTTTCCAGTTTTGAAGGACGATATTTCCTTTTTCACCATAGCCCTCAATGTGCTTCCAAATATCACTTTGCCAATTACACAAGAACAGCCTTAGCGAAACGCTTCTTGAAATGAATGATGTAACTCTGTGAGATGAATTAACAGAACACAGAGCAGTTTCTCAGAAAGCTTCTTTCCAGTTTTGAACAGAAGATATTTCCTTTTTCACCATAGCCCTCTATGGGCTTCCAAATATCCCTTTTCCAATTCCACAAGAACAGCCTTAGCGAAAGGCTTCTTGAAGGGAAAGATGTAACTCTGTGAGATGAATTAACAGAACACAGAGCAGTTTCTCAGAAAGCTTCTTTCTAGTTTTAACTGAATATATTTCCTTTTTCACCACTGCCCTCTATGGGCTTCCAAATATCCCTTTGCCAATTCCACAAGAACAGCCTTAGCGAAAGCCTTCTTGAAGTGAAAGATGTAACTCTGTGAGATGAATTAACAGAACACAGAGCAGTTTTTCAGAGAGATACTTTCCAGTTTTGAACGGAAAATATTTCCTTTTTCACCATAGCCTTCTACGGGCTTCCAATATCCCTTTGCCAATTCCACATGAACAGCCTTAGCGAAATTCTTCTTGAAGGGAAAAATGTAACTCTGTGAGATGAATTAACAGAACCCAGAGCAGTTTCTCAGAAAGCTTCTTTCCAGTTTTGAACGGAATATATTTCCTTTTTCACCATAGCTCTCTATGGGCTTCCAAATATCCCTTTTCCAATACCACAAGAACAGCCTAGGGGAAAGGTTTCTTGAAGGGAATGATGTAACTCTGTGAGATGAATTAACAGAACAGAGAGCAGTTTCTCAGAAAGCTTCTTTCCAGTTTTGAAAGGAAGATATTTCCTTTTTCACCATAGCCCTCTATGGGCTTCCAAATATCCCTTTGCCAATTCCGCAAGAAAAGCCTTAGCGAAAGGCTTCATGAAGGGAATGGTGTAACTCTGTGAGATGAATTAATAGAACACAGAGCGGTTTCTCAGAAAGCTTCTTTCCAGTTTTGAACGGAAGATATTTCCTTTTCCACCATAGGCCTCTATGGGCTTCCAAATATCCCTTTGCCAATTCCAGAAGAACAGCCTTAGCGAAAGGCTCCTTGAAGGGAAAGATGTAACTCTGTGAGATGAATTAACAGAACACAGAGCAGATTCTCAGAAACCTTCTTTCCAGTTTTGAACGGAAGATATTTCCTTTTTCACCATAGCCCTCTATGGGCTTCCAAATATCCCTTTGCCAATTCCACAAGAACAGCCTTAGCGAAAGGCTTCTTGAAGGGAAAGACGTAGCTCTGTGAGATGATTAACAGAACACAGAGCCGTTTCTCATAAAGCCTCTTTCCAGTTTTGAACGGACGGTATTTCCTTTTTCAGAATAGCCCTTTATGGGCTTCCAATTATGACTTTGCCAATTCCACAAGAACAGCCTTAGCGAAAGGCTTCTTGAAGAATAAGATGTAACTCGGTGCGATGAATTACCAGAACACAGAGCGGTTTCTCAGAAAGCTTCTTTCCAGTTTCGAACGGAAGATATTTCCTTTTTCACCGTAGCCCTCTATGGGCTTCCAAATATCCCCTTGCCAATTCCACAAGAAAAGCCTTAGCGAAAGGCTTCTTGAGGGGAAAGATGTAACTCTGTGAGATGAATTAACAGAACACAGAGCAGTTTCTCAGAAAGCTTCTTTCCAGTTTTGAACGGAAGATATTTCCTTTTTCACCATAGCCCTCTATGGGATTCCAAATATCCCTTTGCCAATTCAAACAGAACAACTTAGCGAAAGGTTTCTTGAAGGGAAAGATGTAACTCTGTGAGATGAATTCACAGAACACAGAACAGTTTCTCAGAAAGCTTCTTTCCAGTTTTGAACGATAGATATTTCCTTTTTAACCATATCCCTCTTCGGGTTTCCAAATATCACTTTGCCAATTCCACAAGAAAAGCCTTAGCGAAAGGCTTCTTGAAGGGAAAGATGTAACACTGTGAGATAAATTAACAGAACACAGAGCAGTTTCTCAGAAAGCTTCTTTCCAGTTTTGAACGGAAGATATTTCCTTTTTCACCATAGCTCTCTAAGGGCTTCCAAATATCCCTTTGCCCATTCCACAAGAAAAGCCTTAGCGAAAGGCTTCATGAAGTGAAAGATGTAACTCTGTGACATGAATTAACAGAACACAGAGCAGTTTCTCTGAAAGCTTCTTTCCAGTTTTGAACGGAAGATATTTTCTTTTTCACCATAGCCCTCTATGGGCTTCCAAATATCCCTTTACCAATTCAACCAGAACACCTTAGCGAAAGGTTTCTTGAAGGGAAAGATGTAACTCTGTGAGATGAATTAACAGAACACAGAGCAGTTTCTCAGAAAGCTTCTTTCTAGTTTTGAACGGAAGGTAATTCCTTTTTCACCATAGCCCTTTATGGCCTTCCAAATATCACTTTGCCAATTCCACAAGAACAGCCTTAGCGAAAGGATTCTTGAAGGGAAAGATGTAACTCTGTGACATGAATTAACAGAACACAGAGCAGTTTCTCTGAAAGCTTCTTTCCAGTTTTGAACGGAAGATATTTTCTTTTTCAATATAGCCCTCTATGGGCTTCCAAATATCCCTTTGCCAATTCCACAAGAACAGCCTTAGCGAAAGGATTCTTGAAGGGAAAGATGTAACTCAGTGAGATGAATTAACAGAACACAGAGCATTTTCTCAGAAAGCTGCTTTCCAGTTTTGAACGGAAGGTATTTCCTTTTTCACCATAGCCCACTATGTGCTTCTAAATATCCCTTTGCCAATTCCACAAGAACAGCCTTAGCGAAAGACTTCTTGAAGGGAAACATGTAATTCCGTGAGATGATTAACAGAACACAGAGCAGTTTCTCAGAAAGCTTCTTTCCAGTGTTGAACGGAAGGTATTTCCTTTTTCACTATAGCCCTTTATGGCCTTCCAAATATCACTTTGCCAATTCCACAAGAACAGCCTTAGCGAAAGGATTCTTGAAGGGAAAGATGTAACTCTGTTCGATGATTTACCAGAACACAGAGCGGTTTCTCAGAAAGCTTCTTTCCAGTTTCGAAGGGAAGATATTTCCTTTTTCACCGTAGCCCTCTATGGGCTTCCAAATATCCCTTTGACAATTCCACAAGAACAGCCTTAGCGAAAGGCTTCTTCAAGGGAAAGATGTAATTCCGTGAGATGATTAACAGAACACAGAGCAGTTTCTCAGAAAGCTTCTTTCCAGTTTTGAACGGAAGATATTTCCTTTCTCACCATTGCCCTCTATGGGCTTCCAAATATCACTTTGCCAATTCCACAAGAACAGCCTTAGCGAAAGGCTTCTTGAAGGGAAACATGTAACTCTGTGAGATGAATTAACAGAACACAGAGCAGTTTCTCAGAAAGCTTCTTTCCAGTTTTGAACGGAAGATATTTCCTTTTTCACCATAGCCTTCTATGGGCTTCCAAATATCCCTTTGCCAATTCCACAAGAACAGATTTAGCGAAAGGCTTCTTGAAGGGAAAGATGTAACTCTGTGAGATGAATTAAAAGAACACAGAGCAGTTTCTCAGAAAGCTTCTTTCCAGTTTTGAACGGAAGATATTTTCTTTTTCACCATAGCCCTCTCTGGGCTTCCAAATATCCCCTTGCCACTTCAACAAGAACAGCCTTAGCGAAAGGTTTCCTGAAGTGAAAGATGTACCTCTGTGAGATGAATTAACAGAACACAGAGCAGTTTCTCAGAAAGCTTCTTTCCAGTTTTTAACGGAAGATATTTCCTTTTTCACCATAGCCCTCTATGGGCTTCCAAATATCCCTTTGCCAATTCCACAAGAAAAGCCTTAGCGAAAGGCTTCTTGAAGGGAAAGATGTAACTCTGTGAGATCAAGTAACAGAACACAACACCAGTTTCTCAGAAAGCTTCTTTCCAGTTTTGAAGGAAGATATTTCCTTTTTCACCATAGCCCACAATGTGCTTCCAAATATCACTTTGCCAATTACACAAGAACAGCCTTAGCGAAAGGCTTCTTGAAGGGAATGATGTAACTCTGTGAGATGAATTAACAGAACACAGAGCAGTTTCTCAGAAAGATTCTTTCCAGTTTTGAACAGAAGATATTTCCTTTTTCACCATAGCCCTCTATGGGTTTCCAAATATCCCTTTGCCAATTCCACAAGACCAGCCTTAGCGAAAGGCTTCTTGAAGGGAAAGATTTAACTTTCTGAGATGAATTAACAGAACACAGAGCAGTTTCTCAGAGAGCTTCTTTCCAGTTTTGAACGGAAGATATTTCCTTTTTCACCATAGCCCTCTATGGGCTTCCAAATATCCCTTTTCCAATATCACAAGAACAGACTAGGGGAAAGGTTTCTTGAAGGGAATGATGTAACTCTGTGAGATGAATTAACAGAACCCAGAGCAGTTTCTCACAAAGCGTCTTTCCATGTTTGAACGGAATATATTTCCTTTTTCACCATAGCCTTCTATGGGATTCCAAATATCCCTTTGCCAATTCCACAAGAACAGCCGTAGCGAAAGTCTTCTTGAAGGTAAAGATGTAACTCTGTGAGATGAATTAACAGAACACAGAGCAGCTTCTCAGAAAACTTCTTTCCAGTTTTGAACGGAAGATATTTCCTTTTTCACCATATCCCTCTATTGGCTTCCAAATATCCCTTTGCCAATTCCACAAGAACAGCCTTAGCGAAAGGCTTCTTGAAGGGAAAGATGTAACTCTGTGAGATGAATTACCAGAACACAGAGCGGTTTCTCAGAAAGCTTCTTTCCAGATTTGAACGGAAGATATTTCCTTTTTCAGGGAAGCCCTCTATGGGCTTCCAAATATCCCTTTGCCAATTCCACAAGAACAGCCTTAGCGAAAGGCTTCTTGAAGGGAAAGATGTAACTCTGTGAGATGATTAACAGAACACAGAGCAGTTTCTCAGAAAGCTTCTTTCCAGTTTTGAACGGAAGGTATTTCCTTTTTCAGAATAGCCCTTTATGGGCTTCCAAATATGACTTTGCCAATTCCACAAGAACAGCCTTAGCGAAAGGCTTCTTGAAGGGAAAGATGTAACTCGGTGCGATGAATTACCAGAACACAGAGCGGTTTCTCAGAAAGCTTCTTTCCAGTTTCGAACGGAAGATATGTCCTTTTTCACCATAGCCCTTTATGGGCTTCCAAATATCCCTTTGCCAATTCCACAAGAACAGCCTTAGCGAAAGGCTTCATGAAGGGAAAGATGTAACTCTGTGAGATGAATTAACAGGACACAGAGAAGTTTCACAGTAAACTTCTTTCGAGTTTTGAACGGAAGATATTTCCTTTTCCACCATAGCCCTCTACGGTCTTCCAAATATCCCTTTGCCAATTCCACAAGAACAGCCTTAGCGAAAGGCTCCTTGAAGGGATAGATGTAACTCTGTGAAATGAATTAACAGAACCCAGAGCAGTTTCTCAGAAAGCTTCTTTCCAGTTTTGAACGGAAGATATTTCCTTTTTCACCATAGCCCTCTATGGGCTTCCAAATATCCCTTTTCCAATACCACAAGAACAGCCTAGGGGAAAGGTTTCTTGAAGGGAATGATGTAACTCTGTGAGATGAATTAACAGAACACAGAGCAGTTTCTCACAAAGCTTATTTCCAGTTTTGAACGGAAGGTATTTCCTTTTTCACCATAACCCTCTATGGGCTTCCAAATATCCCTTTGCCAATTCCACAAGAACAGCCGTAGCGAAAGGCTTCTTGAAGGGAAAGATGTAACTCTGTGAGATGAATTAACAGAACACAGAGCAGATTCTCAGAAACCTTCTTTCCAGTTTTGAACGGAAGATATTTCCTTTTTCACCTTAGCCCTCTATGGGCTTCCAAATATCCCTTTGCCAATTCCACAAGAACAGCCTTAGTGAAAGGCTTCTTGAAGGGAAAGATGTAACTCTGTGAGATGAATTACCAGAACACAGAGCGGTTTCTCAGAAAGCTTCTTTCCAGATTTGAACGGAAGATATTTCCTTTTTCACCGAAGCCCTCTTTGGGCTTCCAAATATCCCTTTGCCAATTCCAGAAGAACAGCCTTAGCGAAAGGCTTCTTGAAGGGAAAGATGTAACTCTGTGAGATGATTAACAGAACACAGAGCCGTTTCTCAGAAAGCTTCTTTCCAGTTTTGAACGGAAGGTATTTCCTTTTTCAGAATAGCCCATTATGGGCTTCCAAATATGACTTTGCCAATTCCACCAGAAGAGCCTTAGCGAAAGGCTTCTTGAAGGGAAAGATGTAACTCGGTGCGATGAATTACCAGAACACAGAGCGGTTTCTCAGAAAGCTTCTTTCCAGTTTCGAACGGAAGATATTTCCTTTGTCACCGTAGCCCTCTTGGGCTTCCATATATCCCTTTGACAATTCCACAAGAACAGCCTTAGCGAAAGGCTTCCTGAAGGAAAAGATGTAACTCCGTGAGATGATTAACAGAACACAGAGCAGTTTCTCAGAAAGCTTCTTTCCAGTTTTGAACGGAAGATATCTCCTTTTTCACCATAGCCCTCTACGGGCTTCCAAATATCCCTTTGCCAGTTCCACAAGAACAGCCTTAGCGAAAGGCTTCTTGAAGGGAAAGATGTAACTCTGTGAGATGAATTAACAGAACACAGAGCAGTTCTTCGGAGAGCTACTTTCCAGTTTTGAACGGAAAATATTTCCTTTTTCACCATAGCCTTCTACGGGCTTCCAATATCCCTTTGCCAATTCCACATGAACAGCCTTAGCGAAAGGCTTCTTGAAGGGAAAGATGTAACTCTGTGAGATGAATTACCAGAACACAGAGCAGTTTCTCAGAAAGCTTCTTTCCAGTTTTGAACGGAAGATATTTCCTTTTTCACCGTAGCCTTCTATGGGCTTCCAAATATCCCTTTGCCAATTCCACAAGAACAGCCTTAGCGAAAGACTTCTTGAAGGAAAAGATGTAATTCCGTGTGATGATTAACAGAACACAGAGCAGTTTCTCAGAAAGCTTCTTTCCAGTGTTGAACGGAAGGTATTTCCTTTGTCACCATAGCCCTTTATGGCCTTCCAAATATCACTTTGCCAATTCCACAAGAACAGCCCTAGCGAAAGGATTCTTGAAGGGAAAGATGTAACTCTGTTCGATGATTTACCAGAACACAGAGCGGTTTCTCAGAAAGCTTCTTTCCAGTTTCGAAGGGAAGATATTTCCTTTTTCACCGTAGCCCTCTATGGGCTTCCAAATATCCCTTTGACAATTCCACAAGAACAGCCTTAGCGAAAGGCTTCTTGAAGGGAAAGATGTAACTCTGTGAGATGAATTAAAAGAACACAGAGCAGTTTCTCAGAAAGCTTCTTTCCAGTTTTGAATGAAAGATATTTCCTTTCTCAACATAGCCCTCTATGGGCTTCCAAATATCCCTTTGCCAATTCCACAAGAACAGATTTAGCGAAAGGCTTCTTGAAGGGAAAGATGTAACTCTGTGAGATGAATTAAAAGAACACAGAGCAGTTTCTCAGAAAGCTTCTTTCCAGTTTTGAACGGAAGATATTTTCTTTTTCACCATAGCCCTCTATGGGCTTCCAAATATCCCCTTGCCACTTCAACAAGAACAGCCTTAGCGAAAGTTTTCCTGAAGTGAAAGATGTACCTCTGTGAGATGAATTAACAGAACACAGAGCAGTTTCTCAGAAAGCTTCTTTCCAGTTTTTAACGGAAGATATTTCCTTTTTCACCGTAGCCCTCTATGGGCTTCCAAATATCCCTTTGCCAATTCCACAAGAAAAGCCTTAGCGAAAGGCTTCTTGAAGGGAAAGATGTAACTCTGTGAGATCAACTAACAGAACACAACACCAGTTTCTCAGAAAGCTTCTTTCCAGTTTTGAAGGAAGATATTTCCTTTTTCACCATAGCCCATAATGTGCTTCCAAATATCACTTTGCCAATTACACAAGAACAGCCTTAGCGAAAGGCTTCTTGAAGGGAATGATGTAACTCTGTGAGATGAATTAACAGAACACAGAGCAGTTTCTCAGAAAGATTCTTTCCAGTTTTGAACAGAAGATATTTCCTTTTTCACCATAGCCCTCTATGGGTTTCCAAATATCCCTTTGCCAATTCCACAAGACCAGCCTTAGCGAAAGGCTTCTTGAAGGGAAAGATTTAACTTTCTGAGATGAATTAACAGAACACAGAGCAGTTTCTCAGAGAGCTTCTTTCCAGTTTTGAACGAAAGATATGTCCTTTTTCACCATAGCCCTTTATGGGCTTCCAAATATCATTTTTCAATTCCACAAGAACAGCCTTAGAGAAAGGCTTCTTGAAGGGAAAGATGTAACTCTGTGAGATGAATTAACAGAACACAGAGAAGTTTCTCAGTAAACTTCTTTCGAGTTTTGAACGGAAGATATTTCCTTTTCCACCATAGCCCTCTACGGTCTTCCAAATATCCCTTTGCCAATTCCACAAGAACAGCCTTAGCGAAAGGCTCCTTGAAGGGAAAGATGTAACTCTGTGAGATGAATTAACAGAACCCAGAGCAGTTTCTCAGAAAGCTTCTTTCCAGTTTTGAACGGAAGATATTTCCTTTTTCACCATAGCCCTCTATGGGCTTCCAAATATCCCTTTTCCAATAACACAAGAACAGCCTAGGGGAAAGGTTTCTTGAAGGGAATGATGTAACTCTGTGAGATGAATTAACAGAACCCAGAGCAGTTTCTCACAAAGCGTCTTTCCATGTTTGAACGGAATATATTTCCTTTTTCACCATAGCCTTCTATGAGCTTCCAAATATCCCTTTGCCAATTCCACAAGAACAGCCGTAGCGAAAGCCTTCTTGAAGGTAAAGATGTAACTCTGTGAGATGAATTAACAGAACACAGAGCAGCTTCTCAGAAAACTTCTTTCCAGTTTTGAACGGAAGATATTTCCTTTTTCACCATATCCCTGTATTGGCTTCCAAATATCCCTTTGCCAATTCCACAAGAACAGCCTTAGCGAAAGGCTTCTTGAAGGGAAAGATGTAACTCTGTGAGATGAATTACCAGAACACAGAGCGGTTTCTCAGAAAGCTTCTTTCCAGATTTGAACGGAAGATATTTCCTTTTTCAGGGAAGCCCTCTATGGGCTTCCAAATATCCCTTTGCCAGTTCCACAAGAACAGCCTTAGCGAAAGGCTTCTTTAAGGGAAAGATGTAGCTCTGTGAGATGATTAACAGAACACAGAGCAGTTTCTCAGAAAGCTTCTTTCCAGTTTTGAACGGAAGATATTTCCTTTTTCACCATAGCCCTCTATGGGCTTCCAAATATCACTTTGCCAATTCCACAAGAACAGCCTTAGCGAAAGGCTTCTAGAAGGGAAACATGTAACTCTGTGAGATGAATTAACAGAACACAGAGCAGTTTCTCAGAAAGCTTCTTTCCAGTTTTGAACGGAAGATATTTCCTTTTTCACCATAGCCTTCTATGGGCTTCCAAATATCCCTTTGCCAATTCCACAAGAACAGATTTAGCGAAAGGCTTCTTGAAGGGAAAGATGTAACTCTGTGAGATGAATTAAAAGAACACAGAGCAGTTTCTCAGAAAGCTTCTTTCCAGTTTTGAACGGAAGATATTTTCTTTTTCACCATAGCCCTCTCTGGGCTTCCAAATATCCCCTTGCCACTTCAACAAGAACAGCCTTAGCGAAAGGTTTCCTGAAGTGAAAGATGTACCTCTGTGAGATGAATTAACAGAACACAGAGCAGTTTCTCAGAAAGCTTCTTTCCAGTTTTTAACGGAAGATATTTCCTTTTTCACCATAGCCCTCTATGGGCTTCCAAATATCCCTTTGCCAATTCCACAAGAAAAGCCTTAGCGAAAGGCTTCTTGAAGGGAAAGATGTAACTCTGTGAGATCAAGTAACAGAACACAACACCAGTTTCTCAGAAAGCTTCTTTCCAGTTTTGAAGGAAGATATTTCCTTTTTCACCATAGCCCACAATGTGCTTCCAAATATCACTTTGCCAATTACACAAGAACAGCCTTAGCGAAAGGCTTCTTGAAGGGAATGATGTAACTCTGTGAGATGAATTAACAGAACACAGAGCAGTTTCTCAGAAAGATTCTTTCCAGTTTTGAACAGAAGATATTTCCTTTTTCACCATAGCCCTCTATGGGTTTCCAAATATCCCTTTGCCAATTCCACAAGACCAGCCTTAGCGAAAGGCTTCTTGAAGGGAAAGATTTAACTTTCTGAGATGAATTAACAGAACACAGAGCAGTTTCTCAGAGAGCTTCTTTCCAGTTTTGAACGAAAGATATGTCCTTTTTCACCATAGCCCTTTATGGGCTTCCAAATATCCCTTTGCAATTCCACAAGAACAGCCTTAGCGAAAGGCTTCTTGAAGGGAAAGGTGTAACTCTGTGAGATGAATTAACAGAACACAGAGAAGTTTCTCAGTAAACTTCTTTCGAGTTTTGAACGGAAGATATTTCCTTTTCCACCATAGCCCTCTACGGTCTTCCAAATATCCCTTTGCCAATTCCACAAGAACAGCCTTAGCGAAAGACTCCTTGAAGGGAAAGATGTAACTCTGTGAGATGAATTAACAGAACCCAGAGCAGTTTCTCAGAAAGCTTCTTTCCAGTTTTGAACGGAAGATATTTCCTTTTTCACCATAGCCCTCTATGGGCTTCCAAATATCCCTTTTCCAATATCACAAGAACAGACTAGGGGAAAGGTTTCTTGAAGGGAATGATGTAACTCTGTGAGATGAATTAACAGAACCCAGAGCAGTTTGTCACCAAGCGTCTTTCCATGTTTGAACGGAATATATTTCCTTTTTCACCATAGCCTTCTATGGGATTCCAAATATCCCTTTGCCAATTCCACAAGAACAGCCGTAGCGAAAGTCTTCTTGAAGGTAAAGATGTAACTCTGTGAGATGAATTAACAGAACACAGAGCATATTCTCAGAAAAATTCTTTCCAGTTTTGAACGGAAGATATTTCCTTTTTCACCATATCCCTCTATTGGCTTCCAAGTATCCCTTTGCCAATTCCACAAGAACAGCCTTAGCGAAAGGCTTCTTGAAGGGAAAGATGTAACTCTGTGAGATGAATTACCAGAACACAGAGCGGTTTCTCAGAAAGCTTCTTTCCAGATTTGAACGGAAGATATTTCCTTTTTCAGGGAAGCCCTCTATGGGCTTCCAAATATCCCTTTGCCAATTCCACAAGAACAGCCTTAGCGAAAGGCTTCTTGAAGGGAAAGATGTAACTCTGTGAGATGATTAACAGAACACAGAGCAGTTTCTCAGAAAGCTTCTTTCCAGTTTTGAACGGAAGGTATTTCCTTTTTCAGAATAGCCCTTTATGGGCTTCCAAATATGACTTTGCCAATTCCACAAGAACAGCCTTAGCGAAAGGCTTCTTGAAGGGAAAGATGTAACTCGGTGCGATGAATTACCAGAACACAGAGCGGTTTCTCAGAAAGCTTCTTTCCAGTTTCGAACGGAAGATATGTCCTTTTTCACCATAGCCCTTTATGGGCTTCCAAATATCCCTTTGCCAATTCCACAAGAACAGCCTTAGCGAAAGGCTTCATGAAGGGAAAGATGTAACTCTGTGAGATGAATTAACAGGACACAGAGAAGTTTCACAGTAAACTTCTTTCGAGTTTTGAACGGAAGATATTTCCTTTTCCACCATAGCCCTCTACGGTCTTCCAAATATCCCTTTGCCAATACCACAAGAACAGCCTTAGCGAAAGGCTCCTTGAAGGGATAGATGTAACTCTGTGAAATGAATTAACAGAACCCAGAGCAGTTTCTCAGAAAGCTTCTTTCCAGTTTTGAACGGAAGATATTTCCTTTTTCACCATAGCCCTCTATGGGCTTCCAAATATCCCTTTTCCAATACCACAAGAACAGCCTAGGGGAAAGGTTTCTTGAAGGGAATGATGTAACTCTGTGAGATGAATTAACAGAACACAGAGCAGTTTCTCACAAAGCGTCTTTCCATGTTTGAACGGAATATATTTCCTTTTTCACCATAGCCTTCTATGGGCTTCCAAATATCCCTTTGCCAATTCCACAAGAACAGCCGTAGCGAAAGTCTTCTTGAAGGTAAAGATGTAACTCTGTGAGATGAATTAACAGAACACAGAGCAGATTCTCAGAAAACTTCTTTCCAGTTTTGAACGGAAGATATTTCCTTTTTCACCATATCCCTCTATTGGCTTCCAAATATCCCTTTGCCAATTCCACAAGAACA
This sequence comes from Chlorocebus sabaeus, assembly GCF_047675955.1. NCBI lineage: Eukaryota > Metazoa > Chordata > Mammalia > Primates > Cercopithecidae > Chlorocebus > Chlorocebus sabaeus. Next base: position 82,357 of record NW_027327550.1, read on the forward strand.
GCCTTAGCGAAAGGCTTCTTGAAGGGAAAGATGTAACTCTGTGAGATGAATTAACAGAACACAGAGCAGTTTCTCAGAAAGCTTCTTTCTAGTTTTGAACGGAATTTATTTCCTATTTCACCACTGACCTCTATGGGCTTCCAAATATCCCTTTGCCAATTCCACAAGAACAGCCTTAGCGAAAGCCTTCTTGAAGTGAAAGATGTAACTCTGTGAGATGAATTAAAAGAACACAGAGCAGTTTCTCAGCAAGCTTCTTTCCAGTTTTGAACGGAAGATATCTCCTTTTTCACCATAGCCCTCTACGGGCTTCCAAATATCCCTTTGCCAATTCCACAAGAACAGCCTTAGCGAAAGGCTTCTTGAAGGGAAAGATGTAACTCTGTGAGATGAATTAACAGAACACAGAGCAGTTTTTCAGAGAGCTACTTTCCAGTTTTGAACGGAAAATATTTCCTTTTTCACCATAGCCTTCTACGGGCTTCCAATATCCCTTTGCCAATTCCACATGAACAGCCTTAGCGAAAGGCTTCTTGAAGGGAAAGATGTAACTCTGTGAGACGAATTAAGAGAACCCAGAGCAGTTTCTCAGAAAGCTTCTTTTCAGTTCTGAACGGAAGATATTTCCTTTTTCACCATAGCCCTCTATGGTCTTCCAAATATCCCTTTTCCAATACGACAAGAACAGCCTGGGGGAAAGGTTTCTTGAAGGGAATGATGTAACTCTGTGAGATGAATTAACAGAACAGATAGCAGTTTCTTAGAAAGCTTCTTTCCAGTTTTGAAAGGAAGACATTTCCTTTTTCACCACAGACCACTATGGGCTTCCAAATATCCATTTGCCAATTCCACAAGAACAGCCTTAGCGAAAGGTTTCTTGAAGGGAAAGATGTAACTCTCTGAGATGAATTAACAGAACACAGAGCAGTTTCTCAGAAAGCTTCTTTCAAGTTTTGAACGGAAGATATTTCCTTTTTCACCATGGCCCTCTTTGGGCTTCTAAATATCACTTTGCCAATTCCACAACAGCAGCCTTAGCGAAAGGCTTCTTGAAGGGAAAGATGTAACTCTGTGAGATGAATTAACAGAACACAGAGCAGTTTCTCAGAAAGCTTCTTTCCAGTTTTGAACGGAAGATATTTCCTTTATCACCATAGCCCTCTAAGGGCTTCCAAATATCCCTTTGCCAATTACACAAGAAAAGCCTTAGCGAAAGGCTTCTTGAAGGGAAAGATGTAACTCTGTGAGATCAACTAACAGAACACAGAGCAGTTTCTCAAAAAGCTTCTTTCCAGTTTTGAACGGAAGATATTTCCTTTTTCACCGTAGCCCTCTATGGGCTTCCAAATATCCCTATGCCAATTCCACAAGAACAGCCTTAGCGAAAGGCTTCTTGAAGGGAAAGATGTAACTCTGTGAGATGAATTAACAGAACACAGAGCAGTTTCTCACAAAGCTTATTTCCAGTTTTGAACGGAAGGTATTTCCTTTTTCACCATAACCCTCTATGGGCTTCCAAATATCCCTTTGCCAATTCCACAAGAACAGCCGTAGCGAAAGGCTTCTTGAAGGGAAAGATGTAACTCTGTGAGATGAATTAACAGAACACAGAGCAGATTCTCAGAAACCTTCTTTCCAGTTTTGAACGGAAGATATTTCCTTTTTCACCATAGCCCTCTATGGGCTTCCAAATATCCCTTTGCCAATTCCACAAGAACAGCCTTAGTGAAAGGCTTCTTGAAGGGAAAGATGTAACTCTGTGAGATGAATTACCAGAACACAGAGCGGTTTCTCAGAAAGCTTCTTTCCAGATTTGAACGGAAGATATTTCCTTTTTCACCGAAGCCCTCTTTGGGCTTCCAAATATCCCTTTGCCAATTCCAGAAGAACAGCCTTAGCGAAAGGCTTCTTGAAGGGAAAGATGTAACTCTGTGAGATGATTAACAGAACACAGAGCCGTTTCTCAGAAAGCTTCTTTCCAGTTTTGAACGGAAGGTATTTCCTTTTTCAGAATAGCCCATTATGGGCTTCCAAATATGACTTTGCCAATTCCACCAGAAGAGCCTTAGCGAAAGGCTTCTTGAAGGGAAAGATGTAACTCGGTGCGATGAATTACCAGAACACAGAGCGGTTTCTCAGAAAGCTTCTTTCCAGTTTCGAACGGAAGATATTTCCTTTGTCACCGTAGCCCTCTTGGGCTTCCAAATATCCCTTTGACAATTCCACAAGAACAGCCTTAGCGAAAGGCTTCCTGAAGGAAAAGATGTAACTCCGTGAGATGATTAACAGAACACAGAGCAGTTTCTCAGAAAGCTTCTTTCCAGTTTTGAACGGAAGATATCTCCTTTTTCACCATAGCCCTCTACGGGCTCCCAAATATCCCTTTGCCAGTTCCACAAGAACAGCCTTAGCGAAAGGCTTCTTGAAGGGAAAGATGTAACTCTGTGAGATGAATTAACAGAACACAGAGCAGTTCTTCAGAGAGCTACTTTCCAGTTTTGAACGGAAAATATTTCCTTTTTCACCATAGCCTTCTACGGGCTTCCAATATCCCTTTGCCAATTCCACATGAACAGCCTTAGCGAAAGTCTTCTTGAAGGGAAAAATGTAACTCTGTGAGATGAATTAACAGAACCCAGAGCAGTTTCTCAGAAAGCTTCTTTCCAGTTTTGAACGGAAGATATTTCCTTTTTCAACATAGCCCTCCATGGGCTTCCAAATATCCCATTGTCAATTCCACAAGAACAGCCTTAGCGAAAGGCTCCTTGAAGGGAAAGATGTAACGCTGTGAGATGAACTAAGAGAACACAGAGCAGTTTCTCACAAAGCGTCTTTCCATGTTTGAACGGAAGATATTTCCTTTTTCACCATAGCCTTCTATGGGCTTCCAAATATCCCTTTGCCAATTCCACAAGAACAGCCGTAGCGAAAGTCTTCTTGAAGGGAAAGATGTAACTCTGTGAGATGAATTAACAGAACACAGAGCAGGTTCTCAGAAACCTTCTTTCCAGTTTTGAACGGAAGATATTTCCTGTTTCACCATAGCCCTCCTTGGGCTTCCAAATATCCCTTTGCCCTTTCCTCAAGAACAGCCTTAGCGAAAGGCTTCTTGAAGGGAAAGATGTAACTCTGTGACATGAATTAACAGAACACAGAGCAGTTTCTCTGAAAGCTTCTTTCCAGTTTTGAACGGAAGAAATTAATTTTTCACCATAGCCCTCTATGGGCTTCCAAATATCCCTTTGCCAATTCCACAAGAACAGCCTTAGCGAAAGGATTCTTGAAGGGAAAGATGTAACTCAGTGAGATGAATTAACAGAACACAGAGCAGTTTCTCAGAAAGCTTCTTTCCAGTTTTGAACAGAAGGTATTTCCTTTTTCACCATAGCCCACTATGTGCTTCTAAATATCACTTTGCCAATTCCACAACAGCAGCCTTAGCGAAAGGCTTGTTGAAGGGAAAGATGTAACTCTGTGAGATGAATTAACAGAACACAGAGCAGTTTCTCAGAAAGCTTCTTTCCAGTTTTGAACGGAAGATATTTACTTTTTCATCATAGCCCTCTATGGGCTTCCATATATCCCTTTGCCCATTCCACAAGAACAGCCTTAGGGAAAGGCTTCTTGAAGGGAAAGGTGTAACTCTGTGCGATGAATTAGCAGAACACAGAGCGGTTTCTCAGAAAGCTTCTTTCCAGTTTCGAACGGAAGATATTTCCTTTTTCACCATAGCCCTCTAAGGGCTTCCAAATATCCCTTTGACAATTCCAGAAGAAGAGCCTTAGCGAAAGGCTTCTTGAAGGGAAAGATGTAACTCCGTGAGTGGATTAACAGAACACAGAGCAGTTTCTCAGACAGCTTCTTTCCAGTTTTGTACGGAAGATATTTCCTTTTTCACCATGGCCCTCTATGGGCTTCCACATATCACTTTGCCAATTCCACAAGAACAGCCTTAGCCAAAGGCTTCTTGAAGGGAAAGATGTAACTCAGTGAGCTGAATTAACAGAACACAGAGCAGTTTCTCAGAAAGCTTCTTTACATTTTTGAACGGAAGATATTTCCCTTTTCACCATAGCCCTCTATGGGCTTCTAAATATCACTTTGCCAACTCCACAAGAGCAGCATTAGCGAAAGGCTTCTTGAAGGGAAAGATGTAACTCTGTGAGATGAATTAACAGAACACAGAGCAGTTGCTCAGAAAGCTTCTTTCCAGTTTTGAACGGAAGATATTTTCTTTTTCACCATAGCCCTCTATGGGCTTCCAAATTTCCCCTTGCCATTTCAACAAGAACAGCCTTAGCGAAAGGTTTCCTGAAGTGAAAGATGTACCTCTCTGAGATGAATTAACAGAACACAGAGCAGTTTCTCAGAAAGCTTCTTTCCAGTTATTAACGGAAGATATTTCCTTTTTCACCATAGCCCTCTATGGGCTTCCAAATATCCCTTTGCCAATTCCACAAGAAAAGCCTTAGCGAAAGGTTTTTTGAAGGGAAAGATGTAACTCTGTGAGATCAACTAACAGAACACAGCAGCAGTTTCTCAGAAAGCTACTTTCCAGTTTTGAAGGAAGATATTTCCTTTTTCACCATAGCCCTCAATGTGCTTCCAAATATCACTTTGCCAATTACACAAGAACAGACTTAGCGAAAGGCTTCTTAAAGGGAAGGATGTAACTCTGTGAGATGAATTAACAGGACAAAGAGCAGTTTCTCAGAAAGCTTCTTTCCAGTTTTGAACAGAAAATATTTCCTTTTTCACCGTAGCCCTCTATGGGCTTCCAAATATCACTTTGCCAATTCCACAAGACCAGCCTTAGCGAAAGGCTTCTTGAAAGGAAAGATTTAACTTTCTGAGATGAATTAACAGAACACAGAGCAGTTTCTCAGAGAGCTTCTCTCCAGTTTTGAACGAAAGATATGTCCTTTTTCACCATAGCCCTTTATGGGCTTCCAAATATCCCTTTGCAATTCCACAAGAACAGCCTTAGCGAAAGGCTTTTTGAAGGGAAAGATGTAACTCTGTGAGATGAATTAACAGAACACAGAGAAGTTTCTCAGTAAACTTCTTTCGAGTTTTGAACGGAAGATATTTCCTTTTCCACGATAGCCCTCTACGGTCTTCCAAATATCCGTTTGCCAATTCCACAAGAATAGCCTTAGCGAAAGGCTCCTTGAAGGGAAAGGTATAACTCTGTGCGATGAATTAGCAGAACACAGAGCCGTTTCTCTGAAAGCTTCTTTCCAGTTTCCAACGGAAGATATTTCCTTTTTCACCTTAGCCCTCTATGGGCTTCCAAATATCCCTTTGACAATTCCAGAAGAACAGCCTTAGCGAAAGGCTTCTTGAAGGGAAAGATGTAACTCCGTGAGTTGATTAACAGAACACAGAGCAGTTTCTCAGAAAGCTTCTTTCGAGTTTTGTACGGAAGATATTTCCTTTTTCACCATAGCCCTCTATGGGCTTCCACATATCACTTTGCCAATTCCACAAGAACAGCCTTAGCGAAAGGCTTCTTGAAGGGAAAGATGTAACTCAGTGAGATGAATTAACACAACACAGAGCAGTTTCTCAGAAAGCTTCTTTATATTTTTGAACGAAAGATATTTCCCTTTTCACCATAGCCCTCTATGGGCTTCTAAATATCACTTTGCCAACTCCACAAGAGCAGCCTTAGCGAAAGGATTGTTGAAGGGAAAGATGTAACTCTGTGAGATGAATTAACAGAACACAGAGCTGTTTCTCAGAAAGCTTCTTTCCAGTTTTCAACGGAAGATATTTCCTTTATCACCATAGCCCTCTATGGGCTTCCAAATATCCCTTTGCCAATTCAACCAGAACACCTTAGCGAAAGGTTTCTTGAAGGGAAAGATGTAACTCTGTGACATGAATTAACAGAACACAGAGCAGTTTCTCAGAAAGCTTCTTTCTAGTTTTGAACGGAAGATATTTCCTTTTTCACCATAGCCCTCCTTGGGCTTCCAAATATCCCTTTGCCAATTCCACAGGAAAAGCCTTAGCGAAACGCTTCATGAAGTGAAAGATGTAACTCTGTGACATGAATTAACAGAACACAGAGCAGTTTCTCAGAAAGCTTCTTTCCAGTTTTTAACGGAAGATATTTCCTTTTTCACCATAGCCCTCTATGGGCTTCCAAATATCCCTTTGCCAATTACACAAGAAAAGCCTTAGCGAATGGCTTCTTGAAGGGAAAGATGTAACTCTGTGAGATCAACTAACAGAACACAACAGCAGTTTCTCAGAAAGCTTCTTTCCAGTTTTGAAGGAAGATATTTCCTTTTTCACCATCGCCCACAATGTGCTTCCAAATATCACTTTGCCAATTACACAAGAACAGCCTTAGCGAAATACTTCTTGAAGGGAATGATGTAACTCTGTGAGATGAATTAACAGAACACAGAGCAGTTTCTCAGAAAGATTTTTTCCAGTTTTGAACAGAAGATATTTCCTTTCTCACCATAGCCCTCTATGGGTTTCCAAATATCCCTTTGCCAATTCCACAAGACCAGCCTTAGCGAAAGGCTTCTTGAAGGGAAAGATTTAACTTTCTGAGATGAATTAACAGAACACAGAGCAGTTTCTCAGAGGGCTTCTTTCCAGTTTTGAACGAAAGATATGTCCTTTTTCACCATAGCCCTTTATGGGCTTCCAAATATCCCTTTGCAATTCCACAAGAACAGCCTTAGCGAAAGGCTTCTTGAAGGGAAAGATGTAATTCTGTGAGATGAATTAACAGAACACAGAAGTTTCTCAGTAAACTTCTTTCGAGTTTTGAACGGAAGATATTTCCTTTTCCACCATAGCCCTCTACGGTCTTCCAAATATCCCTTTGCCAATTCCACAAGAACAGCCTTAGCGAAAGGCTCCTTGAAGGGAAAGATGTAACTCTGTGAGATGAATTAACAGAACCCAGAGCAGTTTCTCAGAAAGCTTCTTTCCAATATTGAACGGAAGATATTTCCTTTTTCACCATAGCCCTGTATGGGCTTCCAAATATCCCTTTGCCAATTCAACCAGAACACCTTAGCGAAAGGTTTCTTGAAGGGAAAGATGTAACTCTGTGAGATGAATTCACAGAACACAGAGCAGTTTCTCAGAAAGCTTCTTTCAAGTTTTGAACGAAAGATATTTCCTTTTTAACCATATCCCTCTTCGGGCTTCCAAATATCACTTTGCCAATTCCACAAGAAAAGCCTTAGCGAAAGGCTTCTTGAAGGGAAAGATGTAACACTGTGAGATAAATTAACAGAACACAGAGCAGTTTCTCAGAAAGCTTCTTTCCAGTTTTGAACGGAAGATATTTCCTTTTTCACCATAGCTCTCTAAGGGCTTCCAAATATCCCTTTGCCAATTCCACAGGAAAAGCCTTTGCGAAAGGCTTCATGAAGTGAAAGATGTAACTCTGTGACATGAATTAACAGAACACAGAGCAGTTTCTCTGAAAGCTTCTTTCCAGTTTTGAACGGAAGATATTTTCTTTTTCACCATAGCCCTCTATGGGCTTCCAAATATCCCTTTGCCAATTCAACCAGAACACCTTAGCGAAAGGTTTCTTGAAGGGAAAGATGTAACTCTGTGAGATGAATTAACAGAACACAGAGCAGTTTCTCAGAAAGCTTCTTTCTAGTTTTGAACGGAAGATATTTCCTTTTTCACCATAGCCCTCCTTGGGCTTCCAAATATCCCTTTGCCAATTCCACAGGAAAAGCCTTAACGAAAGGCTTCATGAAGTGAAAGATGTAACTCTGTGACATGAATTAACAGAACACAGAGCAGTTTCTCTGAAAGCTTCTTTCCAGTTTTGAACGGAAGATATTTTCTTTTTCACCTTAGCCCTCTATGGGCTTCCAAATATCCCTTTGCCAATTCAACCAGAACACCTTAGCGAAAGGTTTCTTGAAGGGAAAGATGTAACTCTGTGAGATGAATTAACAGAACACAGAGCAGTTTCTCAGAAAGCTTCTTTCTAGTTTTGAACGGAAGATATTTCCTTTTTCACCATAGCCCTCCTTGGGCTTCCAAATATCCCTTTGCCCTTTCCTCAAGAACAGCCTTAGCGAAAGGCTTCTTGAAGGGAAAGATGTAACTCTGTGACATGAATTAACAGAACACAGAGCAGTTTCTCTGAAAGCTTCTTTCCAGTTTTGAACGGAAGATATTTTCTTTTTCACCATAGCCCTCTATGGGCTTCCAAATATCCCTTTGCCAATTCCACAAGAACAGCCTTAGCGAAAGGATTCTTGAAGGGAAAGATGTAACTCAGTGAGATGAATTAACAGAACACAGAGCAGTTTCTCAGAAAGCTTCTTTCCAGTTTTGAACAGAAGGTATTTCCTTTTTCACCATAGCCCACTATGTGCTTCTAAATATCACTTTGCCAATTCCACAACAGCAGCCTTAGCGAAAGGCTTGTTGAAGGGAAACATGTAACTCTGTGAGATGAATTAACAGAAAACAGAGCAGTTTCTCAGAAAGCTTCTTTCCAGTTTTGAACGGAAGATATTTCCTTTTTCACCATAGCTCTCTAAGGGCTTCCAAATATCCCTTTGCCAATTCCACAGGAAAAGCCTTTGCGAAAGGCTTCATGAAGTGAAAGATGTAACTCTGTGACATGAATTAACAGAACACAGAGCAGTTTCTCTGAAAGCTTCTTTCCAGTTTTGAACGGAAGATATTTTCTTTTTCACCATAGCCCTCTATGGGCTTCCAAATATCCCTTTGCCAATTCAACCAGAACACCTTAGCGAAAGGTTTCTTGAAGGGAAAGATGTAACTCTGTGAGATGAATTAACAGAACACAGAGCAGTTTCTCAGAAAGCTTCTTTCTAGTTTTGAACGGAAGATATTTCCTTTTTCACCATAGCCCTCCTTGGGCTTCCAAATATCCCTTTGCCAATTCCACAGGAAAAGCCTTAACGAAAGGCTTCATGAAGTGAAAGATGTAACTCTGTGACATGAATTAACAGAACACAGAGCAGTTTCTCTGAAAGCTTCTTTCCAGTTTTGAACGGAAGATATTTTCTTTTTCACCTTAGCCCTCTATGGGCTTCCAAATATCCCTTTGCCAATTCAACCAGAACACCTTAGCGAAAGGTTTCTTGAAGGGAAAGATGTAACTCTGTGAGATGAATTAACAGAACACAGAGCAGTTTCTCAGAAAGCTTCTTTCTAGTTTTGAACGGAAGATATTTCCTTTTTCACCATAGCCCTCCTTGGGCTTCCAAATATCCCTTTGCCCTTTCCTCAAGAACAGCCTTAGCGAAAGGCTTCTTGAAGGGAAAGATGTAACTCTGTGACATGAATTAACAGAACACAGAGCAGTTTCTCTGAAAGCTTCTTTCCAGTTTTGAACGGAAGATATTTTCTTTTTCACCATAGCCCTCTATGGGCTTCCAAATATCCCTTTGCCAATTCCACAAGAACAGCCTTAGCGAAAGGATTCTTGAAGGGAAAGATGTAACTCAGTGAGATGAATTAACAGAACACAGAGCAGTTTCTCAGAAAGCTTCTTTCCAGTTTTGAACAGAAGGTATTTCCTTTTTCACCATAGCCCACTATGTGCTTCTAAATATCACTTTGCCAATTCCACAACAGCAGCCTTAGCGAAAGGCTTGTTGAAGGGAAACATGTAACTCTGTGAGATGAATTAACAGAAAACAGAGCAGTTTCTCAGAAAGCTTCTTTCCAGTTTTGAACGGAAGATATTTCCTTTTTCATCATAGCCCTCTATGGGCTTCCATATATCCCTTTGCCCATTCCACAAGAAAAGCCTTAGCGAAAGGCTTCTTGAAGGGAAAGGTGTAACTCTGTGCGATGAATTAGCAGAACACAGAGCGGTTTCTCAGAAAGCTTCTTTCCAGTTTCGAACGGAAGATATTTCCTTTTTCACCATAGCCCTCTAAGGGCTTCCAAATATCCCTTTGACAATTCCAGAAGAACAGCCTTAGCGAAAGGCTTCTTGAAGGGAAAGATGTAACTCCGTGAGTTGATTAACAGAACACAGAGCAGTTTCTCACACAGCTTCTTTCGAGTTTTGTACGGAAGATATTTCCTTTTTCACCATAGCCCTCTATGGGCTTCCACATATCACTTTGCCAATTCCACAAGAACAGCCTTAGCGAAAGGCTTCTTGAAGGGAAAGATGTAACTCAGTGAGCTGAATTAACAGAACACAGAGCAGTTTCTCAGAAAGCTTCTTTACATTTTTGAACGGAAGATATTTCCCTTTTCACCATAGCCCTCTATGGGCTTCTAAATATCACTTTGCCAACTCCACAAGAGCAGCCTTAGCGAAAGGCTTCTTGAAGGGAAAGATGTAACTCTGTGAGATGAATTAACAGAACACAGAGCAGTTGCTCAGAAAGCTTCTTTCCAGTTTTGAACGGAAGATATTTTCTTTTTCACCATAGCCCTCTATGGGCTTCCAAATATCCCCTTGCCATTTCAACAAGAACAGCCTTAGCGAAAGGTTAACTGAAGTGAAAGATGTACCTCTCTCAGATGAATTAACAGAACACAGAGCAGTTTCTCAGAAAGCTTCTTTCCAGTTATTAACGGAAGATATTTCCTTTTTCACCATAGCCCTCTATGGGCTTCCAAATATCCCTTTGCCAATTCCACAAGAAAAGCCTTAGCGAAAGGTTTTTTGAAGGGAAAGATGTAACTCTGTGAGATCAACTAACAGAACACAACAGCAGTTTCTCAGAAAGCTTCTTTCCAGTTTTGAAGGAAGATATTTCCTTTTTCACCATAGCCCTCAATGTGCTTCCAAATATCACTTTGCCAATTACACAAGAACAGACTTAGCGAAAGGCTTCTTAAAGGGAAGGATGTAACTCTGTGAGATGAATTAACAGGACAAAGAGCAGTTTCTCAGAAAGCTTCTTTCCAGTTTTGAACAGAAGTTATTTCCTTTTTCACCATAGCCCTCTATGGGCTTCCAAATATCCCTTTGCCAATTCCACAAGACCAGCCTTAGCGAAAGGCTTCTTGAAAGGAAAGATTTAACTTTCTGAGATGAATTAACAGAACACAGAGCAGTTTCTCAGAAAGCTTCTTTCCAGTTTTGAACAGAAGGTATTTCCTTTTTCACCATAGCCCACTATGTGCTTCTAAATATCACTTTGCCAATTCCACAACAGCAGCCTTAGCGAAAGGCTTGTTGAAGGGAAACATGTAACTCTGTGAGATGAATTAACAGAAAACAGAGCAGTTTCTCAGAAAGCTTCTTTCCAGTTTTGAACGGAAGATATTTCCTTTTTCACCATAGCTCTCTAAGGGCTTCCAAATATCCCTTTGCCAATTCCACAGGAAAAGCCTTTGCGAAAGGCTTCATGAAGTGAAAGATGTAACTCTGTGACATGAATTAACAGAACACAGAGCAGTTTCTCTGAAAGCTTCTTTCCAGTTTTGAACGGAAGATATTTTCTTTTTCACCATAGCCCTCTATGGGCTTCCAAATATCCCTTTGCCAATTCAACCAGAACACCTTAGCGAAAGGTTTCTTGAAGGGAAAGATGTAACTCTGTGAGATGAATTAACAGAACACAGAGCAGTTTCTCAGAAAGCTTCTTTCTAGTTTTGAACGGAAGATATTTCCTTTTTCACCATAGCCCTCCTTGGGCTTCCAAATATCCCTTTGCCAATTCCACAGGAAAAGCCTTAACGAAAGGCTTCATGAAGTGAAAGATGTAACTCTGTGACATGAATTAACAGAACACAGAGCAGTTTCTCTGAAAGCTTCTTTCCAGTTTTGAACGGAAGATATTTTCTTTTTCACCTTAGCCCTCTATGGGCTTCCAAATATCCCTTTGCCAATTCAACCAGAACACCTTAGCGAAAGGTTTCTTGAAGGGAAAGATGTAACTCTGTGAGATGAATTAACAGAACACAGAGCAGTTTCTCAGAAAGCTTCTTTCTAGTTTTGAACGGAAGATATTTCCTTTTTCACCATAGCCCTCCTTGGGCTTCCAAATATCCCTTTGCCCTTTCCTCAAGAACAGCCTTAGCGAAAGGCTTCTTGAAGGGAAAGATGTAACTCTGTGACATGAATTAACAGAACACAGAGCAGTTTCTCTGAAAGCTTCTTTCCAGTTTTGAACGGAAGATATTTTCTTTTTCACCATAGCCCTCTATGGGCTTCCAAATATCCCTTTGCCAATTCCACAAGAACAGCCTTAGCGAAAGGATTCTTGAAGGGAAAGATGTAACTCAGTGAGATGAATTAACAGAACACAGAGCAGTTTCTCAGAAAGCTTCTTTCCAGTTTTGAACAGAAGGTATTTCCTTTTTCACCATAGCCCACTATGTGCTTCTAAATATCACTTTGCCAATTCCACAACAGCAGCCTTAGCGAAAGGCTTGTTGAAGGGAAACATGTAACTCTGTGAGATGAATTAACAGAAAACAGAGCAGTTTCTCAGAAAGCTTCTTTCCAGTTTTGAACGGAAGATATTTCCTTTTTCATCATAGCCCTCTATGGGCTTCCATATATCCCTTTGCCCATTCCACAAGAAAAGCCTTAGCGAAAGGCTTCTTGAAGGGAAAGGTGTAACTCTGTGCGATGAATTAGCAGAACACAGAGCGGTTTCTCAGAAAGCTTCTTTCCAGTTTCGAACGGAAGATATTTCCTTTTTCACCATAGCCCTCTAAGGGCTTCCAAATATCCCTTTGACAATTCCAGAAGAACAGCCTTAGCGAAAGGCTTCTTGAAGGGAAAGATGTAACTCCGTGAGTTGATTAACAGAACACAGAGCAGTTTCTCACACAGCTTCTTTCGAGTTTTGTACGGAAGATATTTCCTTTTTCACCATAGCCCTCTATGGGCTTCCACATATCACTTTGCCAATTCCACAAGAACAGCCTTAGCGAAAGGCTTCTTGAAGGGAAAGATGTAACTCAGTGAGCTGAATTAACAGAACACAGAGCAGTTTCTCAGAAAGCTTCTTTACATTTTTGAACGGAAGATATTTCCCTTTTCACCATAGCCCTCTATGGGCTTCTAAATATCACTTTGCCAACTCCACAAGAGCAGCCTTAGCGAAAGGCTTCTTGAAGGGAAAGATGTAACTCTGTGAGATGAATTAACAGAACACAGAGCAGTTGCTCAGAAAGCTTCTTTCCAGTTTTGAACGGAAGATATTTTCTTTTTCACCATAGCCCTCTATGGGCTTCCAAATATCCCCTTGCCATTTCAACAAGAACAGCCTTAGCGAAAGGTTAACTGAAGTGAAAGATGTACCTCTCTCAGATGAATTAACAGAACACAGAGCAGTTTCTCAGAAAGCTTCTTTCCAGTTATTAACGGAAGATATTTCCTTTTTCACCATAGCCCTCTATGGGCTTCCAAATATCCCTTTGCCAATTCCACAAGAAAAGCCTTAGCGAAAGGTTTTTTGAAGGGAAAGATGTAACTCTGTGAGATCAACTAACAGAACACAACAGCAGTTTCTCAGAAAGCTTCTTTCCAGTTTTGAAGGAAGATATTTCCTTTTTCACCATAGCCCTCAATGTGCTTCCAAATATCACTTTGCCAATTACACAAGAACAGACTTAGCGAAAGGCTTCTTAAAGGGAAGGATGTAACTCTGTGAGATGAATTAACAGGACAAAGAGCAGTTTCTCAGAAAGCTTCTTTCCAGTTTTGAACAGAAGTTATTTCCTTTTTCACAATAGCCCTCTATGGGCTTCCAAATATCCCTTTGCCAATTCCACAAGACCAGCCTTAGCGAAAGGCTTCTTGAAAGGAAAGATTTAACTTTCTGAGATGAATTAACAGAACACAGAGCAGTTTCTCAGAGAGCTTCTCTCCAGTTTTGAACGAAAGATATGTCCTTTTTCACCATAGCCCTTTATGGGCTTCCAAATATCCCTTTGCAATTTCACAAGAACAGCCTTAGCGAAAGGCTTCTTGAAGGGAAAGATGTAACTCTGTGAGATGAATTAACAGAACACAGAGAAGTTTCTCAGTAAACTTCTTTCGAGTTTTGAACGGAAGATATTTCCTTTTCCACGATAGCCCTCTACGGTCTTCCAAATATCCGTTTGCCAAATCCACAAGAATAGCCTTAGCGAAAGGCTCCTTGAAGGGAAAGGTGTAACTCTGTGCGATGAATTAGCAGAACACAGAGCCGTTTCTCAGAAAGCTTCTTTCCAGTTTCCAACGGAAGATATTTCCTTTTTCACCGTAGCCCTCTATGGGCTTCCAAATATCCCTTTGACAATTCCAGAAGAACAGCCTTAGCGAAAGGCTTCTTGATGGGAAAGATGTAACTCTGTGAGATGAATTAACAGAACACAGAGCAGTTTCTCAGAAAGCTTCTTTATATTTTTGAACGGAAGATATTTCCCTTTTCACCATAGCCCTCTATGGGCTTCTAAATATCACTTTGCCAACTCCACAAGAGCAGCCTTAGCGAAAGGCTTGTTGAAGGGAAAGATGTAACTCTGTGAGATGAATTAACAGAACACAGAGCAGTTTCTCAGAAAGCTTCTTTCCAGTTTTGAACGGAAGATATTTCCTTTATCACCGTAGCCCTCTATGGGCTTCCAAATATCCCTTTGCCAATTCAACCAGAACACCTTAGCGAAAGGTTTCTTGAAGGGAAAGATGTAACTCTGTGAGATGAATTAACAGAACACAGAGCAGTTTCTCAGAAAGCTTCTTTCTAGTTTTGAACGGAACATATTTCCTTTTTCACCATAGCCCTCCTTGGGCTTCCAAATATCCCTTTGCCAATTCCACAGGAAAAGCCTTAGCGAAACGCTTCATGAAGTGAAAGATGTAACTCTGTGACATGAATTAACAGAACACAGAGCAGTTTCTCTGAAAGCTTCTTTCCAGTTTTGAACGGAAGATATTTTCTTTTTCACCATAGCCCTCTATGGGCTTCCAAATATCCCTTTGCCAATTCAACCAGAACACCTTAGCGAAACGTTTCTTGAAGGGAAAGAAGTAACTCTGTGAGATGAATTACCAGAACACAGAGCAGTTTCTCAGAAAGCTTCTTTCTAGTTTTGAACGGAAGATATTTCCTTTTTCACCATAGCCCTCCTTGGGCTTCCAAATATCCCTTTGCCCTTTCCTCAAGAACAGCCTTAGCGAAAGGCTTCTTGAAGGGAAAGATGTAACTCTGTGACATGAATTAACAGAACACAGAGCAGTTTCTCTGAAAGCTTCTTTCCAGTTTTGAACGGAAGATATTTTCTTTTTCACCATAGCCCTCTATGGGCTTCCAAATATCCCTTTGCCAATTCCACAAGAACAGACTTAGCGAAAGGATTCTTGAAGGGAAAGATGTAACTCAGTGAGATGAATTAACAGAACACAGAGCAGTTTCTCAGAAAGCTTCTTTCCATTTTTGAACAGAAGGTATTTCCTTTTTCACCATAGCCCTCTATGTGCTTCTAAATATCACTTTGCCAATTCCACAACAGCAGCCTTAGCGAAAGGCTTGTTGAAGGGAAAGATGTAACTCTGTGAGATGAATGAACAGAACACAGAGCAGTTTCTCAGAAAGGTTCTTTCCAGTTTTGAAAGGAAGATATTTCCTTTTTCATCATAGCCCTCTATGGGCTTCCATATATCCCTTTGCCCATTCCACAAGAACAGCCTTAGCGAAAGGCTTCTTGAAGGGAAAGGTGTAACTCTGTGCGATGAATTAGCAGAACACAGAGCGGTTTCTCAGAAAGCTTCTTTCCAGTTTCGAACGGAAGATATTTCCTTTTTCACCATAGCCCTCTATGGGCTTCCAAATATCCCTTTGACAATTCCAGAAGAACAGCCTTAGCGAAAGGCTTCTTGAAGGGAAAGATGTAACTCCGTGAGTTGATTAACAGAACACAGAGCAGTTTCTCAGAAAGCTTCTTTCCAGTTTTGTACGGAAGATATTTCCTTTTTCACCATAGCCCTCTATGGGCTTCCACATATCACTTTGCCAATTCCACAAGAACAGCCTTAGCGAAAGGCTTCTTGAAGGGAAAGATGTAACTCAGTGAGCTGAATTAACAGAACACAGAGCAGTTTCTCAGAAAGCTTCTTTACATTTTTGAACGGAAGATATTTCCCTTTTCACCATAGCCCTCTATGGGCTTCTAAATATCACTTTGCCAACTCCACAAGAGCAGCCTTAGCGAAAGTCTTGTTGAAGGGAAAGATGTAACTCTGTGAGATGAATTAACAGAACACAGAACAGTTTCTCAGAAAGCTTCTTTCCAGTTTTTAACGGAAGATATTTCCTTTATCACCATAGCCCTCTATGGGCTTCCAAATATCCCTTTGCCAATTACACAAGAAAAGCCTTAGCTAAAGGCTTCTTGAAGGGAAAGATGTAACTCTGTGAGATCAAATAACAGAACACAGAGCAGTTTCTCAAAAAGCTTCTTTCCAGTTTTGAACGGAAGATATTTCCTTTTTCACCGTTGCACTCTATGGGCTTCCAAATATCACTTTGCCAATTCCACAAGAAAAGCCTTAGCGAAAGGCTTCTTGAAGGGAAAGATGTAACTCTGTGAGATGAATTAACAGAACACAGAGCAGTTTCTCAGAAAGCTTCTTTCCAGTTTTGAACTGAAGATATTTCCTTTTTCACCATAGCCCTCTATGGGCTTCCAAATATCCCTTTGCCAATTCCACAAGAACAGCGGTAGTGAAAGGCTTCTGGAAGGGAAAGATGTAACTCTGTGAGATGAATTAACAGAACACAGAGCAGATACTCAGAAACCTTCTTTCCAGTTTTGAACGGAAGGTATTTCCTTTTTCAGAATAGCCCTTTATGGGTTTCCAAATATGACTTTGCCAATTCCACAAGAACAGCCTTAGCGAAAGGCTTCTTGAAGGGAAAGATGTAACTCGGTGCGATGAATTACCAGAACACAGAGCGGTTTCTCTGAAAGCTTCTTTCCAGTTTCGAACGGAAGATATTTCCTTTTTCACCGTAGCCCTCTATGGGCTTCCAAATATCACTTTGCCAATTCCACAAGAACAGCCTTAGCGAAAGGCTTCTTGAAGGGAAACATGTAACTCTGTGAGATGAATTAACAGAACACAGAGCAGTTTCTCAGAAAGCTTCTTTCCAGTTTTGAACGGAAGATATTTCCTTTTTCACCATAGATCTCTATGGGCTTCAAAATATCATTTTGCCAATTCCACAAGAACAGCCTTAGCGAAAGGCTTCTTGAATGGATAGATGTAACTCTGTGAGATGAATTACCAGAACACAGAGCAGTTTCTCAGAAAGCTTCTTTCCAGTTTTGAACGGAAGATATTTCCTTTTTCACCGTAGCCTTCTATGGGTTTCCAAATATCCCTTTGCCAATTCCACAAGAACAGCCTTAGCGAAAGACTTCTTGAAGGGAAAGATGTAACTCTGTGAGATGAATATCAGAACACAGAGCAGTTTCTCAGAAAGCTTCTTTCCAGTTTTGAACGGAAGATATTTCCTTTTTCACCATAGCCTTCTATGGGCTTCCAAATATCCCTTTGCCTATTCCACAAGAACAGCCTTAGCGAAAGGCTTCTTGAAGGGAAAGATGTAACTCTGTGAGATGAATTAAAAGAACACAGAGCAGTTTCTCAGAAAGCTTCTTTCCAGTTTTGAATGAAAGATATTTCCTTTCTCAACATAGCCCTCTATGGGCTTCCAAATACCCCTTTGCCAATTCCACAAGAACAGATTTAGCGAAAGGCTTCTTGAAGGGAAAGATGTAACTCTGTGAGATGAATTAAAAGAACACAGAGCAGTTTCTCAGAAAGCTTCTTTCCAGTTTTGAACGGAAGATATTTTCTTTTTCACCATAGCCCTCTATGGGCTTCCAAATATCCCCTTGCCACTTCAACAAGAACAGCCTTAGCGAAAGGTTTCCTGAAGTGAAAGATGTACCTCTGTGAGATGAATTAACAGAACACAGAGCAGTTTCTCAGAAAGCTTCTTTCCAGTTTTTAACGGAAGATATTTCCTTTTTCACCATAGCCCTCTATGGGCTTCCAAATATCCCTTTGCCAATTCCACAAGAAAAGCCTTAGCGAAATGCTTCTTGAAGGGAAAGATGTAACTCTGTGAGATCAACTAACAGAACACAACAGCAGTTTCTCAGAAAGCTTCTTTCCAGTTTTGAAGGAAGATATTTCCTTTTTCACCATAGCCCACAATGTGCTTCCAAATATCACTTTGCCAATTACACAAGAACAGCCTTAGCGAAAGGCTTCTTGAAGGGAATGAGGTAACTCTGTGAGATGAATTAACAGAACACAGAGCAGTTTCTCAGAAATATTCTTTCCAGTTTTGAACAGAAGATATTTCCTTTTTCACAATAGCCCTCTATGGGTTTCCAAATATCCCTTTGCCAATTCCACAAGACCAGCCTTAGCGAAAGTCTTCTTGAAGGTAAAGATGTAACTCTGTGAGATGAATTAACAGAACACAGAGCAGATTCTCAGAAAACTTCTTTCCAGTTTTGAACGGAAGATATTTCCTTTTTCACCATATCCCTCTATTGGCTTCCAAATATCCCTTTGCCAATTCCACAAGAACAGCCTTAGCAAAAGGCTTCTTGAAGGGAAAGATGTAACTCTGTGAGATGAATTACCAGAACACAGAGCGGTTTCTCAGAAAGCTTCTTTCCAGATTTGAACGGAAGATATTTCCTTTTTCAGGGAAGCCCTCTATGGGCTTCCAAATATCCCTTTGCCAATTCCACAAGAACAGCCTTAGCGAAAGGCTTCTTGAAGGGAAAGATGTAGCTCTGTGAGATGATTAACAGAACACAGAGCCGTTTCTCAGAAAGCTTCTTTCCAGTTTTGAACGGAAGGTATTTCCTTTTTCAGAATAGCCCTTTATGGGCTTCCAAATATGACTTTGCCAATTCCACAAGAACAGCCTTAGCGAAAGGCTTCTTGAAGGGAAAGATGTAACTCGGTGCGATGAATTATCAGAACACAGAGCGGTTTCTCAGAAAGCTTCTTTCCAGTTTCGAACGGAAGATATTTCCTTTTTCACCGTAGCCCTCTATGGGCTTCCAAATATCCCTTTGACAATTCCACAAGAACAGCCTTAGCGAAAGGCTTCTTAAAGGGAATGATGTAACTCTGTGAGATGAATTAACAGAACAAAGAGCAGTTTCTCAGAAAGCTTCTTTCCAGTTTTGAACAGAAGATATTTCCTTTTTCACCATAGCCCTCTATGGGCTTCCAAATATCCCTTTGCCAATTCCACAAGACCAGCCTTAGCGAAAGGCTTCTTGAAAGGAAAGATTTAACTTTCTGAGATGAATTAACAGAACACAGAGCAGTTTCTCAGAGAGCTTCTCTCCAGTTTTGAACGAAAGATATGTCCTTTTTCACCATAGCCCTTTATGGGCTTCCAAATATCCCTTTGCAATTCCACAAGAACAGCCTTAGCGAAAGGCTTCTTGAAGGGAAAGATGTAACTCTGTGAGATGAACTAACAGAACACAGAGAATTTTCTCACTAAACTTCTTTCGAGTTTTGAACGGAAGATATTTCCTTTTCCACGATAGCCCTCAACGGTCTTCCAAATATCCGTTAGCCAATTCCACAAGAATAGCCTTAGCGAAAGGCTCCTTGAAGGGAAAGATGTAACGCTGTGAGATGAACTAACAGAACACAGAGCAGTTTCTCAGAAAGCTTCTTTCCAGTTTTGAAAGGAAGATATTTCCTTTTTCACCATAGCCCTCTATTGGCTTCCAAATATCCCTTTTCCAATTCCACAAGAAGAGCCTTAGCGAAAGGCTTCTTGAAGGGAAATATGTAACTCTGTGAGATGAATTAACAGAACACAGAGCAGTTTCTCAGAAAGCTTCTTTCTAGTTTTGAACTGAATTTATTTCCTTTTTCACCACTGCCCTCTATGGGATTCCAAATATCCCTTTGCCAATTCCACAAGAACAGCCTTAGCGAAAGCCTTCTTGAAGTGAAAGATGTAACTCTGTGAGATGAATTAACAGAACACAGAGCAGTTTCTCAGAAAGCTTCTTTCCAGTTTTGAACGGAAGATATCTCCTTTTTCACCATAGCCCTCTACGGGCTTCCAAATATCCCTTTGCCAATTCCCCAAGAACAGCCTTAGCGAAAGGCTTCTTGAAGGGAAAGATGTAACTCTGTGAGATGAATTAACAGAACAGAGAGCAGTTTTTCAGAGAGCTACTTTCCAGTTTTGAACGGAAAATATTTCCTTTTTCACCATAGCCTTCTACGGGCTTCCAATATCCCTTTGCCAATTCCACATGAACAGCCTTAGCGAAAGGCTTCTTGAAGGGAAAGATGTAACCCTGTGAGACGAATTAACAGAACCCAGAGCAGTTTCTCAGAAAGCTTCTTTTCAGTTTTGAACGGAAGATATTTCCTTTTTCACCATAGCCCTCTATGGTCTTCCAAATATCCCTTTTCCAATACGACAAGAACAGCCTAGGGGAAAGGTTTCTTGAAGAAAATGATGTAACTCTGTGAGATGAATTAACAGAACAGATAGAAGTTTCTCAGAAAGCTTCTTTCCAGTTTTGAAAGGAAGATATTTCCTTTTTCACCACAGACCACTATGGGCTTCCAAATATCCATTTGCCAATTCCACAAGAACAGCCTTAGCGAAAGGTTTCTTGAAGGGAAAGATGTAACTCTCTGAGATGAATTAACAGAACACAGAGCAGTTTCTCAGAAAGCTTCTTTCCAGTGTTGAACGGAAGGTATTTCCTTTTTCACCATAGCCCTTTATGGCCTTCCAAATATCACTTTGCCAACTCCACAAGAACAGCCTTAGCGAAAGGATTCTTGAAGGGAAAGATGTAACTCTGTTCGATGAATTACCAGAACACAGAGCGGTTTCTGAGAAAGCTTCTTTCCAGTTTCGAACGGAAGATATTTCCTTTTTCACCGTAGCCCTCTATGGGCTTCCAAATATCCCTTTGACAATACCACAAGAACAGCCTTAGCGAAAGGCTTCTTCAAGGGAAAGATGTAACTCTGTGAGATGAATTATCAGAACACAGAGCAGTGTCTCAGAAAGCTTCTTTCCAGTTTAGAACGGAAGATATTTTCTTTTTCACCATAGCCCTCTATGGGCTTCCAAATATCCCCTTGCCACTTCAACAAGAATAGCCTTAGCGAAAGGTTTCCTGAAGTGAAAGATGTACCTCTGTGAGATGAATTAACAGAACACAGAGCAGTTTCTCAGAAAGCTTCTTTCCAGTTTTTAACGGAAGATATTTCCTTTTTCACCATAGCCCTCTATGGGCTTCCAAATATCCCTTTGCCAATTCCACAAGAAAAGCCTTAGCGAAAGGCTTCTTGAAGGGAAAGATGTAACTCTGTGAGATCAACTAACAGAACACAACAGCAGTTTCTCAAAAAGCTTCTTTCCAGTTTTGAAGGACGATATTTCCTTTTTCACCATAGCCCTCAATGTGCTTCCAAATATCACTTTGCCAATTACACAAGAACAGCCTTAGCGAAACGCTTCTTGAAATGAATGATGTAACTCTGTGAGATGAATTAACAGAACACAGAGCAGTTTCTCAGAAAGCTTCTTTCCAGTTTTGAACAGAAGATATTTCCTTTTTCACCATAGCCCTCTATGGGCTTCCAAATATCCCTTTTCCAATTCCACAAGAACAGCCTTAGCGAAAGGCTTCTTGAAGGGAAAGATGTAACTCTGTGAGATGAATTAACAGAACACAGAGCAGTTTCTCAGAAAGCTTCTTTCTAGTTTTAACTGAATATATTTCCTTTTTCACCACTGCCCTCTATGGGCTTCCAAATATCCCTTTGCCAATTCCACAAGAACAGCCTTAGCGAAAGCCTTCTTGAAGTGAAAGATGTAACTCTGTGAGATGAATTAACAGAACACAGAGCAGTTTTTCAGAGAGATACTTTCCAGTTTTGAACGGAAAATATTTCCTTTTTCACCATAGCCTTCTACGGGCTTCCAATATCCCTTTGCCAATTCCACATGAACAGCCTTAGCGAAATTCTTCTTGAAGGGAAAAATGTAACTCTGTGAGATGAATTAACAGAACCCAGAGCAGTTTCTCAGAAAGCTTCTTTCCAGTTTTGAACGGAATATATTTCCTTTTTCACCATAGCTCTCTATGGGCTTCCAAATATCCCTTTTCCAATACCACAAGAACAGCCTAGGGGAAAGGTTTCTTGAAGGGAATGATGTAACTCTGTGAGATGAATTAACAGAACAGAGAGCAGTTTCTCAGAAAGCTTCTTTCCAGTTTTGAAAGGAAGATATTTCCTTTTTCACCATAGCCCTCTATGGGCTTCCAAATATCCCTTTGCCAATTCCGCAAGAAAAGCCTTAGCGAAAGGCTTCATGAAGGGAATGGTG
The DNA here is from genome assembly GCF_047675955.1 of Chlorocebus sabaeus. NCBI lineage: Eukaryota > Metazoa > Chordata > Mammalia > Primates > Cercopithecidae > Chlorocebus > Chlorocebus sabaeus. The sequence continues at coordinate 104,718 of NW_027327550.1, forward strand.
TAACTCTGTGAGATGAATTAATAGAACACAGAGCGGTTTCTCAGAAAGCTTCTTTCCAGTTTTGAACGGAAGATATTTCCTTTTCCACCATAGGCCTCTATGGGCTTCCAAATATCCCTTTGCCAATTCCAGAAGAACAGCCTTAGCGAAAGGCTCCTTGAAGGGAAAGATGTAACTCTGTGAGATGAATTAACAGAACACAGAGCAGATTCTCAGAAACCTTCTTTCCAGTTTTGAACGGAAGATATTTCCTTTTTCACCATAGCCCTCTATGGGCTTCCAAATATCCCTTTGCCAATTCCACAAGAACAGCCTTAGCGAAAGGCTTCTTGAAGGGAAAGACGTAGCTCTGTGAGATGATTAACAGAACACAGAGCCGTTTCTCATAAAGCCTCTTTCCAGTTTTGAACGGACGGTATTTCCTTTTTCAGAATAGCCCTTTATGGGCTTCCAATTATGACTTTGCCAATTCCACAAGAACAGCCTTAGCGAAAGGCTTCTTGAAGAATAAGATGTAACTCGGTGCGATGAATTACCAGAACACAGAGCGGTTTCTCAGAAAGCTTCTTTCCAGTTTCGAACGGAAGATATTTCCTTTTTCACCGTAGCCCTCTATGGGCTTCCAAATATCCCCTTGCCAATTCCACAAGAAAAGCCTTAGCGAAAGGCTTCTTGAGGGGAAAGATGTAACTCTGTGAGATGAATTAACAGAACACAGAGCAGTTTCTCAGAAAGCTTCTTTCCAGTTTTGAACGGAAGATATTTCCTTTTTCACCATAGCCCTCTATGGGATTCCAAATATCCCTTTGCCAATTCAAACAGAACAACTTAGCGAAAGGTTTCTTGAAGGGAAAGATGTAACTCTGTGAGATGAATTCACAGAACACAGAACAGTTTCTCAGAAAGCTTCTTTCCAGTTTTGAACGATAGATATTTCCTTTTTAACCATATCCCTCTTCGGGTTTCCAAATATCACTTTGCCAATTCCACAAGAAAAGCCTTAGCGAAAGGCTTCTTGAAGGGAAAGATGTAACACTGTGAGATAAATTAACAGAACACAGAGCAGTTTCTCAGAAAGCTTCTTTCCAGTTTTGAACGGAAGATATTTCCTTTTTCACCATAGCTCTCTAAGGGCTTCCAAATATCCCTTTGCCCATTCCACAAGAAAAGCCTTAGCGAAAGGCTTCATGAAGTGAAAGATGTAACTCTGTGACATGAATTAACAGAACACAGAGCAGTTTCTCTGAAAGCTTCTTTCCAGTTTTGAACGGAAGATATTTTCTTTTTCACCATAGCCCTCTATGGGCTTCCAAATATCCCTTTACCAATTCAACCAGAACACCTTAGCGAAAGGTTTCTTGAAGGGAAAGATGTAACTCTGTGAGATGAATTAACAGAACACAGAGCAGTTTCTCAGAAAGCTTCTTTCTAGTTTTGAACGGAAGGTAATTCCTTTTTCACCATAGCCCTTTATGGCCTTCCAAATATCACTTTGCCAATTCCACAAGAACAGCCTTAGCGAAAGGATTCTTGAAGGGAAAGATGTAACTCTGTGACATGAATTAACAGAACACAGAGCAGTTTCTCTGAAAGCTTCTTTCCAGTTTTGAACGGAAGATATTTTCTTTTTCAATATAGCCCTCTATGGGCTTCCAAATATCCCTTTGCCAATTCCACAAGAACAGCCTTAGCGAAAGGATTCTTGAAGGGAAAGATGTAACTCAGTGAGATGAATTAACAGAACACAGAGCATTTTCTCAGAAAGCTGCTTTCCAGTTTTGAACGGAAGGTATTTCCTTTTTCACCATAGCCCACTATGTGCTTCTAAATATCCCTTTGCCAATTCCACAAGAACAGCCTTAGCGAAAGACTTCTTGAAGGGAAACATGTAATTCCGTGAGATGATTAACAGAACACAGAGCAGTTTCTCAGAAAGCTTCTTTCCAGTGTTGAACGGAAGGTATTTCCTTTTTCACTATAGCCCTTTATGGCCTTCCAAATATCACTTTGCCAATTCCACAAGAACAGCCTTAGCGAAAGGATTCTTGAAGGGAAAGATGTAACTCTGTTCGATGATTTACCAGAACACAGAGCGGTTTCTCAGAAAGCTTCTTTCCAGTTTCGAAGGGAAGATATTTCCTTTTTCACCGTAGCCCTCTATGGGCTTCCAAATATCCCTTTGACAATTCCACAAGAACAGCCTTAGCGAAAGGCTTCTTCAAGGGAAAGATGTAATTCCGTGAGATGATTAACAGAACACAGAGCAGTTTCTCAGAAAGCTTCTTTCCAGTTTTGAACGGAAGATATTTCCTTTCTCACCATTGCCCTCTATGGGCTTCCAAATATCACTTTGCCAATTCCACAAGAACAGCCTTAGCGAAAGGCTTCTTGAAGGGAAACATGTAACTCTGTGAGATGAATTAACAGAACACAGAGCAGTTTCTCAGAAAGCTTCTTTCCAGTTTTGAACGGAAGATATTTCCTTTTTCACCATAGCCTTCTATGGGCTTCCAAATATCCCTTTGCCAATTCCACAAGAACAGATTTAGCGAAAGGCTTCTTGAAGGGAAAGATGTAACTCTGTGAGATGAATTAAAAGAACACAGAGCAGTTTCTCAGAAAGCTTCTTTCCAGTTTTGAACGGAAGATATTTTCTTTTTCACCATAGCCCTCTCTGGGCTTCCAAATATCCCCTTGCCACTTCAACAAGAACAGCCTTAGCGAAAGGTTTCCTGAAGTGAAAGATGTACCTCTGTGAGATGAATTAACAGAACACAGAGCAGTTTCTCAGAAAGCTTCTTTCCAGTTTTTAACGGAAGATATTTCCTTTTTCACCATAGCCCTCTATGGGCTTCCAAATATCCCTTTGCCAATTCCACAAGAAAAGCCTTAGCGAAAGGCTTCTTGAAGGGAAAGATGTAACTCTGTGAGATCAAGTAACAGAACACAACACCAGTTTCTCAGAAAGCTTCTTTCCAGTTTTGAAGGAAGATATTTCCTTTTTCACCATAGCCCACAATGTGCTTCCAAATATCACTTTGCCAATTACACAAGAACAGCCTTAGTGAAAGGCTTCTTGAAGGGAATGATGTAACTCTGTGAGATGAATTAACAGAACACAGAGCAGTTTCTCAGAAAGATTCTTTCCAGTTTTGAACAGAAGATATTTCCTTTTTCACCATAGCCCTCTATGGGTTTCCAAATATCCCTTTGCCAATTCCACAAGACCAGCCTTAGCGAAAGGCTTCTTGAAGGGAAAGATTTAACTTTCTGAGATGAATTAACAGAACACAGAGCAGTTTCTCAGAGAGCTTCTTTCCAGTTTTGAACGGAAGATATTTCCTTTTTCACCATAGCCCTCTATGGGCTTCCAAATATCCCTTTTCCAATATCACAAGAACAGACTAGGGGAAAGGTTTCTTGAAGGGAATGATGTAACTCTGTGAGATGAATTAACAGAACCCAGAGCAGTTTCTCACAAAGCGTCTTTCCATGTTTGAACGGAATATATTTCCTTTTTCACCATAGCCTTCTATGGGATTCCAAATATCCCTTTGCCAATTCCACAAGAACAGCCGTAGCGAAAGTCTTCTTGAAGGTAAAGATGTAACTCTGTGAGATGAATTAACAGAACACAGAGCAGCTTCTCAGAAAACTTCTTTCCAGTTTTGAACGGAAGATATTTCCTTTTTCACCATATCCCTCTATTGGCTTCCAAATATCCCTTTGCCAATTCCACAAGAACAGCCTTAGCGAAAGGCTTCTTGAAGGGAAAGATGTAACTCTGTGAGATGAATTACCAGAACACAGAGCGGTTTCTCAGAAAGCTTCTTTCCAGATTTGAACGGAAGATATTTCCTTTTTCAGGGAAGCCCTCTATGGGCTTCCAAATATCCCTTTGCCAATTCCACAAGAACAGCCTTAGCGAAAGGCTTCTTGAAGGGAAAGATGTAACTCTGTGAGATGATTAACAGAACACAGAGCAGTTTCTCAGAAAGCTTCTTTCCAGTTTTGAACGGAAGGTATTTCCTTTTTCAGAATAGCCCTTTATGGGCTTCCAAATATGACTTTGCCAATTCCACAAGAACAGCCTTAGCGAAAGGCTTCTTGAAGGGAAAGATGTAACTCGGTGCGATGAATTACCAGAACACAGAGCGGTTTCTCAGAAAGCTTCTTTCCAGTTTCGAACGGAAGATATGTCCTTTTTCACCATAGCCCTTTATGGGCTTCCAAATATCCCTTTGCCAATTCCACAAGAACAGCCTTAGCGAAAGGCTTCATGAAGGGAAAGATGTAACTCTGTGAGATGAATTAACAGGACACAGAGAAGTTTCACAGTAAACTTCTTTCGAGTTTTGAACGGAAGATATTTCCTTTTCCACCATAGCCCTCTACGGTCTTCCAAATATCCCTTTGCCAATTCCACAAGAACAGCCTTAGCGAAAGGCTCCTTGAAGGGATAGATGTAACTCTGTGAAATGAATTAACAGAACCCAGAGCAGTTTCTCAGAAAGCTTCTTTCCAGTTTTGAACGGAAGATATTTCCTTTTTCACCATAGCCCTCTATGGGCTTCCAAATATCCCTTTTCCAATACCACAAGAACAGCCTAGGGGAAAGGTTTCTTGAAGGGAATGATGTAACTCTGTGAGATGAATTAACAGAACACAGAGCAGTTTCTCACAAAGCTTATTTCCAGTTTTGAACGGAAGGTATTTCCTTTTTCACCATAACCCTCTATGGGCTTCCAAATATCCCTTTGCCAATTCCACAAGAACAGCCGTAGCGAAAGGCTTCTTGAAGGGAAAGATGTAACTCTGTGAGATGAATTAACAGAACACAGAGCAGATTCTCAGAAACCTTCTTTCCAGTTTTGAACGGAAGATATTTCCTTTTTCACCATAGCCCTCTATGGGCTTCCAAATATCCCTTTGCCAATTCCACAAGAACAGCCTTAGTGAAAGGCTTCTTGAAGGGAAAGATGTAACTCTGTGAGATGAATTACCAGAACACAGAGCGGTTTCTCAGAAAGCTTCTTTCCAGATTTGAACGGAAGATATTTCCTTTTTCACCGAAGCCCTCTTTGGGCTTCCAAATATCCCTTTGCCAATTCCAGAAGAACAGCCTTAGCGAAAGGCTTCTTGAAGGGAAAGATGTAACTCTGTGAGATGATTAACAGAACACAGAGCCGTTTCTCAGAAAGCTTCTTTCCAGTTTTGAACGGAAGGTATTTCCTTTTTCAGAATAGCCCATTATGGGCTTCCAAATATGACTTTGCCAATTCCACCAGAAGAGCCTTAGCGAAAGGCTTCTTGAAGGGAAAGATGTAACTCGGTGCGATGAATTACCAGAACACAGAGCGGTTTCTCAGAAAGCTTCTTTCCAGTTTCGAACGGAAGATATTTCCTTTGTCACCGTAGCCCTCTTGGGCTTCCATATATCCCTTTGACAATTCCACAAGAACAGCCTTAGCGAAAGGCTTCCTGAAGGAAAAGATGTAACTCCGTGAGATGATTAACAGAACACAGAGCAGTTTCTCAGAAAGCTTCTTTCCAGTTTTGAACGGAAGATATCTCCTTTTTCACCATAGCCCTCTACGGGCTTCCAAATATCCCTTTGCCAGTTCCACAAGAACAGCCTTAGCGAAAGGCTTCTTGAAGGGAAAGATGTAACTCTGTGAGATGAATTAACAGAACACAGAGCAGTTCTTCGGAGAGCTACTTTCCAGTTTTGAACGGAAAATATTTCCTTTTTCACCATAGCCTTCTACGGGCTTCCAATATCCCTTTGCCAATTCCACATGAACAGCCTTAGCGAAAGGCTTCTTGAAGGGAAAGATGTAACTCTGTGAGATGAATTACCAGAACACAGAGCAGTTTCTCAGAAAGCTTCTTTCCAGTTTTGAACGGAAGATATTTCCTTTTTCACCGTAGCCTTCTATGGGCTTCCAAATATCCCTTTGCCAATTCCACAAGAACAGCCTTAGCGAAAGACTTCTTGAAGGAAAAGATGTAATTCCGTGTGATGATTAACAGAACACAGAGCAGTTTCTCAGAAAGCTTCTTTCCAGTGTTGAACGGAAGGTATTTCCTTTGTCACCATAGCCCTTTATGGCCTTCCAAATATCACTTTGCCAATTCCACAAGAACAGCCCTAGCGAAAGGATTCTTGAAGGGAAAGATGTAACTCTGTTCGATGATTTACCAGAACACAGAGCGGTTTCTCAGAAAGCTTCTTTCCAGTTTCGAAGGGAAGATATTTCCTTTTTCACCGTAGCCCTCTATGGGCTTCCAAATATCCCTTTGACAATTCCACAAGAACAGCCTTAGCGAAAGGCTTCTTGAAGGGAAAGATGTAACTCTGTGAGATGAATTAAAAGAACACAGAGCAGTTTCTCAGAAAGCTTCTTTCCAGTTTTGAATGAAAGATATTTCCTTTCTCAACATAGCCCTCTATGGGCTTCCAAATATCCCTTTGCCAATTCCACAAGAACAGATTTAGCGAAAGGCTTCTTGAAGGGAAAGATGTAACTCTGTGAGATGAATTAAAAGAACACAGAGCAGTTTCTCAGAAAGCTTCTTTCCAGTTTTGAACGGAAGATATTTTCTTTTTCACCATAGCCCTCTATGGGCTTCCAAATATCCCCTTGCCACTTCAACAAGAACAGCCTTAGCGAAAGTTTTCCTGAAGTGAAAGATGTACCTCTGTGAGATGAATTAACAGAACACAGAGCAGTTTCTCAGAAAGCTTCTTTCCAGTTTTTAACGGAAGATATTTCCTTTTTCACCGTAGCCCTCTATGGGCTTCCAAATATCCCTTTGCCAATTCCACAAGAAAAGCCTTAGCGAAAGGCTTCTTGAAGGGAAAGATGTAACTCTGTGAGATCAACTAACAGAACACAACACCAGTTTCTCAGAAAGCTTCTTTCCAGTTTTGAAGGAAGATATTTCCTTTTTCACCATAGCCCATAATGTGCTTCCAAATATCACTTTGCCAATTACACAAGAACAGCCTTAGCGAAAGGCTTCTTGAAGGGAATGATGTAACTCTGTGAGATGAATTAACAGAACACAGAGCAGTTTCTCAGAAAGATTCTTTCCAGTTTTGAACAGAAGATATTTCCTTTTTCACCATAGCCCTCTATGGGTTTCCAAATATCCCTTTGCCAATTCCACAAGACCAGCCTTAGCGAAAGGCTTCTTGAAGGGAAAGATTTAACTTTCTGAGATGAATTAACAGAACACAGAGCAGTTTCTCAGAGAGCTTCTTTCCAGTTTTGAACGAAAGATATGTCCTTTTTCACCATAGCCCTTTATGGGCTTCCAAATATCATTTTTCAATTCCACAAGAACAGCCTTAGAGAAAGGCTTCTTGAAGGGAAAGATGTAACTCTGTGAGATGAATTAACAGAACACAGAGAAGTTTCTCAGTAAACTTCTTTCGAGTTTTGAACGGAAGATATTTCCTTTTCCACCATAGCCCTCTACGGTCTTCCAAATATCCCTTTGCCAATTCCACAAGAACAGCCTTAGCGAAAGGCTCCTTGAAGGGAAAGATGTAACTCTGTGAGATGAATTAACAGAACCCAGAGCAGTTTCTCAGAAAGCTTCTTTCCAGTTTTGAACGGAAGATATTTCCTTTTTCACCATAGCCCTCTATGGGCTTCCAAATATCCCTTTTCCAGTAACACAAGAACAGCCTAGGGGAAAGGTTTCTTGAAGGGAATGATGTAACTCTGTGAGATGAATTAACAGAACCCAGAGCAGTTTCTCACAAAGCGTCTTTCCATGTTTGAACGGAATATATTTCCTTTTTCACCATAGCCTTCTATGAGCTTCCAAATATCCCTTTGCCAATTCCACAAGAACAGCCGTAGCGAAAGCCTTCTTGAAGGTAAAGATGTAACTCTGTGAGATGAATTAACAGAACACAGAGCAGCTTCTCAGAAAACTTCTTTCCAGTTTTGAACGGAAGATATTTCCTTTTTCACCATATCCCTGTATTGGCTTCCAAATATCCCTTTGCCAATTCCACAAGAACAGCCTTAGCGAAAGGCTTCTTGAAGGGAAAGATGTAACTCTGTGAGATGAATTACCAGAACACAGAGCGGTTTCTCAGAAAGCTTCTTTCCAGATTTGAACGGAAGATATTTCCTTTTTCAGGGAAGCCCTCTATGGGCTTCCAAATATCCCTTTGCCAGTTCCACAAGAACAGCCTTAGCGAAAGGCTTCTTTAAGGGAAAGATGTAGCTCTGTGAGATGATTAACAGAACACAGAGCAGTTTCTCAGAAAGCTTCTTTCCAGTTTTGAACGGAAGATATTTCCTTTTTCACCATAGCCCTCTATGGGCTTCCAAATATCACTTTGCCAATTCCACAAGAACAGCCTTAGCGAAAGGCTTCTAGAAGGGAAACATGTAACTCTGTGAGATGAATTAACAGAACACAGAGCAGTTTCTCAGAAAGCTTCTTTCCAGTTTTGAACGGAAGATATTTCCTTTTTCACCATAGCCTTCTATGGGCTTCCAAATATCCCTTTGCCAATTCCACAAGAACAGATTTAGCGAAAGGCTTCTTGAAGGGAAAGATGTAACTCTGTGAGATGAATTAAAAGAACACAGAGCAGTTTCTCAGAAAGCTTCTTTCCAGTTTTGAACGGAAGATATTTTCTTTTTCACCATAGCCCTCTCTGGGCTTCCAAATATCCCCTTGCCACTTCAACAAGAACAGCCTTAGCGAAAGGTTTCCTGAAGTGAAAGATGTACCTCTGTGAGATGAATTAACAGAACACAGAGCAGTTTCTCAGAAAGCTTCTTTCCAGTTTTTAACGGAAGATATTTCCTTTTTCACCATAGCCCTCTATGGGCTTCCAAATATCCCTTTGCCAATTCCACAAGAAAAGCCTTAGCGAAAGGCTTCTTGAAGGGAAAGATGTAACTCTGTGAGATCAAGTAACAGAACACAACACCAGTTTCTCAGAAAGCTTCTTTCCAGTTTTGAAGGAAGATATTTCCTTTTTCACCATAGCCCACAATGTGCTTCCAAATATCACTTTGCCAATTACACAAGAACAGCCTTAGCGAAAGGCTTCTTGAAGGGAATGATGTAACTCTGTGAGATGAATTAACAGAACACAGAGCAGTTTCTCAGAAAGATTCTTTCCAGTTTTGAACAGAAGATATTTCCTTTTTCACCATAGCCCTCTATGGGTTTCCAAATATCCCTTTGCCAATTCCACAAGACCAGCCTTAGCGAAAGGCTTCTTGAAGGGAAAGATTTAACTTTCTGAGATGAATTAACAGAACACAGAGCAGTTTCTCAGAGAGCTTCTTTCCAGTTTTGAACGAAAGATATGTCCTTTTTCACCATAGCCCTTTATGGGCTTCCAAATATCCCTTTGCAATTCCACAAGAACAGCCTTAGCGAAAGGCTTCTTGAAGGGAAAGGTGTAACTCTGTGAGATGAATTAACAGAACACAGAGAAGTTTCTCAGTAAACTTCTTTCGAGTTTTGAACGGAAGATATTTCCTTTTCCACCATAGCCCTCTACGGTCTTCCAAATATCCCTTTGCCAATTCCACAAGAACAGCCTTAGCGAAAGACTCCTTGAAGGGAAAGATGTAACTCTGTGAGATGAATTAACAGAACCCAGAGCAGTTTCTCAGAAAGCTTCTTTCCAGTTTTGAACGGAAGATATTTCCTTTTTCACCATAGCCCTCTATGGGCTTCCAAATATCCCTTTTCCAATATCACAAGAACAGACTAGGGGAAAGGTTTCTTGAAGGGAATGATGTAACTCTGTGAGATGAATTAACAGAACCCAGAGCAGTTTGTCACCAAGCGTCTTTCCATGTTTGAACGGAATATATTTCCTTTTTCACCATAGCCTTCTATGGGATTCCAAATATCCCTTTGCCAATTCCACAAGAACAGCCGTAGCGAAAGTCTTCTTGAAGGTAAAGATGTAACTCTGTGAGATGAATTAACAGAACACAGAGCATATTCTCAGAAAAATTCTTTCCAGTTTTGAACGGAAGATATTTCCTTTTTCACCATATCCCTCTATTGGCTTCCAAGTATCCCTTTGCCAATTCCACAAGAACAGCCTTAGCGAAAGGCTTCTTGAAGGGAAAGATGTAACTCTGTGAGATGAATTACCAGAACACAGAGCGGTTTCTCAGAAAGCTTCTTTCCAGATTTGAACGGAAGATATTTCCTTTTTCAGGGAAGCCCTCTATGGGCTTCCAAATATCCCTTTGCCAATTCCACAAGAACAGCCTTAGCGAAAGGCTTCTTGAAGGGAAAGATGTAACTCTGTGAGATGATTAACAGAACACAGAGCAGTTTCTCAGAAAGCTTCTTTCCAGTTTTGAACGGAAGGTATTTCCTTTTTCAGAATAGCCCTTTATGGGCTTCCAAATATGACTTTGCCAATTCCACAAGAACAGCCTTAGCGAAAGGCTTCTTGAAGGGAAAGATGTAACTCGGTGCGATGAATTACCAGAACACAGAGCGGTTTCTCAGAAAGCTTCTTTCCAGTTTCGAACGGAAGATATGTCCTTTTTCACCATAGCCCTTTATGGGCTTCCAAATATCCCTTTGCCAATTCCACAAGAACAGCCTTAGCGAAAGGCTTCATGAAGGGAAAGATGTAACTCTGTGAGATGAATTAACAGGACACAGAGAAGTTTCACAGTAAACTTCTTTCGAGTTTTGAACGGAAGATATTTCCTTTTCCACCATAGCCCTCTACGGTCTTCCAAATATCCCTTTGCCAATACCACAAGAACAGCCTTAGCGAAAGGCTCCTTGAAGGGATAGATGTAACTCTGTGAAATGAATTAACAGAACCCAGAGCAGTTTCTCAGAAAGCTTCTTTCCAGTTTTGAACGGAAGATATTTCCTTTTTCACCATAGCCCTCTATGGGCTTCCAAATATCCCTTTTCCAATACCACAAGAACAGCCTAGGGGAAAGGTTTCTTGAAGGGAATGATGTAACTCTGTGAGATGAATTAACAGAACACAGAGCAGTTTCTCACAAAGCGTCTTTCCATGTTTGAACGGAATATATTTCCTTTTTCACCATAGCCTTCTATGGGCTTCCAAATATCCCTTTGCCAATTCCACAAGAACAGCCGTAGCGAAAGTCTTCTTGAAGGTAAAGATGTAACTCTGTGAGATGAATTAACAGAACACAGAGCAGATTCTCAGAAAACTTCTTTCCAGTTTTGAACGGAAGATATTTCCTTTTTCACCATATCCCTCTATTGGCTTCCAAATATCCCTTTGCCAATTCCACAAGAACAGCCTTAGCGAAAGGCTTCTTGAAGGGAAAGATGTAACTCTGTGAGATGAATTAACAGAACACAGAGCAGTTTCTCAGAAAGCTTCTTTGTAGTTTTGAACGGAATTTATTTCCTATTTCACCACTGACCTCTATGGGCTTCCAAATATCCCTTTGCCAATTCCACAAGAACAGCCTTAGCGAAAGCCTTCTTGAAGTGAAAGATGTAACTCTGTGAGATGAATTAAAAGAACACAGAGCAGTTTCTCAGCAAGCTTCTTTCCAGTTTTGAACGGAAGATATCTCCTTTTTCACCATAGCCCTCTACGGGCTTCCAAATATCCCTTTGCCAATTCCACAAGAACAGCCTTAGCGAAAGGCTTCTTGAAGGGAAAGATGTAACTCTGTGAGATGAATTAACAGAACACAGAGCAGTTTTTCAGAGAGCTACTTTCCAGTTTTGAACGGAAAATATTTCCTTTTTCACCATAGCCTTCTACGGGCTTCCAATATCCCTTTGCCAATTCCACATGAACAGCCTTAGCGAAAGGCTTCTTGAAGGGAAAGATGTAACTCTGTGAGACGAATTAAGAGAACCCAGAGCAGTTTCTCAGAAAGCTTCTTTTCAGTTCTGAACGGAAGATATTTCCTTTTTCACCATAGCCCTCTATGGTCTTCCAAATATCCCTTTTCCAATACGACAAGAACAGCCTGGGGGAAAGGTTTCTTGAAGGGAATGATGTAACTCTGTGAGATGAATTAACAGAACAGATAGCAGTTTCTTAGAAAGCTTCTTTCCAGTTTTGAAAGGAAGACATTTCCTTTTTCACCACAGACCACTATGGGCTTCCAAATATCCATTTGCCAATTCCACAAGAACAGCCTTAGCGAAAGGTTTCTTGAAGGGAAAGATGTAACTCTCTGAGATGAATTAACAGAACACAGAGCAGTTTCTCAGAAAGCTTCTTTCAAGTTTTGAACGGAAGATATTTCCTTTTTCACCATGGCCCTCTTTGGGCTTCTAAATATCACTTTGCCAATTCCACAACAGCAGCCTTAGCGAAAGGCTTCTTGAAGGGAAAGATGTAACTCTGTGAGATGAATTAACAGAACACAGAGCAGTTTCTCAGAAAGCTTCTTTCCAGTTTTGAACGGAAGATATTTCCTTTATCACCATAGCCCTCTAAGGGCTTCCAAATATCCCTTTGCCAATTACACAAGAAAAGCCTTAGCGAAAGGCTTCTTGAAGGGAAAGATGTAACTCTGTGAGATCAACTAACAGAACACAGAGCAGTTTCTCAAAAAGCTTCTTTCCAGTTTTGAACGGAAGATATTTCCTTTTGCACCGTAGCCCTCTATGGGCTTCCAAATATCCCTATGCCAATTCCACAAGAACAGCCTTAGCGAAAGGCTTCTTGAAGGGAAAGATGTAACTCTGTGAGATGAATTAACAGAACACAGAGCAGTTTCTCACAAAGCTTATTTCCAGTTTTGAACGGAAGGTATTTCCTTTTTCACCATAACCCTCTATGGGCTTCCAAATATCCCTTTGCCAATTCCACAAGAACAGCCGTAGCGAAAGGCTTCTTGAAGGGAAAGATGTAACTCTGTGAGATGAATTAACAGAACACAGAGCAGATTCTCAGAAACCTTCTTTCCAGTTTTGAACGGAAGATATTTCCTTTTTCACCATAGCCCTCTATGGGCTTCCAAATATCCCTTTGCCAATTCCACAAGAACAGCCTTAGTGAAAGGCTTCTTGAAGGGAAAGATGTAACTCTGTGAGATGAATTACCAGAACACAGAGCGGTTTCTCAGAAAGCTTCTTTCCAGATTTGAACGGAAGATATTTCCTTTTTCACCGAAGCCCTCTTTGGGCTTCCAAATATCCCTTTGCCAATTCCAGAAGAACAGCCTTAGCGAAAGGCTTCTTGAAGGGAAAGATGTAACTCTGTGAGATGATTAACAGAACACAGAGCCGTTTCTCAGAAAGCTTCTTTCCAGTTTTGAACGGAAGGTATTTCCTTTTTCAGAATAGCCCATTATGGGCTTCCAAATATGACTTTGCCAATTCCACCAGAAGAGCCTTAGCGAAAGGCTTCTTGAAGGGAAAGATGTAACTCGGTGCGATGAATTACCAGAACACAGAGCGGTTTCTCAGAAAGCTTCTTTCCAGTTTCGAACGGAAGATATTTCCTTTGTCACCGTAGCCCTCTTGGGCTTCCAAATATCCCTTTGACAATTCCACAAGAACAGCCTTAGCGAAAGGCTTCCTGAAGGAAAAGATGTAACTCCGTGAGATGATTAACAGAACCCAGAGCAGTTTCTCAGAAAGCTTCTTTCCAGTTTTGAACGGAAGATATTTCCTTTTTCAACATAGCCCTCCATGGGCTTCCAAATATCCCATTGTCAATTCCACAAGAACAGCCTTAGCGAAAGGCTCCTTGAAGGGAAAGATGTAACGCTGTGAGATGAACTAAGAGAACACAGAGCAGTTTCTCACAAAGCGTCTTTCCATGTTTGAACGGAAGATATTTCCTTTTTCACCATAGCCTTCTATGGGCTTCCAAATATCCCTTTGCCAATTCCACAAGAACAGCCGTAGCGAAAGTCTTCTTGAAGGGAAAGATGTAACTCTGTGAGATGAATTAACAGAACACAGAGCAGGTTCTCAGAAACCTTCTTTCCAGTTTTGAACGGAAGATATTTCCTGTTTCACCATAGCCCTCTAGGGGCTTCCAAATATCCCTTTGCCAATTCCACAAGAACAGCCTTAGCGAAAGGCTTCTTGAAGGGAAACATGTAGCTCTGTGAGATGATTAACAGAACACAGAGCCGTTTCTCAGAAAGCCTCTTTCCAGTTTCGAACGGACGGTATTTCCTTTTTCAGAATAGCCCTTTATGGGCTTCCAAATATGACTTTGCCAATTCCACAAGAACAGCCTTAGGAAAGGCTTCTTGAAGGGAAAGATGTAACTCGGTGCGATGAATTACCAGAACACAGAGCGGTTTCTCAGAAAGCTTCTTTCCAGTTTCGAACGGAAGATATTTCCTTTTTCACCGTAGCCTTCTATGGGCTTCCAAATATCCCCTTGCCAATTCCACAAGAACAGCCTTAGCGAAAGGCTTCTTGAGGGGAAAGATGTAACTCAGTGAGCTGAATTAACAGAACACAGAGCAGTTTCTCAGAAAGCTTCTTTACATTTTTGAACGGAAGATATTTAACTTTTCACCATAGCCCTCTATGGGCTTCTAAATATCACTTTGCCAACTCCACAAGAGCAGCCTTAGCGAAAGGCTTGTTGAAGGGAAAGATGTAACTCTGTGAGATGAATTAACAGAACACAGAGCAGTTTCTCAGAAATCTTCTTTCCAGTTTTTAACGGAAGATATTTCCTTTATCACCATAGCCCTCTATGGGCTTCCAAATATCCCTTTGCCAATTACACAAGAAAAGCCTTAGCTAAAGGCTTCTTGAAGGGAAAGATGTAACTCTGTGAGATCAAATAACAGAACACAGAGCAGTTTCTCAAAAAGCTTCTTTCCAGTTTTGAACGGAAGATATTTCCTTTTTCAACGTAGCCCTCTATGGGCTTCCAAATATCACTTTGCCAATTCCACAAGAAAAGCCTTAGCGAAAGGCTTCTTGAGGGGAAAGATGTAACTCTGTGAGATGAATTAACAGAACACAGAGCAGTTTCTCAGAAAGCTTCTTTCCAATTTTGAACGGAAGATATTTCCTTTTTCACCATAGCCCTCTATGGGCTTCAAATATCCCTTCGCCAATACCACAAGAACAGCCGTAGCGAAAGGCTTCTTGAAGGGAAAGATGTAACTCTGTGAGATGAATTAACAGAACACAGAGCAGATTCTCAGAAACCTTCTTTCCAGTTTTGAACGGAAGGTATTTCCTTTTTCAGAATAGTCCTTTATGGGCTTCCAAATATGACTTTGCCAATTCCACAAGAACAGCCTTAGCGAAAGGCTTCTTGAAGGGAAAGATGTAACTCGGTGCGATGAATTACCAGAACACAGAGCGGTTTCTCAGAAAGCTTCTTTCCAGTTTCGAACGGAAGATATTTCCTTTTTCACCGTAGCCCTCTATGGGCTTCCAAATATCCCTTTGACAATTCCACAAGAACAGCGTTAGCGAATTGTTTCCTGAAGGGAAAGATGTAACTCCGTGAGATGATTAACAGAACACAGAGCAGTTTCTCAGAAAGCTTCTTTGCAGTTTTGAACGGAAGATATTTCCTTTTTCACCATAGCCCTCTATGGGCTTCCAAATATCACTTTGCCAATTCCACAAGAATAGCCTTAGCGAAAGGCTTCTTGAAGGGAAACATGTAACTCTGTGAGATGAATTCACAGAACACAGAGCAGTTTCTCAGAAAGCTTCTTTCCAGTTTTGAACGGAAGATATTTCCTTTTTCACCATAGATCTCTATGGGCTTCAAAATATCATTTTGCCAATTCCACAAGAACAGCCTTAGCGAAAGGCTTCTTGAAGGGAAAGATGTAACTCTGTGAGATGAATTACCAGAACACAGAGCAGTTTCTCAGAAAGCTTCTTTCCAGTTTTGAACGGAAGATATTTCCTTTTTCACCGTAGCCTTCTATGGGCTTCCAAATATCCCTTTGCCAATTCCACAAGAACAGCCTTAGCGAAAGACTTCTTGAAGGAAAAGATGTAATTCCGTGTGATGATTAACAGAACACAGAGCAGTTTCTCAGAAAGCTTCTTTCCAGTGTTGAACGGAAGGTATTTCCTTTGTCACCATAGCCCTTTATGGCCTTCCAAATATCACTTTGCCAATTCCACAAGAACAGCCCTAGCGAAAGGATTCTTGAAGGGAAAGATGTAACTCTGTTCGATGATTTACCAGAACACAGAGCGGTTTCTCAGAAAGCTTCTTTCCAGTTTCGAAGGGAAGATATTTCCTTTTTCACCGTAGCCCTCTATGGGCTTCCAAATATCCCTTTGACAATTCCACAAGAACAGCCTTAGCGAAAGGCTTCTTGAAGGGAAAGATGTAACTCTGTGAGATGAATTAAAAGAACACAGAGCAGTTTCTCAGAAAGCTTCTTTCCAGTTTTGAATGAAAGATATTTCCTTTCTCAACATAGCCCTCTATGGGCTTCCAAATATCCCTTTGCCAATTCCACAAGAACAGATTTAGCGAAAGGCTTCTTGAAGGGAAAGATGTAACTCTGTGAGATGAATTAAAAGAACACAGAGCAGTTTCTCAGAAAGCTTCTTTCCAGTTTTGAACGGAAGATATTTTCTTTTTCACCATAGCCCTCTATGGGCTTCCAAATATCCCCTTGCCACTTCAACAAGAACAGCCTTAGCGAAAGTTTTCCTGAAGTGAAAGATGTACCTCTGTGAGATGAATTAACAGAACACAGAGCAGTTTCTCAGAAAGCTTCTTTCCAGTTTTTAACGGAAGATATTTCCTTTTTCACCATAGCCCTCTATGGGCTTCCAAATATCCCTTTGCCAATTCCACAAGAAAAGCCTTAGCGAAAGGCTTCTTGAAGGGAAAGATGTAACTCTGTGAGATCAACTAACAGAACACAACACCAGTTTCTCAGAAAGCTTCTTTCCAGTTTTGAAGGAAGATATTTCCTTTTTCACCATAGCCCACAATGTGCTTCCAAATATCACTTTGCCAATTACACAAGAACAGCCTTAGCGAAAGGCTTCTTGAAGGGAATGATGTAACTCTGTGAGATGAATTAACAGAACACAGAGCAGTTTCTCAGAAAGATTCTTTCCAGTTTTGAACAGAAGTTATTTCCTTTTTCACCATAGCCCTCTATGGGTTTCCAAATATCCCTTTGCCAATTCCACAAGACCAGCCTTAGCGAAAGGCTTCTTGAAGGGAAAGATTTAACTTTCTGAGATGAATTAACAGAACACAGAGCAGTTTCTCAGAGAGCTTCTTTCCAGTTTTGAACGAAAGATATGTCCTTTTTCACCATAGCCCTTTATGGGCTTCCAAATATCATTTTGCAATTCCACAAGAACAGCCTTAGCGAAAGGCTTCTTGAAGGGAAAGATGTAACTCTGTGAGATGAATTAACAGAACACAGAGAAGTTTCTCAGTAAACTTCTTTCGAGTTTTGAACGGAAGATATTTCCTTTTCCACCATAGCCCTCTACGGTCTTCCAAATATCCCTTTGCCAATTCCACAAGAACAGCCTTAGCGAAAGGCTCCTTGAAGGGAAAGATGTAACTCTGTGACATGAATTAACAGAACCCAGAGCAGTTTCTCAGAAAGCTTCTTTCCAGTTTTGAACGGAAGATATTTCCTTTTTCACCATAGCCCTCTATGGGCTTCCAAATATCCCTTTTCCAATAACACAAGAACAGCCTAGGGGAAAGGTTTCTTGAAGGGAATGATGTAACTCTGTGAGATGAATTAACAGAACCCAGAGCAGTTTCTCACAAAGCGTCTTTCCATGTTTGAACGGAATATATTTCCTTTTTCACCATAGCCTTCTATGAGCTTCCAAATATCCCTTTGCCAATTCCACAAGAACAGCCGTAGCGAAAGCCTTCTTGAAGGTAAAGATGTAACTCTGTGAGATGAATTAACAGAACACAGAGCAGCTTCTCAGAAAACTTCTTTCCAGTTTTGAACGGAAGATATTTCCTTTTTCACCATATCCCTGTATTGGCTTCCAAATATCCCTTTGCCAATTCCACAAGAACAGCCTTAGCGAAAGGCTTCTTGAAGGGAAAGATGTAACTCTGTGAGATGAATTACCAGAACACAGAGCGGTTTCTCAGAAAGCTTCTTTCCAGATTTGAACGGAAGATATTTCCTTTTTCAGGGAAGCCCTCTATGGGCTTCCAAATATCCCTTTGCCAATTCCACAAGAACAGCCTTAGCGAAAGGCTTCTTTAAGGGAAAGATGTAGCTCTGTGAGATGATTAACAGAACACAGAGCAGTTTCTCAGAAAGCTTCTTTCCAGTTTTGAACGGAAGATATTTCCTTTTTCACCATAGCCCTCTATGGGCTTCCAAATATCACTTTGCCAATTCCACAAGAACAGCCTTAGCGAAAGGCTTCTAGAAGGGAAACATGTAACTCTGTGAGATGAATTAACAGAACACAGAGCAGTTTCTCAGAAAGCTTCTTTCCAGTTTTGAACGGAAGATATTTCCTTTTTCACCATAGCCTTCTATGGGCTTCCAAATATCCCTTTGCCAATTCCACAAGAACAGCCTTAGCGAAAGACTTCTTGAAGGGAAAGATGTAACTCTGTGAGATGAATTAACAGAACACAGAGCAGTTTCTCAGAAAGCTTCTTTCCAGTTTTGAACGGAAGATATTTTCTTTTTCACCATAGCCCTCTATGGGCTTCCAAATATCCCCTTGCCATTTCAACAAGAACAGCCTTAGCGAAAGGTTTCCTGAAGTGAAAGATGTACCTCTCTGAGATGAATTAACAGAACACAGAGCAGTTTCTCCGAAAGCTTCTTTCCAGTTATTAACGGAAGATATTTCCTTTTTCACCATAGCCCTCTATGGGATTCCAAATATCCCTTTGCAATTCCACAAGAAAAGCCTTAGCGAAAGGTTTTTTGAAGGGAAATATGTAACTCTGTGAGATCAACTAACAGAACACAACAACAGTTTATCAGAAAGCTTCTTTCCAGTTTTGAAAGAAGATATTTCCTTTTTCACCATAGCCCTCAATGTGCTTCCAAATATCACTTTGCCAATTACACAAGAACAGCCTTAGCGAAAGGCTTCTTAAAGGGAATGATGTAACTCTGTGAGATGAATTAACAGAACAAAGAGCAGTTTCTCAGAAAGCCTCTTTCCAGTTTTGAACAGAAGATATTTCCTTTTTCACCATAGCCCTCTATGGGCTTCCAAATATCCCTTTGCCAATTCCACATGACCAGCCCTGGCGAAAGGCTTCTTGAAGGGAAAGATTTAACTTTCTGAGATGAATTAACAGAACACAGAGCAGTTTCTCAGAGAGCTTCTCTCCAGTTTTGAACGAAAGATATGTCCTTTTTCACCATAGCCCTTTATGGGCTTCCAAATATCCCTTTGCAATTCCACAAGAACAGCCTTAGCGAAAGGCTTCTTGAAGGGAAAGATGTAACTCTGTGAGATGAATTAACAGAACACAGAGAAGTTTCTCAGTAAACTTCTTTCGAGTTTTGAACGGAAGATATTTCCTTTTCCACGATAGCCCTCTACGGTCTTCCAAATATCCGTTTGCCAATTCCACAAGAATAGCCTTAGCGAAAGGCTCCTTGAAGGGAAAGATGTAACGCTGTGAGATGAACTAACAGAACACAGAGCAGTTTCTCAGAAAGCTTCTTTCCAGTGTTGAACGGAAGATATTTCCTTTTTCACCATGGCCCTCTATGGTCTTCTAAATATCACTTTGCCAATTCCACAACAGCAGCCTTAGCGAAAGGCTTCTTGAAAGGAAAGATGTAACTCTGTGAGATGAATTAACAGAACACAGAGCAGTTTCTCAGAAAGCTTCTTTCCAGTTTTGAATGGAAGATATTTCCTTTATCACCATAGCCCTCTATGGGCTTCCAAATATCCCTTTGCCAATTTCACAAGAAAAGCCTTAGCGAAAGGCTTCTTGAAGGGAAAGATGTAACCCTGTGAGATCAACTAACAGAACACAGAGCAGTTTCTCAAAAAGCTTCTTTCCAGTTTTGAACGGAAGATATTTCCTTTTTCACCATAGCCCTCAATGGGCTTCCAAATATCACTTTGCCAATTACACAAGAACAGCCTTAGCGAAAGGCATCTTGAAGGGAATGATGTAACTCTGTGAGATGAATTAACAGAACACAGAGCAGTTTCTCAGAAAGCTTCTTTCCAGTTTTGAACAGTAGATATTTCCTTTTTCACCATAGCCCTCTATGGGCTTCCAAATATCACTTTGCCAATTCCACAAGAAAAGCCTTAGCGAAAGGCTTCTTGAACGGAAAGATGTAACTCTGTGAGATCAATTATCAGAACACAGAGCAGTTTTTCAGAAAGCTTCTTTCCAGTTCTGTACGGAAGATATTTCCTTTTTCACCATAGCCCTCTATGGGCTTCCAAATATCCCTTTGACAATTCCACAAGAACAGCTTTAGCGAAAGGCATCTTGAAGGGAAAGATGTAACTTTCTGAGATGAATTAACAGAACACAGAGCAGTTTCTCAGAAAGCTTCTTTCCAGTTTTGAACGAAAGATATTTCCTTTTTCACCATAGCCCTCTATGGGCTTCCAAATATCCCTTTTCCAATATCACAAGAACAGACTAGGGGAAAGGTTTCTTGAAGGGAATGATGTAACTCTGTGAGATGAATTAACAGAACCCAGAGCAGTTTCTCACAAAGCGTCTTTCCATGTTTGAACGGAATATATTTCCTTTTTCACCATAGCCTTCTATGGGATTCCAAATATCCCTTTGCCAATTCCACAAGAACAGCCGTAGCGAAAGTCTTCTTGAGGGTAAAGATGTAACTCTGTGAGATGAATTAACAGAACACAGAGCAGATTTTCAGAAAAATTCTTTCCAGTTTTGAACGGAAGATATTTCCTTTTTCACCATATCCCTCTATTGGCTTCCAAATATCCCTTTGCCAATTCCACAAGAACAGCCTTAGCGAAAGGCTTCTTGAAGGGAAAGATGTAACTCTGTGAGATGAATTACCAGAACACAGAGCGGTTTCTCAGAAAGCTTCTTTCCAGATTTGAACGGAAGATATTTCCTTTTTCAGGGAAGCCCTCTATGGGCTTCCAAATATCCCTTTGCCAATTCCACAAGAACAGCCTTAGCGAAAGGCTTCTTGAAGGGAAAGATGTAACTCTGTGAGATGATTAACAGAACACAGAGCAGTTTCTCAGAAAGCTTCTTTCCAGTTTTGAACGGAAGGTATTTCCTTTTTCAGAATAGCCCTTCATGGGCTTCCAAATATGACTTTGCCAATTCCACAAGAACAGCCTTAGCGAAAGGCTTCTTGAAGGGAAAGATGTAACTCGGTGCGATGAATTACCAGAACACAGAGCGGTTTCTCAGAAAGCTTCTTTCCAGTTTCGAACGGAAGATATTTCCTTTTTCACCGTAGCCCTCTATGGGCTTCCAAATATCCCTTTGCCAATTCCACAAGAAAAGCCTTAGCGAAAGGCTTCTTGAGGGGAAAGATGTAACTCTGTGAGATGAATTAACAGAACACAGAGCAGTTTCTCAGAAAGCTTCTTTCCAGTTTTGAACGGAAGATATTTCCTTTTTCACCATAGCCCTCTATGGGCTTCCAAATATCCCTTTGCCAATTCCACAAGAACAGACGTAGCGAAAGGCTTCTTGAAGGGAAAGATGTAACACTGTGAGATGAATTAACAGAACACAGAGCAGTTTCTCACAAAGCTTATTTCCAGTTTTGAATGGAAGATATTTCCTTTTTCACCATAACCCGCTATGGGCTCCAAATATCCCTTTGCCAATTCCACAAGAACAGCCGTAGCGAAAGGCTTCTTGAAGGGAAAGATGTAACTCTGTGAGATGAAATAACAGAACACAGAGCAGATTCTCAGAAACCTTCTTTCCAGTTTTGAACGGAAGATATTTCCTTTTTCACCATAGCCCTCTATGGGCTTCCAAATATCCCTTTGTCAATTCCACAAGAACAGCCTTAGCGAAAGGCCTCTTGAAGGGAAAGATGTAACTCTGTGAGATGAATTACCAGAACACAGAGCGGTTTCTCAGAAAGCTTCATTCCAGATTTGAACGGAAGATATTTCCTTTTTCACCGAAGCCCTCTATGGGCTTCCAATTATCCGTTTGCCAATTCCACAAGAACAGCCTTAGGGAAAGGCTTCTTGAAGGGAAAGATGTAACTCTGTGAGATGATTAACAGAACACAGAGCCGTTTCTCAGAAAGCTTCTTTCCAGTTTTGAACGGAAGGTATTTGCTTTTTCAGAATAGCCCTTTATGGGCTTCCAAATATGACTTTGCCAATTCCACAAGAACAGGCTTAGCGAAAGGCTTCCTGAAGGGAAAGATGTAACTCCGTGAGATGATTACCAGAACACAGAGCCGTTTCTCACAAAGCTTCTTTCCAGTTGCGAACGGAAGATATTTCCTTTTTCAACGTAGCCCTCTATGGGCTTCCAAATATCCCTTTGACAATTCCACAAGAACAGCCTTAGCGAAAGGCTTCCTGAAGGGAAAGATGTAACTCCGTGAGATGATTAACAGAACACAGAGCAGTTTCTCAGAAAGCTTCTTTCCAATTTTGAACGGAAGGTATTTCCTTTTTCACCATAGCCCTTTATGGCCTTCCAAACATCCCTTTGCCAATTCCACAAGAACAGCCTTAGAGAAAGGATTCTTGAAGGGAAAGATGTAACTCTGTGCGATGAACTACCAGAACACAGAGTGGTTTCTCAGAAAGCTTCTTTCCAGTTTTGAACGGAAGATATTTCCTTTTTCTACATGGCCCTCTATGGGCTTCTAAATATCACTTTGCCAATTCCACAACAGCAGGCTTAGCGAAAGGCTTCTTGAAGGGAAAGATGTAACTCTGTGAGATGAATTAACAGAACACAGAGCAGTTTCTCAAAAATCTTCTATCCAGTTTTGAACGGAAGATATTTCCTTTTTCACCGTAGCCCTCTATGGGCTTCAAAATATCCCTTTGACAATTCCACAAGAACAGCCTTAGCGAAAGGCTTCCTGAAGGGAAAGATGTAACTCCGTGAGATGATTAACAGAACACAGAGCAGTTTCTCAGAAAGCTTCTTTCCAGTTTTAAACGGAAGATTTTCCCTTTTTCACCATAGCCCTCTATGGGCTTCCAAAT
This sequence comes from Chlorocebus sabaeus, assembly GCF_047675955.1. Classification (NCBI taxonomy): domain Eukaryota; kingdom Metazoa; phylum Chordata; class Mammalia; order Primates; family Cercopithecidae; genus Chlorocebus; species Chlorocebus sabaeus. Next base: position 127,845 of record NW_027327550.1, read on the forward strand.
ATCACTTTGCCAATTCCACAAGAACAGCCTTAGCGAAAGGCTTCTTGAAGGGAAACATGTAACTCTGTGAGATGAATTAACAGAACACAGAGCAGTTTCTCAGAAAGCTTCTTTCCAGTTTTGAACGGAAGATATTTCCTTTTTCACCCTAGCCCTCTATGGGTTTCAAAATATCACTTTGCCAATTCCACAAGAACAGCCTTAGCGAAAGGCTTCTTGAACCGAAAGATGTAACTCTGTGAGATCAATTATCAGAACTCAGAGCAGATTCTCAGAAAGCTTCTTTCCAGTTTTGAACGGAAGATATTTCCTTTTTCACCGTAGCCTTCTATGGGCTTCCAAATATCCCTTTACCAATTCCACAAGAACAGCCTTAGCGAAAGACTTCTTGAAGGGAAAGATGTAATTCCGTGAGATGATTAACAGAACACAGAGCAGTTTCTCAGAAAGCTTCTTTCCAATTTTGAACGGAAGGTATTTCCTTTTTCACCAGAGCCCTTTATGGCCTTCCAAATATCACTTTGCCAATTCCACAAGAACAGCCTTAGCGAAAGGCTTCTTCAAGGGAAAGATTTAACTGTCTGAGATGAATTAACAGAACACAGAGCAGTTTCTCAGAGAGCTTCTTTCCAGATTTGAAAGAAAGATATTTCCTTTTTCACCATAGCCCTCTATGGGCTTCCAAATATCCCTTTGCCAATTCCACAAGACCAGCCTTAGTGAAAGACTTCTTGAAAGGAAAGTTTTAACTTTCTGAGATGAATTAACAGAACACAGAGCAGTTTCTCAGAAAGCTTCTTTCCAGTTTTGAATGAAAGATATTTCCTTTCTCAACATAGCCCTCTATGGCCTTCCAAATATCCCTTTGCCAATTCCACAAGAACAGATTTAGCGAAAGGCTTCTTGAAGGGAAAGATGTAACTCTGTGATATGAATTAAAAGAACACAGAGCAGGTTCTCAGAAAGCTTCTTTCCAGTTTTGAACGGAAGATATTTTCTTTTTCACCATAGCCCTCTCTGGGCTTCCAAATATCCCCTTGCCACTTCAACAAGAACAGCCTTAGCGAAAGGTTTCCTGAAGTGAAAGATGTACCTCTGTGAGATGAATTAACAGAACACAGAGCAGTTTCTCAGAAAGCTTCTTTCCAGTTTTTAACGGAAGATATTTCCTTTTTCACCATAGCCCTCTATGGGCTTCCAAATATCCCTTTGCCAATTCCACAAGAAAAGCCTTAGCGACAGGCTTCTTGAAGGGAAAGATGTAACTCTGTGAGATCAACTAACAGAACACAACACCAGTTTCTCAGAAAGCTTCTTTCCAGTTTTGAAGGAAGATATTTCCTTTTTCACCATAGCCCACAATGTGCTTCCAAATATCACTTTGCCAATTACACAAGAACAGCCTTAGCGAAAGGCTTCTTGAAGGGAATGATGTAACTCTGTGAGATGAATTAACAGAACACAGAGCAGTTTCTCAGAAAGATTCTTTCCAGTTTTGAACAGAAGATATTTCCTTTTTCACCATAGCCCTCTATGGGTTTCCAAATATCTCTTTGCCAATTCCACAAGACCAGCCTTAGCGAAAGGCTTCTTGAAGGGAAAGATTTAACTTTCTGAGATGAATTAACAGAACACAGAGCAGTTTCTCAGAGAGCTTCTTTCCAGTTTTGAACGAAAGATATGTCCTTTTTCACCATAGCCCTTTATGGGCTTCCAAATATCCCTTTGCAATTCCACAAGAACACCTTAGCGAAAGGCTTCTTGAAGGGAAAGATGTAACTCTGTGAGATGAATTAACAGAACACAGAGAAGTTTCTCAGTAAACTTCTTTCGAGTTTTGAACGGAAGATATTTCCTTTTCCACCATAGCCCTCTACGGTCTTCCAAATATCCCTTTGCCAATTCCACAAGAACAGCCTTAGCGAAAGGCTTCTTGAAGGGAAAGATGTAACTCTGTGAGATGATTAACAGAACACAGAGCAGTTTCTCAGAAAGCTTCTTTCCAGTTTTGAACGGAAGGTATTTCCTTTTTCAGAATAGCCCTTTATGGGCTTCCAAATATGACTTTGCCAATTCCACAAGAACAGCCTTAGCGAAAGCCTTCTTGAAGGGAAAGATGTAACTCGGTGCGATGAATTACCAGAACACAGAGCGGTTTCTCAGAAAGCTTCTTTCCAGTTTCGAACGGAAGATATGTCCTTTTTCATCATAGCCCTTTATGGGCTTCCAAATATCCCTTTGCAATTCCACAAGAACAGCCTTAGCGAAAGGCTTCTTGAAGGGAAAGATGTAACTCTGTGAGATGAATTAACAGAACACAGAGAAGTTTCACAGTAAACTTCTTTCGAGTTTTGAACGGAAGATATTTCCTTTTCCACCATAGCCCTGTACGGTCTTCCAAATATCCCTTTGCCAATTCCACAAGAACAGCCTTAGCGAAAGGCTCCTTGAAGGGATAGATGTAACTCTGTGAAATGAATTAACAGAACCCAGAGCAGTTTCTCAGAAAGCTTCTTTCCAGTTTTGAACGGAAGATATTTCCTTTTCCACCATAGCCCTCTATGGGCTTCCAAATATCCCTTTTCCAATACCACAAGAACAGCCTAGGGGAAAGGTTTCTTGAAGGGAATGATGTAACTCTGTGAGATGAATTAACAGAACACAGAGCAGTTTCTCACAAAGCGTCTTTCCATGTTTGAATGGAATATATTTCCTTTTTCACCATAGCCTTCTATGGGCTTCCAAATATCCCTTTGCCAATTCCACAAGAACAGCCGTAGCGAAAGTCTTCTTGAAGGTAAAGATGTAACTCTGTGAGATGAATTAACAGAACACAGAGCAGATTCTCAGAAAACTTCTTTCCAGTTTTGAACGGAAGATATTTCCTTTTTCACCATATCCCTCTATTGGCTTCCAAATATCCCTTTGCCAATTCCACAAGAACAGCCTTAGCGAAAGGCTTCTTGAAGGGAAAGATGTAACTCTGTGAGATGAATTAACAGAACACAGAGCAGTTTCTTAGAAAGCTTCTTTCTAGTTTTGAACGGAATTTATTTCCTTTTTCACCACTGACCTCTATGGGCTTCCAAATATCCCTTTGCCAATTCCACAAGAACAGCCTTAGCGAAAGCCTTCTTGAAGTGAAAGATGTAACTCTGTGAGATGAATTAACAGAACACAGAGCAGTTTCTCAGAAAGCTTCTTTCCAGTTTTGAACGGAAGATATCTCCTTTTTCACCATAGCCCTCTACGGGCTTCCAAATATCCCTTTGCCAATTCCACAAGAACAGCCTTAGCGAAAGGCTTCTTGAAGGGAAAGATGTAACTCTGTGAGATGAATTAACAGAACACACAGCAGTTTTTCAGAGAGCTACTTTCCATTTTTGAACGGAAAATATTTCCTTTTTCACCATAGCCTTCTACGGGCTTCCAATATCCCTTTGCCAATTCCACATGAACAGCCTTAGCGAAAGGCTTCTTGAAGGGAAAGATGTAACTCTGTGAGACGAATTAACAGAACCCAGAGCAGTTTCTCAGAAAGCTTCTTTTCAGTTTTGAACGGAAGATATTTCCTTTTTCACCATAGCCCTCTATGGTCTTCCAAATATCCCTTTTCCAATACGACAAGAACAGCCTGGGGGAAAGGTTTCTTGAAGGGAATGATGGAACTCTGTGAGATGAATTAACAGAACAGATAGCAGTTTCTTAGAAAGCTTCTTTCCAGTTTTGAAAGGAAGACATTTCCTTTTTCACCACAGACCACTATGGGCTTCCAAATATCCATTTGCCAATTCCACAAGAACAGCCTTAGCGAAAGATTTCTTGAAGGGAAAGATGTAACTCTCTGAGATGAATTAACAGAACACAGAGCAGTTTCTCAGAAAGCTTCTTTCAAGTTTTGAACGGAAGATATTTCCTTTTTCACCATGGCCCTCTATGGGCTTCCAAATATCCCCTTGCCAATTCCACAAGAAAAGCCTTAGCGAAAGGCTTCTTGAGGGGAAAGATGTAACTCTGTGAGATGAATTAACAGAACACAGAGCAGTTTCTCACAAACCTTCTTTCCAGTTTTGAACGGAAGATATTTCCTTTTTCACCATAGCCCTCTATGGGATTCCAAATATCCCTTTGCCAATTCAAACAGAACACCTTAGCGAAAGGTTTCTTGAAGGGAAAGATGTAACTCTGTGAGATGAATTCACAGAACACAGAGCAGTTTCTCAGAAAGCTTCTTTCCAGTTTTGAACGATAGATATTTCCTTTTTAACCATATCCCTCTTCGGGCTTCCAAATATCACTTTGCCAATTCCACAAGAAAAGCCTTAGCGAAAGGCTTCTTGAAGGGAAAGATGTAACACTGTGAGATAAATTAACAGAACACAGAGCAGTTTCTCAGAAAGCTTCTTTCCAGTTTTGAACGGAAGATATTTCCTTTTTCACCATAGCTCTCTAAGGGCTTCCAAATATCCCTTTGCCAATTCCACAAGAAAAGCCTTAGCGAAAGGCTTCATGAAGTGAAAGATGTAACTCTGTGACATGAATTAACAGAACACAGAGCAGTTTCTCTGAAAGCTTCTTTCAGGTTTTGAACGGAAGATATTTTCTTTTTCACCATAGCCCTCTATGGGCTTCCAAATATCCCTTTGCCAATTCAACCAGAACACCTTAGCGAAATGTTTCTTGAAGGGAAAGATGTAACTCTGTGAGATGAATTTACAGAACACAGAGCAGTTTCTCAGAAAGCTTCTTTCTAGTTTTGAACGGAAGATATTTCCTTTTTCACCATAGCCCTCCTTGGGCTTCCAAATATCCCTTTGCCAATTCCACAGGAAAAGCCTTAGCGAAAGGCTTCATGAAGTGAAAGATGTAACTCTGTGACATGAATTAACAGAACACAGAGCAGTTTCTCTGAAAGCTTCTTTCCAGTTTTGAACGGAAGATATTTTCTTTTTCACCATAGCCCTATATGGGCTTCCAAATATCCCTTTGCCAATTCAACCAGAACACCTTAGCGAAAGGTTTCTTGAAGGGAAAGATGTAACTCAGTGAGATGAATTAACAGAACACAGAGCATTTTCTCAGAAAGCTTCTTTCCAGTTTTGAACGGAAGGTATTTCCTTTTTCACCATAGCCCACTATGTGCTTCTAAATATCCCTTTGCCAATTCCACAAGAACAGCCTTAGCGAAAGACTTCTTGAAGGGAAAGATGTAATTCCGTGAGATGATTAACAGAACACAGAGCAGTTTCTCAGAAAGCTTCTTTCCAGTGTTGAACGGAAGGTATTTCCTTTTTCACCATAGCCCTTTATGGCCTTCCAAATATCACTTTGCCAATTCCACAAGAACAGCCTTAGCGAAAGGATTCTTGAAGGGAAAGATGTAACTCTGTTCGATGATTTACCAGAACACAGAGCGGTTTCTCAGAAAGCTTCTTTCCAGTTTCGAAGGGAAGATATTTCCTTTTTCACCGTAGCCCTCTATGGGCTTCCAAATATCCCTTTGACAATTCCACAAGAACAGCCTTAGCGAAAGGCTTCTTGAAGGGAAACATGTAACTCTGTGAGATGAATTAACAGAACACAGAGCAGTTTCTCAGAAAGCTTCTTTCCAGTTTTGAACGGAAGATATTTCCTTTTTCACCATAGCCTTCTATGGGCTTCCAAATATCCCTTTGCCAATTCCACAAGAACAGCCTTAGCGAAAGGCTTCTTGAAGGGAAAGATGTAACTCTGTGAGATGAATTAAAAGAACACAGAGCAGTTTCTCAGAAAGCTTCTTTCCAGTTTTAAATGAAAGATATTTCCTTTCTCAACATAGCCCTCTATGGGCTTCCAAATATCCCTTTGCCAATTCCACAAGAACAGATTTAGCGAAAGGCTTCTTGAAGGGAAAGATGTAACTCTGTGAGATGAATTAAAAGAACACAGAGCAGTTTCTCAGAAAGCTTCTTTCCAGTTTTGAACGGAAGATATTTTCTTTTTCACCATAGCCCTCTCTGGGCTTCCAAATATCCCCTTGCCACTTCAACAAGAACAGCCTTAGCGAAAGGTTTCCTGAAGTGAAAGATGTACCTCTGTGAGATGAATAAACAGAACACAGAGCAGTTTCTCAGAAAGCTTCTTTCCAGTTTTTAACGGAAGATATTTCCTTTTTCACCATAGCCCTCTATGGGCTTCCAAATATCCCTTTGCCAATTCCACAAGAAAAGCCTTAGCGAAAGGCTTCTTGAAGGGAAAGATGTAACTTTGTGAGATCAACTAACAGAACACAACACCAGTTTCTCAGAAAGCTTCTTTCCAGTTTTGAAGGAAGATATTTCCTTTTTCACCATAGCCCACAATGTGCTTCCAAATATCACTTTGCCAATTACACAAGAACAGCCTTAGCGAAAGGCTTCTTGAAGGGAATGATGTAACTCTGTGAGATGAATTAACAGAACACAGAGCAGTTTCTCAGAAAGATTCTTTCCAGTTTTGAACAGAAGATATTTCCTTTTTCACCATAGCCCTCTATGGGTTTCCAAATATCCCTTTGCCAATTCCACAAGACCAGCCTTAGCGAAAGGCTTCTTGAAGGGAAAGATTTAACTTTCTGAGATGAATTAACAGAACACAGAGCAGTTTCTCAGAGAGCTTCTTTCCAGTTTTGAACGGAAGATATTTCCTTTTTCACCATAGCCCTCTATGGGCTTCCAAATATCCCTTTTCCAATATCACAAGAACAGACTAGGGGAAAGGTTTCTTGAAGGGAATGATGTAACTCTGTGAGATGAATTAACAGAACCCAGAGCAGTTTCTCACAAAGCGTCTTTCCATGTTTGAACGGAATATATTTCCTTTTTCACCATAGCCTTCTATGGGATTCCAAATATCCCTTTGCCAATTCCACAAGAACAGCCGTAGCGAAAGTCTTCTTGAAGGTAAAGATGTAACTCTGTGAGATGAATTAACAGAACACAGAGCAGATTCTCAGAAAAATTCTTTCCAGTTTTGAACGGAAGATATTTCCTTGTTCACCATATCCCTCTATTGGCTTCCAAATATCCCTTTGCCAATTCCACAAGAACAGCCTTAGCGAAAGGCTTCTTGAAGGGAAAGATGTAACTCTGTGAGATGAATTACCAGAACACAGAGCGGTTTCTCAGAAAGCTTCTTTCCAGATTTGAACGGAAGATATTTCCTTTTTCAGGGAAGCCCTCTATGGGCTTCCAAATATCCCTTTGCCAATTCCACAAGAACAGCCTTAGCGAAAGGCTTCTTGAAGGGAAAGATGTAACTCTGTGAGATGATTAACAGAACACAGAGCAGTTTCTCAGAAAGCTTCTTTCCAGTTTTGAACGGAAGGTATTTCCTTTTTCAGAATAGCCCTTTATGGGCTTCCAAATATGACTTTGCCAATTCCACAAGAACAGCCTTAGCGAAAGGCTTCTTGAAGGGAAAGATGTAACTCGGTGCGATGAATTACCAGAACACAGAGCGGTTTCTCAGAAAGCTTCTTTCCAGTTTCGAACGGAAGACATGTCCTTTTTCACCATAGCCCTTTATGGGCTTCCAAATATCCCTTTGCCAATTCCACAAGAACAGCCTTAGCGAAAGGCTTCTTGAAGGGAAAGATGTAACTCTGTGAGATGAATTAACAGGACACAGAGAAGTTTCACAGTAAACTTCTTTCGAGTTTTGAACGGAAGATATTTCCTTTTCCACCATAGCCCTCTACGGTCTTCCAAATATCCCTTTGCCAATTCCACAAGAACAGCCTTAGCGAAAGGCTCCTTGAAGGGATAGATGTAACTCTGTGAAATGAATTAACAGAACCCAGAGCAGTTTCTCAGAAAGCTTCTTTCCAGTTTTGAACGGAAGATATTTCCTTTTTCACCATAGCCCTCTATGGGCTTCCAACTATCCCTTTTCCAATACCAGAAGAACAGCCTAGGGGAAAGGTTTCTTGAAGGGAATGATGTAACTCTGTGAGATGAATTAACAGAACACAGAGCAGTTTCTCACAAAGCGTCTTTCCATGTTTGAACGGAATATATTTCCTTTTTCACCATAGCCTTCTATGGGCCTCCAAATATCCCTTTGCCAATTCCAGAAGAACAGCCGTAGCGAAAGTCTTCTTCAAGGTAAAGATGTAACTCTGTGAGATGAATTAACAGAACACAGAGCAGATTCTCAGAAAACTTCTTTCCAGTTTTGAACGGAAGATATTTCCTTTTTCACCATATCCCTCTATGGGTTTCCAAATATCCCTTTGCCAATTCCACATGAACAGCCATAGCGAAAGGCTTCTTGAAGGGAAAGATGTAACTCTGTGAGATGAATTAACAGAACACAGAGCAGTTTCTCAGAAAGCTTCTTTCCAGTTTTGAACGGAAGATATTCCCTTTTTCACCATAGCGCTCTATGGGCTTCTAAATATCCCTTTGCCATTTTTAAAAGAACAGCCTCAGAGAAAGGCTTCTTGAAGGGAAAGATGTACCTCTGTGAGATGAATTAATAGAACACAGAGCAGTCTCTCAGAAAGCTTCTTTCCAGTTTTGAACGGAAGATATTTCCTTATTCACCATAGCCCTCTATGGGATTCCAAATATCCCTTTGCCAATTCTACAAGAACAGACTTAGCGAAAGGCTTCTTGAAGGGAAAGATGTAACTCTGTGAGATGAATTAACAGAAACAAAGAGCAATCTCTCAGAAAGCTTCTTTCCAGTATTGAACGGAAGATATTTCCTTTTTCATCATAGCCCTCTATGGGCTTCCATATATCCCTTTGCCCATTCCACAAGAACAGCCTTAGCGAAAGGCTTCTTGAAGGGAAAGATGTAACTCTGTGAGATGAATTAACAGAACACAGAGCAGTGTCTCTGAAAGCTTCCTTCCAGTTTTGAACGGAAGATATTTTCTTTTTCACCGTAGCCCTCTATGGACTTCGAAATATCACTTTGCCAATTCCACAAGAAGAGCCTTACCGAAAGGTTTCTTGAAGGGAAAGATGTGACTCTGTGAGATGAATTAAGAGAACACAGAGCAGTTTCTCAGAAAGCATCTTTCCAGTTTTGCACGGAAGATATTTCCTTTTTCATCATAGCCCTCTATGGGCTTCCATATATCCCTTTGCCCATTCCACAAGAACAGCCTTAGCGAAAGGCTTCTTGAAGGGAAAGATGTAACTCTGTGAGATGAATTAACGGAACACAGAGCAGTTTTTCAGAGAGCTACTTTCCAGTTTTGAACGGAAAATATTTCCTTTTTCACCATAGCCTTCTACGGGCTTCCAATATCCCTTTGCCAATTCCACATGAACAGCCTTAGCGAAAGGCTTCTTGAAGGGAAAGATGTAACTCTGTGAGACGAATTAAGAGAACCCAGAGCAGTTTCTCAGAAAGCTTCTTTTCAGTTCTGAACGGAAGATATTTCCTTTTTCACCATAGCCCTCTATGGTCTTCCAAATATCCCTTTTCCAATACGACAAGAACAGCCTGGGGGAAAGGTTTCTTGAAGGGAATGATATAACTCTGTGAGAAGAATTAACAGAACAGATAGCAGTTTCTTAGAAAGCTTCTTTCCAGTTTTGAAAGGAAGACATTTCCTTTTTCACCACAGACCACTATGGGCTTCCAAATATCCATTTGCCAATTCCACAAGAACAGCCTTAGCGAAAGGTTTCTTGAAGGGAAAGATGTAACTCTCTGAGATGAATTAACAGAACACAGAGCAGTTTCTCAGAAAGCTTCTTTCAAGTTTTGAACGGAAGATATTTCCTTTTTCACCATGGCCCTCTATGGGCTTCTAAATATCACTTTGCCAATTCCACAACAGCAGCCTTAGCGAAAGGCTTCTTGAAGGGAAAGATGTAACTCTGTGAGATGAATTAACAGAACACAGAGCAGTTTCTCAGAAAGCTTCTTTCCAGTTTTGAACGGAAGATATTTCCTTTATCACCATAGCCCTCTAAGGGCTTCCAAATATCCCTTTGCCAATTACACAAGAAAAGCCTTAGCGAAAGGCTTCTTGAAGGGAAAGATGTAACTCTGTGAGATCAACTAACAGAACACAGAGCAGTTTCTCAAAAAGCTTCTTTCCAGTTTTGAACGGAAGATATTTCCTTTTGCACCGTAGCCCTCTATGGGCTTCCAAATATCCCTATGCCAATTCCACAAGAACAGCCTTAGCGAAAGGCTTCTTGAAGGGAAAGATGTAACTCTGTGAGATGAATTAACAGAACACAGAGCAGTTTCTCACAAAGCTTATTTCCAGTTTTGAACGGAAGGTATTTCCTTTTTCACCATAACCCTCTATGGGCTTCCAAATATCCCTTTGCCTATTCCACAAGAACAGCCGTAGCGAAAGGCTTCTTGAAGGGAAAGATGTAACTCTGTGAGATGAATTAACAGAACACAGAGCAGATTCTCAGAAACCTTCTTTCCAGTTTTGAACGGAAGATATTTCCTTTTTCACCAAAGCCCTCTATGGGCTTCCAAATATCCCTTTGCTAATTCCACAAGAACAGCCTTAGTGAAAGGCTTCTTGAAGGGAAAGATGTAACTCTGTGAGATGAATTACCAGAACACAGAGCGGTTTCTCAGAAAGCTTCTTTCCAGATTTGAACGGAAGATATTTCCTTTTTCACCGAAGCCCTCTATGGGCTTCCAAATATCCCTTTGCCAATTCCAGAAGAACAGCCTTAGCGAAAGGCTTCTTGAAGGGAAAGATGTAACTCTGTGAGATGATTAACAGAGCACAGAGCCGTTTCTCAGAAAGCTTCTTTCCAGTTTTGAACGGAAGGTATTTCCTTTTTCAGAATAGCCCATTATGGGCTTCCAAATATGACTTTGCCAATTCCACCAGAAGAGCCTTAGCGAAAGGCTTCTTGAAGGGAAAGATGTAACTCGGTGCGATGAATTACCAGAACACAGAGCGGTTTCTCAGAAAGCTTCTTTCCAGTTTCGAACGGAAGATATTTCCTTTGTCACCGTAGCCCTCTTGGGCTTCCAAATATCCCTTTGACAATTCCACAAGAACAGCCTTAGCGAAAGGCTTCCTGAAGGAAAAGATGTAACTCCGTGAGATGATTAACAGAACACAGAGCAGTTTCTCAGAAAGCTTCTTTCCAGTTTTGAACGGAAGATATCTCCTTTTTCACCATAGCCCTCTACGGGCTTCCAAATATCCCTTTGCCAGTTCCACAAGAACAGCCTTAGCGAAAGGCTTCTTGAAGGGAAAGATGTAACTCTGTGAGATGAATTAACAGAACACAGAGCAGTTCTTCAGAGAGCTACTTTCCAGTTTTGAACGGAAAATATTTCCTTTTTCACCATAGCCTTCTACGGGCTTCCAATATCCCTTTGCCAATTCCACATGAACAGCCTTAGCGAAAGTCTTCTTGAAGGGAAAAATGTAACTCTGTGAGATGAATTAACAGAACCCAGAGCAGTTTCTCAGAAAGCTTCTTTCCAATTTTGAACGGAAGATATTTCCTTTTTCACCATAGCTCTCTATGGGCTTCCAAATATCCCTTTTCCAATACCACAAGAACAGCCTAGGGGAAAGGTTTCTTGAAGGGAATGATGTAACTCTGTGAGATGAATTAACAGAACAGAGAGCAGTTTCTCAGAAAGCTTCTTTCCAGTTTTGAAAGGAAGATATTTCCTTTTTCACCATAGCCCTCTATGGGCTCCAAATATCCCTTTGCCAATTCCGCAAGAAAAGCCTTAGCGAAAGGCTTCATGAAGGGAATGTTGTAACTCTGTGAGATGAATTAACAGAACACAGAGCAGATTCTCAGAAACCTTCTTTCCAGTTTTGAACGGAAGGTATTTCCTTTTTCAGAATAGTCCTTTATGGGCTTCCAAATATGACTTTGCCAATTCCACAAGAACAGCCTTAGAGAAAGGATTGTTGAAGGGAAAGATGTAACTCTGTGCGATGAATTACCAGAACACAGAGTGGTTTCTCAGAAAGCTTCTTTCCAGTTTCGAACGGAAGATATTTCCTTTTTCACCGTAGCCCTCTATGGGCTTCCAAATATACCTTTGCCAATTCCACAAGAACAGCCTTAGCGAAAGGCTTCTTGAAAGGAAAGATTTAACTTTCTGAGATGAATTAACAGAACACAGAGCAGTTTCTCAGAGAGCTTCTTTCCAGTTTTGAGCGAAAGATATGTCCTTTTACACCATAGCCCTTTATGGGTTTCCAAATATCCCTTTGCAATTCCACAAGAACAGCCTTAGCGAAAGGCTTCTTGAAGGGAAAGATGTAACTCTGTGAGATGAATTAACAGAACACTAAGAAGTTTCTCAGTAAACTTCTTTCGAGTTTTGAACGGAAGATATTTCCTTTTCCACCATAGCCCTCTACGGTCTTCCAAATATCCCTTTGCCAATTCCACAAGAATAGCCTTAGCGAAAGGCTCCTTGAAGGGAAAGATGTAACGCTGTGAGATGAATTCACAGAACACAGAGCAGTTTCTCAGAAAGCTTCTTTCCAGTTTTGAAAGGAATATATTTCCTTTTTCACCATAGCCCTCTATGGGCTTCCAAATATCCCTTTTCCAATTGCACAAGAACAGCCTTAGCGAAAGGTTCCTTGAAGTGAAAGATGTAACTCTGTGAGATGAATTAACAGAACTCAGAGCTGTTTCTCAGAAAGCTTCTTTCCAGTTTTGAACGGAAGATATCTCCTTTTTCACCATAGCCCTCTACGGGCTTCCAAATATCCCTTTGCTAATACCACAAGAACAGCCTTAGCGAAAGGCTTCTTGAAGGGAAAGATGTAACTCTGTGAGATGAATTCACAGAACACAGAGCAGTTTTTCAGAGAGCTACTTTCCAGTTTTGGACGGAAAATATTTCCTTTTTCACCATAGCCTTCTACGGGCTTCCAATATCCCTTTGCCAATTCCACAAGAACAGCCTTAGCGAAAGGCTTCTTGAAGGGAAAGATGTAACTCTGTGAGATGAATTAACAGAACCCAGAGCAGTTTCTCAGAAAGCTTCTTTTCATTTTTGAACGGAAGATATTTCCTTTTTCACCATAGCCCTCTATGGACTACTAAATATCCCTTTTCCAATACCACAAGAACAGCCTAGGGGAAAGGTTTCTTGAAGGGAATGATGTAACTCTGTGAGATGAATTAACAGAACAGAGAGCAGTTTCTCAGAAAGCTTCTTTCTAGTTTTGAAAGGAAGATATTTCCTTTTTCACCATGGCCCTCTATGGGCTTCCAAATATCCCTTTGCCAATCCCACAAGAAAAGCCTTAGCGAAAGGCTTCTTGAAGGGAAAGATGTAACTCGGTTCGATGAATTACCAGAACACAGAGCGGTTTCTCACAAAGCTTCTTTCCAGTTGCGAACGGAAGATATTTCCTTTTTCAACGTAGCCCTCTATGGGCTTCCAAATATCCCCTTGCCACTTCAACAAGAACAGCCTTAGCGAAAGGCTTCCTGAAGGGAAAGATGTAACTCCGTGAGATGATTAACAGAACACAGAGCAGTTTCTCAGAAAGCTTCTTTCCAGTTTTGAACCGAAGATTTTTCCTTTTTCACCATAGCCCTCTATGGGCTTCAAAATATCACTTTGCCAATTCCACAAGAACAGCCTTAGCGAAAGGCTTCTTGAAGGGAAACATGTAACTCTGTGAGATGAATTAACAGAACACAGAGCAGTTTCTCAGAAAGCTTCTTTCCAGTTTTGAACGGAAGATATTTCCTTTTTCACCATAGCCCTCTATGGGCTTCCAAATATCCCTTCGCCAATTCCACAAGAAAAGCCTTAGCGAAAGGCTTCTTGAGGTGAATGATGTAACTCTGTGGGATGAATTAACAGAACACAGAGCAGTTTCTCACAAAGCGTCTTTCCATGTTTGAACGGAAGATATTTCCTTTTTCACCATAGCCTTCTAGGGGCTTCCAAATATCCCTTTGCCAATTCCACAAGAACCGGCTTAGTGAAAGGCTTCTTGAAGGGAAAGATGTAACTCTGTGAGATGAATTAACAGAACACAGAGCAGTTTCTCAGAAAGCTTCTTTCCAGTTTTGAACGGAAGATATTTCCTTTTTCACCATAGACCTCTATGGGCTTCCAAATATCCCTTTGCCAATTCCACAAGAGCAGCCGTAGCGAAAGGCTTCTTGAAGGGAAAGATGTAACTCTGTGAGATGAATTAACAGAACACAGAGCAGTTTCTCAGAATGCTTCTTTCCAGTTTTGAACGGAAGATATTTCCTTTTTCTCCATAGCCCTCTAAGGGCTTCCAATTATCCCTTTGCCAATTCCTCAAGAACAGCCTTACCGAAAGTCTTCTTGAAGGGAAAGATGTAACTCTGTGAGATGAATTAACAGAACACAGAGCAGTTTCTCAGAAAGCTTCTATCCAGTTTTGAACGGAAGATACTTCCTTTTTCACCGTAGCCCTCTATGGGCTTCCAAATATCCCTTTGCCAATTCCACAAGAACAGCCTTAGCGAAAGGCTTCTTGAAGGGAAAGATGTAACTCTGTGAGATGAATTCACAGAACACAGAGCAGTTTCTCAGAAAGCTTCTTTCCAGTTTTTAAAGGAAGATATTTCCTTTTTCACCATAACCCTCTATGGGCTTCCAAATATCCCTTTGCCAATTCCACAAGAAAAACCTTAGCGAAAGGCTTCTTGAAGGGAAAGATGTAACTCTGTGAGATCAAGTAACAGAACACAAGAGCAGTTTCTCAGAAAGCTTCTTTCCAGTTTTGAAGGAAGATATTTCCTTTTTCACCATAGCCCTCAATGTGCTTCCAAATATCACTTTGCCAATTCCACAAGAACAGCCTTAGAGAAAGGCTTCTTGAAGGAAAAGATGTAACTCTGTGAGATGAATTAACAGAACACACAGCAGGTTCTCAGAAAGCTTCTTTCCAGTTTTGAACGGAAGATATTTTCTTTTACACCATAGACCTCTACGGGCTTCAAAATATCCCTTTGCCCATTCCACAAGAACAGCCTTAGCGAAAGGCTTCTTGAAGGGAAAGTTGTAACTCTGTGAGATGAATTAACAGAACACAGAGCAGTTTCTCAGAAAGCTTCTTTCCAGTTTTGAACGGAAGATATTTCCTTTTTCTACATGGCCTTCTAAGGGCTTCTAAATATCACTTGGCCAATTCCACAACAGCAGGCTTAGCGAAAGGCTTCTTGAAGGGAAAGATGTAACTCTGTGAGATGAATTAACAGAACACAGAGCAGTTTCTCAAAAAGCTTCTTTCCAGTTTTGAACGGAAGATATTTCCTTTTCCAACGTAGCCCTCTATGGGCTTCCAAATATCCCTTTGCAATTCCACAAGAACAGCCTTAGCGAAAGGCTTCTTGAAGAAAAAGATGTAACTCTGTAAGATGAATTAACAGAACACAGAGAAGTTTCTCAGTAAACTTCTTTCGAGTTTTGAACGGAAGATATTTCCTTTTCCACCATAGGCCTCTATGGGCTTCCAAATATCCCTTTGCCAATTCCAGAAGAACAGCCTTAGCGAAAGGCTCCTTGAAGGGAAAGATGTAGCGCTGTGAGATGAACTAACAGAACACAGAGCAGTTTCTCAGAAAGCTTCTTTCCAGTTTTGAACGGAAGATATTTCCTTTTTAACCATAGCCCTCTATTGGCTTCCAAATATCCCTTTTCCAATTCCACAAGAAAAGCCTTAGGGAAAGGCTTCTTGAAGGGAAAGATGTAACTCTGTGAGATGAATTAACAGAACACAGGGAAGTTTCTCAGAAAGCTTCTTTCCAGTTTTGAACGGAAGATATTTCCTTTTTCACGATATCCCTCTATGGGCTTCCAAATATCCCTTTGCCAATTCCACAAGAAAAGCCGTAGCGAAAGTCTTCTTGAAGTGCAAGATGTAACTCTGTGAGATGAATTAACAGAACACAGAGCAGTTTCTCACAAAGCGACTTTCCAGGTTTGAACGGAAGATATTTCCTTTTTCACCATAGCCCTCTAAGGGCTTCAAAATATCACTTTGCCAAATCCACAAGAACAGCCTTAGCAAAAGGCTTCTTGAAGGGAATGATGTAACTCTGTGAGATGAATTAATAGAACACAGAGCAGTTTCTCAGAAAGCTTCTTTCCAGTTTTGAATGGAAGATATTTTCTTTTTCACCGTAGCCCTCTATGGGCTTCCAAATATCCCCTTGCCACTTCAACAAGAACAGCCGTAGCGAAAGGTTTCTTGAAGGGAAAGATGTAACTCTGTGAGATGAATTAACAGAACACCGAGCAGTTTCTCACAAAGCTTCTTTCCAGTTTTGAACGGAAGATAGTTCCCTTTTCACCGTAGCCTTCTATGGGCTTCCAAATATCACTTTGCCAATATAACAAGAAAAGCCTTAGCGAAAGATTTCTTGAAGGGAAAGATGTAACTCTGTGAGATGAATTACCAGAACACAGAGCGGTTTCTCAGAAAGCTTCTTTCCAGTTTTGAACGGAAGATATTTCCTTTTTCACCGTAGCCTTCTATGGGCTTCCAAATATCCCTTTGCCAATTCCACAAGAACAGCCTTAGCGAAAGACTTCTTGAAGGGAAAGATGTAATTCCGTGAGATGATTAACAGAACACAGAGCAGTTTCTCAGAAAGCTTCTTTCCAGTTTTGAACGGAAGGTATTTCCTTTTTCACCATAGCCCTTTATGGCCTTCCAAATATCACTTTGCCGATTCCACAAGAACAGCCTTAGCGAAAGGATTCTTGAAGGGAAAGATGTAACTCTGTTCGATGAATTACCAGAACACAGAGCGGTTTCTGAGAAAGCTTCTTTCCAGTTTCGAACGGAAGATATTTCCTTTTTCACCGTAGCCCTCTATGGGCTTCCAAATATCCCTTTGACAATTCCACAAGAACAGCCTTAGCGAAAGGCTTCTTGAAGGGAAACATGTAAGTCTGTGAGATGAATTAACAGAACACAGAGCAGTTTCTCAGAAACCTTCTTTCCAGTTTTGAACGGAAGATATTTCCTTTTTCTACATGGCCCTCTATGGGCTTCTAAATATCACTTTGCCAATTCCACAACAGCAGGCTTAGCGAAAGGCTTCTTGAAGGGAAAGATGTAACTCTGTGAGATGAATTAACAGAACACAGAGCAGTTTCTCAAATAGCTTCTTTTCAGTTTTGAACGGAAGATATTTCCTTTTTCAACGTAGCCCTCTATGGGCTTCCAAATATCCCTTTGCAATTCCACAAGAACAGCCTTAGCGAAAGGCTTCTTGAAGAAAAAGATGTAACTCTGTGAGATGAATTAACAGAACACAGAGAAGTTTCTCAGTAAACTTCTTTCGAGTTTTGAACGGAAGATATTTCCTTTTCCAACATAGGCCTCTATGGGCTTCCAAATATCCCTTTGCCAATTCCAGAAGAACAGCCTTAGCGAAAGGCTCCTTGAAGGGAAAGATGTAGCGCTGTGAGATGAACTAACAGAACACAGAGCAGTTTCTCAGAAAGCTTCTTTCCAGTTTTGAACGGAAGATATTTCCTTTTTCAACATAGCCCTCTATTGGCTTCCAAATATCCCTTTTCCAATTCCACAAGAAAAGCCTTAGGGAAAGGCTTCTTGAAGGGAAAGATGTAACTCTGTGAGATGAATTAACAGAACACAGGGAAGTTTCTCAGAAAGCTTCTTTCCAGTTTTGAACGGAAGATATTTCCTTTCTCACCATAGCCCTTTATGGGCTTCCAAATATCCCTTTGCCAATTCCACAAGAAAAGCCGTAGCGAAAGTCTTCTTGAAGTGAAAGATGTAACTCTGTGAGATGAATTAACAGAACACAGAGCAGTTTCTCACAAAGCGTCTTTCCAGGTTTGAACGGAAGATATTTCCTTTTTCACCAAAGCCTTCCATGGGCTTCCAAATATCCCTTTGCCAATTCCACAAGAACAGCCTTAGCAAAAGGCTTCTTGAAGGGAATGATGTAACTCTGTGAGATGAATTAATAGAACACAGAGCAGTTTCTCAGAAAGCTTCTTTCCAGTTTTGAATGGAAGATATTTTCTTTTTCACCGTAGCCCTCTATGGGCTTCCAAATATCCCCTTGCCACTTCAACAAGAAGAGCCGTAGCGAAAGGTTTCTTGAAGGGAAAGATGTAACTCTGTGAGATGAATTAACAGAACACCGAGCAGTTTCTCACAAAGCTTCTTTCCAGTTTTGAACGGAAGATAGTTCCCTTTTCACCGTAGCCTTCTATGGGCTTCCAAATATCACCTTGCCAATATAACAAGAAAAGCCTTAGCGAAAGACTTCTTGAAGGGAAAGATGTAACTCTGTGAAATGAATTACCAGAACACAGAGCGGTTTCTCAGAAAGCTTCTTTCCAGTTTTGAACGGAAGATATTTCCTTTTTCACCGTAGCCTGCTATGGGCTTCCAAATATCCCTTTGCCAATTCCACAAGAACAGACTTAGCGAAAGACTTCTTGAAGGGAAAGATGTAATTCCGTGAGATGATTAACAGAACACAGAGCAGTTTCTCAGAAAGCTTCTTTCCAGTTTTGAACGGAAGGTATTTCCTTTTTCACCATAGCCCTTTATGGCCTTCCAAATATCACTTTGCCGATTCCACAAGAACAGCCTTAGCGAAAGGATTCTTGAAGGGAAAGATGTAACTCTGTTCGATGAATTACCAGAACACAGAGCGGTTTCTGAGAAAGCTTCTTTCCAGTTTCGAACGGAAGATATTTCCTTTTTCACCGTAGCCCTCTATGGGCTTAAAAAATATCCCTTTGACAATTCCACAAGAACAGCCTTAGCGAAAGGCTTCTTGAAGGGAAACATGTAACTCTGTGAGATGAATTAACAGAACACAGAGCAGTTTCTCAGAAAGCTTCTTTCCAGTTTTGAACGGAAGATATTTCCTTTTTCTACATGGCCCTCTATGGGCTTCTAAATATCACTTTGCCAATATAACAAGAAAAGCCTTAGCGAAAGGCTTCTTGAAGGGAAAGATGTAACTCTGTGAGATGAATTAACAGAACACAGAGCAGTTTCTCAAAAAGCTTCTTTCCAGTTTTGAACGGAAGATATTTCCTTTTTCACCGTAGCCCTCTAAGGGCTTCAAAATATCCCTTTGACAATTCCACAAGAACAGCCTTAGCGAAAGGCTTCCGGAAGGGAAAGATGTAACTCCGTGAGATGATTAACAGAACACAGAGCAGTTTCTCAGAAAGCTTCTTTCGAGTTTTGAACGGAAGATATTTCCTTTTTCACCATAGCCCTCTATGGGCTTCCAAATATCCCTTTGCAATTCCACAAGAACAGCCTTAGCGAAAGGCTTCTTGAAGAAAAAGATGTAACTCTGTGAGATGAATTAACAGAACACAGAGAAGTTTCTCAGTAAACTTCTTTCGAGTTTTGAACGGAAGATATTTCCTTTTCCACCATAGGCCTCTATGGGCTTCCAAATATCCCTTTGCCAATTCCACAAGAACAGCCTTAGCGACAGGCTTCTTGAAGGGAAAGATGTAATTCTGTGAGATCAACTAACAGAACACAGAGCAGTTTCTCAAAAAGCTTCTTTCCAGTTTTGAACGGAAGATATTTCCTTTTTCACCATAGCCCTCAATGGGCTTCCAAATATCACTTTGCCAATTACACAAGAACAGCCTTAGCGAAAGGCATCTTGAAGGGAATGATGTAACTCTGTGAGATGAATTAACAGAACACAGAGCAGTTTCTCAGAAAGCTTCTTTCCAGTTTTGAACAGAAGATATTTCCTTTTTCACCATAGCCCTCTATGGGCTTCCAAATATCCCTTTGCCAATTCCACAAGAAAAGCCTTAGCGAAAGGCTTCTTGAACGGAAAGATGTAACTCTGTGAGATCAATTATCAGAACACAGAGCAGTTTTTCAGAAAGCTTCTTTCCAGTTTTGAAAGGAAGATATTTCCTTTTTCACCATAGCCCTCTATGGGCTTCCAAATATCCCTTTGAGAATTCCACAAGAACAGCCTTAGCGAAAGGCATCTTGAAGGGAAAGATGTAACTTTCTGAGATGAATTAACAGAACACAGAGCAGTTTCTCAGAAAGCTTCTTTCCAGTTTTGAACGAAAGATATTTCCTTTATCACCATAGCCCTCTATGGCCTTCCAAATATCCCTTTGCCAATTCCACAAGAACAGCCTTAGCGAAAGGCTTCTTGAAGGGAAAGATGTAACTCAGTGAGATGAATTAACAGAACACAGAGAAGTTTCTCAGTAAACTTCTTTCGAGTTTTGAACGGAAGATATTTCCTTTTTCACCATAGCCCTCTATGGGCTTCCAAATATCCCTTTGCCAATTCCACAAGAAAAGCCTTAGCGAAAGGCTTCTTGAGGTGAATGATGTAACTCTGTGGGATGAATTAACAGAACATAGAGCAGTTTCTCACAAAGCGTCTTTCCATGTTTGAACGGAAGTTATTCCCTTTTTCACCATAGAATTCTATGGGCTTCCAAATATCCCTTTGCCAATTCCACAAGAACAGCCTTAGCGAAAGGCTTCTTGAAGGGAAAGATGTAACTCTGTGAGATGAATTAACAGAACACAGAGCAGTTTCTCAGAAAGCTTCTATCCAGTTTTGAACGGAAGATACTTCCTTTTTCACCGTAGCCCTCTATGGGCTTCCAAATATCCCTTTGCCAATTCCACAAGAACAGCCTTAGCGAAAGGCTTCTTGAAGGGAAAGATGTAACTCTGTGAGATGAATTAAAGAACACAGAGCAGTTTCTCAGAAAGCTTCTTTCCAGTTTTTAACGGAAGTTATTTCCTTTTTCACCATAAGCCTCTATGGGCTTCCAAATATCCCTTTGCCAATTCCACAAGAAAAACCTTAGCGAAAGGCTTCTTGAAGGGAAAGATGTAACTCTGTGAGATCAACTAACAGAACACAAGAGCAGTTTCTCAGAAAGCTTCTTTCCAGTTTTGAAGGAAGATATTTACTTTTTCACCATAGCCCTCAATGTGCTTCCAAATATCACTTTGCCAATTCCAGAAGAACAGCCTTAGAGAAAGGCTTCTTGAAGGAAAAGATGTAACTCTGTGAGATGAATTAACAGAACACAGAGCAGGTTCTCAGAAAGCTTCTTTCCAGTTTTGAACGGAAGATATTTTCTTTTACACCATAGACCTCTACGGGCTTCTAAATATTCCTTTGCCCATTCCACAAGAACAGCCTTAGCGAAAGGCTTCTTGAAGGGAAAGTTGTAACTCTGTGAGATGAATTAACAGAACACAGAGCAGTTTCTCAGAAAGTTTCCTTCCAGTTTTGAACGGAAGATATTTCCTTTTTCTACATGGCCCTCTAAGGGCTTCTAAATATCACTTTGCCAATTCCACAACAGCAGGCTTAGCGAAAGGCTTCTTGAAGGGAAAGATGTAACTCTGTGAGATGAATTAACAGAACACAGAGAAGTTTCTCAGTAAACTTCTTTCGAGTTTTGAACGGAAGATATTTCCTTTTCCACCATAGGCCTCTATGGGCTTCCAAATATCCCTTTGACAATTCCACAAGAAAAGCCGTAGCGAAAGTCTTCTTGAAGTGAAAGATGTAACTCTGTGAGATGAATTAACAGAACAGAGAGCAGTTTCTCACAAAGCGTCTTTCCAGGTTTGAACGGAAGATATTTCCTTTTTCACCATAGCCTTCCATGGGCTTCCAAATGTCCCTTTGCCAATTCCACAAGAACAGCCTTAGCAAAAGGCTTCTTGAAGGGAATGATGTAACTCTGTGAGATGAATTAATAGAACACAGAGCAGTTTCTCAGAAAGCTTCTTTCCAGTTTTGAATGGAAGATATTTTCTTTTTCACCGTAGCCCTCTATGGGCTTCCAAATATCCCCTTGCCACTTCAACAAGAACAGCCTTAGCGAAAGGTTTCTTGAAGGGAAAGATGTAACTCTGTGAGATGAATTAACAGAACACCGAGCAGTTTCTCACAAAGCTTCTTTCCAGTTTTGAACGGAAGATAGTTCCCTTTTCACCGTAGCCTTCTATGGGCTTCCAAATATCACTTTGCCAATATAACAAGAAAAGCCTTAGCGAAAGACTTCTTGAAGGAAAAGATGTAACTCTGTGAGATGAATTAACAGAACACAGAGCAGTTTCTCAGAAAGCTTCTTTCCAGTTTTGAACGGAAGATATTTCCTTTTTCACCATGGCCCTCTATGGGCTTCTAAATATCACTTTGCCAATTCCACAACAGCAGCCTTAGCGAAAGGCTTCTTGAAGGGAAAGATGTAACTCTGTGAGATGAATTAACAGAACACAGAGCAGTTTCTCAGAAAGCTTCTTTCCAGTTTTGAACGGAAGATATTTCCTTTATCACCATAGCCCTCTATGGGCTTCCAAATATCCCTTTGCCAATTTCACAAGAAAAGCGTTAGCAAAAGGCTTCTTGAAGGGAAAGATGTAATTCTGTGAGATCAACTAACAGAACAGAGAGCAGTTTCTCAAAAAGCTTCTTTACAGTTTTGAACGGAAGATATTTCTTTTTTCACCATAGCCCTCTATGGGCTTCCAAATATCCCTTTGACAATTCCACAAGAACAGCCTTAGCGAAAGGCATCTTGAAGGGAAAGATGTAACTTTCTGAGATGAATTAACAGAACACAGAGCAGTTTCTCAGAAAGCTTCTTTCCAGTTTTGAACGAAAGATATTTCCTTTTTCACCATAGCCCTCTATGGCCTTCCAAATATCCCTTTGCCAATTCCACAAGAACAGCCTTAGCGAAAGGCTTCTTGAAGGGAAATATGTAACTCTGTGAGATGAATTAACAGAACACAGAGAAGTTTCTCAGTAAACTTCTTTCGAGTTTTCAACGGAAGATATTTCCTTTTTCACCGTAGCCCTCTATGGGCTTCCAAATATCCCTTTGCCAATTCCACAAGAAAAGCCTTAGCGAAAGGCTTCTTGAGGTGAATGATGTAACTCTGTGGGATGAATTAACAGAACACAGAGCAGATTCTCACAAAGCGTCTTTCCATGTTTGAACGGAAGTTATTTCCTTTTTCACCATAGCCTTCTATGGGCTTCCAAATATCCCTTTGCCAATTCCACAAGAAAAACCTTAGCGAAAGGCTTCTTGAAGGGAAAGATATAACTCTGTGAGATCAATTATCAGAACACAGAGCAGTTTTTCAGAAAGCTTCTTTCCAGTTTTGAACGGAAGATATTTCCTTTTTCACCATAGCCCTCTATGGGCTTCCAAATATCCCTTTGCCAATTCCACAAGAACAGCCTTAGCGAAAGGCATCTTGAAGGGAAAGATGTAATTCTGTGAGATCAACTAACAGAAAACAGAGCAGTTTCTCAAAAAGCTTCTTTCCGGTTTTGAACGGAAGATATTTCCTTTTTCACCGTAGCCCTCTATGGGCTTCCAAATATCCCTTTTCCAATTCCAAAAGAACAGCCTAGGGGAAACGTTTCTTGAAGGGAATGATATAACTCTGTGAGATGAATTAACTGAAAAGAGAACAGTTTCTCAGAAAGCTTCTTTCCAGCTTTCAACGGAAGATATTTCCTTTTTCACCATAGCCCTCTATGGGCTTCCAAATATCCCTTTGCCAATTCCACAAGAACAGCCTTAGCGAAAGGCTTTTTGAAGGGAAAGATGTAACTCTGTGGGATGAATTAACAGAACACGGAGCAGTTTCTCAAAAAGCTTCTTTCCAGTTTTGAACGGAAGATAATTCCTGTTTCACCATAGCCCTCTGGGGACTTCCAAATATCCCTTTGCCAATTCCACAAGAACAGCCTTAGCGAAAGGCTTCTTGAAAAAATAGATGTAACTCTGTGAGATGAATTAACAGAACACAGAGCAGTTTCTCAGAAAGCTTCTTTCCAGTTTTGAATGGAAGATATTTCCTTTTCCACCATAGCAGTCTATGGACTTCCAAATATCCCTTTGCCAATTCCACAATAACAGCCTTGGCGAAACGCGTCTTGAAGGGAAAGATGTAACTCTGTGAGATGAATTAACAGAACACAGAGCAGTCTCTCTGAAAGCTTCCTTCCAGTTCAGAACGGAAGATATTTTCTTTTTCCCCATAGCCCTCTATGGGCTTCGAAATATCACTTTGCCAATTCCACAAGAAGAGCCTTACCGAAAAGTTTCTTGAAGGGAAAGATGTGACTCTGTGAGATGAAATAACAGAACACACAGCAGTTACTCAGAAAGCTTCTTTCCAGTTTTGAACGGAAGATATTTCCTTTTTCGCCATAGCCTTCTACGGGCTTCCAATATCCCTTTGCGAATTCCACATGAACAGCCTTAGCGAAAGGCTTCTTGAAGGGAAAGATGTAACTCTGTGAGATGAATTAACACAACCCAGAGCAGTTTCTCAGAAAGCTTCTTTTCACTTTTGAACGGAAGATATTTCCTTTCTCACCATAGCCCTCTAAGGTCTTCCAAATATCCCTTTTCCAATTCCACAAGAACAGCCTAGGGGAAAGGTTTCTTGAAGGGAATGATGTAACTCTGTGAGATGAATTAAATGAACAGAGAGCAGTTTCTCAGAAAGCTTCTTTCCAGTTTTGAACGCAAGATATTTCCTTTTTCACCACAGCCTTCTATGGGCTTCCAATATCCCTTTGCCAATTCCACAAGAACAGCCTTAGCGAAAGGCTTCTTGAAGGGAAAGATGTAACTCTGTGAGATGAATTAACAGAACACAGAGCAGTTTCTCAGAAAGATTCTTTCTAGTTTTGAACTGAATATATTTCCTTTTTCACCACTGCCCTCTATGGGTTTCCAAATATCCCTTTGCCAATTCCACATGAACAGCCATAGCGAAAGGCTTCTTGAAGGGAAAGATGTAACTCTGTGAGATGAATTAACAGAACACAGAGCAGTTTCTCAGAAAGCTTCTTTCCAGTTTTGAACGGAAGATATTCCCTTTTTCACCATAGCGCTCTATGGGCTTCAAAATATCCCTTTGCCATTTTTAAAAGAACAGCCTCAGAGAAAGGCTTCTTGAAGGGAAAGATGTACCTCTGTGAGATGAATTAACAGAACACAGAGCAATCTCTCAGAAAGCTTCTTTCCAGTTTTGAACGGAAGATATTTCCTTATTCACCATAGCCCTCTATGGGATTCCAAATATCCCTTTGCCAATTCTACAAGAACAGACTTAGCGAAAGGCTTCTTGAAGGGAAAGATGTAACTCTGTGAGATGAATTAACAGAAACAGAGAGCAATCTCTCAGAAAGCTTCTTTCCAGTATTGAACGGAAGATATTTCCTTTTTCATCATAGCCCTCTATGGGCTTCCATATATCCCTTTGCCCATTCCACAAGAACAGCCTTAGCGAAAGGCTTCTTGAAGGGAAAGATGTAACTCTGTGAGATGAATTAACAGAACACAGAGCAGTGTCTCTGAAAGCTTCCTTCCAGTTTTGAACGGAAGATATTTTCTTTTTCACCGTAGCCCTCTATGGACTTCGAAATATCACTTTGCCAATTCCACAAGAAGAGCCTTACCGAAAGGTTTCTTGAAGGGAAAGATGTGACTCTGTGAGATGAATTAACAGAACACAGAGCAGTTTCTCAGAAAGCTTCTTTCCAGTTTTGCACGGAAGATATTTCCTTTTTCACCATAGCCCTCTAAGGGCTTCCAAATATCCCTTTGCCAACTCCACAAGAAAAGCCTTAGCGAAAGGCTTCTTGAGGGGAAAGATGTAACTCTGTGAGATGAATTAACAGAACACAGAGCAGTTTCTCACAAAGCTTATTTCCACTTTTGAACGGAAGATATTTCCTTTTTCACCATAGCCTTCTATGGGCTTCAAAATGTCACTTTGCAAATACCACAAGAAAAGTCTTAGCGAAAGGTTTCTTGAAGTGAAAGATGTAACTCTGTGAGATGAATTAACAGAACCAGAGCAGTTTCTCAGAAAGCTTCTTTCCAGTTTTGAACGGAAGATATTTCGTTTTTCACCAGAGGCCTCTATGGGCTTCCAAATATCCCTTTGCCAATTCCACAAGAACAGCCTTAGCGAACGGCTTCTTGAAGGGAAAGATGTAACTCTGTGAATGAATTACAGAACATAGAGCAGTTTCTCAGAAAGCTTCTTTCCAGGTTTGAACGGAAGATATTTCCTTTTTCCCCACAGCCCTCTATGGGCTTCCTAATATCTCTTTGCCAATTCCACAAGAACAGCCTTAGCGAAAGGCTGCTTGAAGGGAAAGATGTAACTCTGTGAGATGAATTAAGAGAACACAGAGCAGTTTCTCAGAAAGCTTCTTGCCAGTTTTGAACGGAGGATATTTCCTTTTTCACTGTAGCCCTCTATGTACTTCCAAATTTCCCTTTGCCAATTCCACAAGAAGAGCCTTAGCGAAAGGCTTCTTGAAGGGAAAGATGTAATTCTGTGTGATGAATTAACAGAACACAGAGCAGTTTCTCAGAAAGCTTCTTTCCAATTTAGAACGGAAGATATTTCCTTTTTCACCGTAGCCCTCTATGGGCTTCCAAATATCCCTTTGCCAGTTACACAAGAACAGCCTTAGCGAAAGGCTTCTTGAAGGGAAACATGTAACTCTATGAGATGAATTCACAGAACACAGAGCAGTTTCTCAGAAAGCTTCTTTCCAGTTTTGAACGTAAGATATTTCCTTTTTCACCATAGCCCTTTATGGGCTTCCAAATATCCCTTTGCCAATTCCACAAGAACAGCCTTAGCGAAAGGCTTCTTGAAGGGAAAGATGTAACTCTGTGAGATGAATTAACAGAACGCAGAGCAGTTTCTCAGAAAGCTTTTTTCCAGTTTTGAAGGGAAGATATTTCCTTTTTCACCATAGCCCTCTATGGGCTTCCAAATATCCCTTTGCCAATTCCACAAGAACAGCCTTAGCGAACGGCTTCTTGAAGAGAAAGATGTAACTCTGTGAGATGAATTCACAGAACACAGAGCAGTTTCTCAGAAAGCTTCTTTCCAGTTTTGAACGGAAGATATTTCCTTTTTCACCATAGCCCTCTATGGGCTTCCAATTATCCCTTTGCCAATTCCACAAGAACAGCCTTAGCGAAAGGCTTCTTGAAGGGAAAGATGTAACTCTGTGAGATGAATTAAGAGAACACAGAGCAGTTTCTCAGAAAGCTTCTCTCCAGTTTTGAACGGAAGATATTTCCTTTTGCACCATAGCCCTCTATGGGCTTCCAAATATCCCTTTGCCAATTCCACAATAACAGCCTTAGCGAAAGGCTTCTTGAAGGGAAAGATGTAACTCTGTGAGATGAATTCACAGAACACAGAGCAGTTTCTCAGAAAGCTTCTTTCCAGTTTTGAACGGAAGATATTTCCTTTTTCACCATAGCCCTCTATGGGCTTCCAAATATCCCTTTGCCAATCCCAGAAAAACAGCCTTAGCGAAAGGCTTCTTGAAGGGAAAGATGTAACTCTGTGAGATGAATTCACAGAACACAGAGCAGTTTCTCAGAATGCTTCTTTCCAGTTTTGAACGGAAGATATTTCCTTTTTCACCATAGCCCTCTATGGGCTTCCAAATATCCCTTTGCCAATTCCACATGAACAGCCTTAGCGAAAGGCTTCTTGAAGGGAAAGATGTAACTCTGTGAGATGAATTCACAGAACACAGAGCAGTTTCTCAGAAAGCTTCTTTCCACTTGTGAACGGAAGATATTTCCTTTTTCACCATAGCCCTCTATGTGCTTCCAAATATCCCTTTGCCAATTCCACAAGAACAGCCTTAGCGAAAGGCTTCTTGAAGGGAAACATGTAACTCTGTGAGATGAATTGACAGAACACAGAGCAGTTTCTCAGAAAGCTTCTTTCCAGTTTTGAACGGAAGATATTTCCTTTTTCCCCATAGCCCTCTATGGGCTTCCAAATGTCCCTTTGCCAATTCCACAAGAACAGCCTTTAGCGAAAGGCTGCTTGAAGGGAAAGATGTAACTCTGTGAGATGAATTGACAGAACACAGAGCAGTTTCTCAGAAAGCTTCTTTCCAGTTTTGAACGGAAGATATTTCCTTTTTCACTGTAGCCCTCTATGGGCTTCCAAATATCCCTTTGCCAATTCCACAAGAACGGCCTTAGCGAAAGCCTTCTTGAAGGGAAAGATGTAACTCTGTGAGATGAATTAATGGAACACAGAACAGTTTCTCAGAAAGCTTCTTTCCAGTTTTCAACGGAAGATATTTCCTTTTTCCCCGTAGCCCACTATGTTCTTCCAAATATCCCTTTCCCAATTCCACAAGAACAGCCTTAGCGAAAGGCTTCTTGAAGGGAAAGATGTAACTCTGTGAGATGAATTACGAGAACACAGAGCAGTTTCTCAGAAAGCTTCTTTCCAGTTTTCAGCCGAAGTTATTTCCTTTTTCACCATAGCCCACTATGGGCTTCCAAATATCCCTTTGCTAATTCCACAATAACAGCCTTAGCGAAAGGCTTATTGAAGGGAAAGATGGAACTTTGTGAGATGAATTCACAGAACACAGAGCAGTTTCTCAGAAAGTTTCTTTCCGGTTTTGAACGGAAGATATTTCCCATTTTCACCATAGCCCTCTATGGGCTTCCAAATATCCCTTTGCCAATTCCACAAGAACAGCCTTAGCGAAAGTCTGCTTGAAGGGAAAAATGTAACTCTGTGAGATGAATTAACAGAACACAGAGCAGTTTCTCAGAAAGCTTCTTTCCAGTTTTGAACGGAAGATATTTCCTTTTTCACTGTAGCCCTCTATGGGCTTCCAAATATCCCTTTGCCAATTCCACAAGAACAGCCTTAGCGAAAGGCTTCTTGAAGGGAAAGATGTAACTCTGTGAGAGGAATTAACAGAACACAGAGCAGTTTCTCAGAAAGCTTCTTTCCAGTTTTGAACAGAAGATATTTCCTTTTCCCCATAGCCCTCTATGGGCTTCCAAATATCCCTTTGCCAATTCCACAAGAACAGCCTTAGCGAAAGGCTTCTTGAAGGGAAACATGTAACTCTGTGAGATGAATTCACAGAACACAGAGCAGTTTCTCAGAAAGATTCTTTCCAGTTTTCAACGGAAGATATTTCGTTTTTCACCATAGCCCTCTATGGGCTTCCAAATATCCCTTTGCCAATTCCACAAGAACAGACTTAGCGAAAAGCTTCTTGAAGGGAGACATGTAACTCTGTGAGATGAATTCACAGAACACAGAGCAGTTTCTCAGAAAGCTTCTTTCCAGTTTTGAACGGAAGATATTTCCTTTTTCCCATAGCCCTCTAAGGGCTTCCAAATATCCCTTTGCCAATTCCACAAGAACAGCCTTAGCGAAAGGCTGCTTGAAGGGAAAGATGTAGCTTTGTGAGATGAATTCACAGAACACAGAGCAGTTTCTCAGAAAGCTTCTTTCCAGTTTTGAACGGAAGATATTTCCTTTTTCACCATAGCCCTCTATGGGCTTCCAAATATCCCTTTGCCAATTCCACAAGAACAGCCTTAGCGAAAGGCTTCTTGTAGGGAAAGATGTAACTCTGTGAGATGAATTCACAGATCACAGAGCAGTTTCTCACAAAGCTTCTTTCCAGTTTTGAACGGAAGATATTTCCTTTTTCACCGTAGCCCTCTAAGGGCTTCCAAATATCCTGTTGCCAATTCCACAATAACAGCCTTAGCGAAAGGCTTCTTGAAGGGAAAGATGTAACTCTGTGAGATGAATTCACAGAACACAGAGCAGTTTCTCAGAAAGCTTCTTTCCAGTTTTGAACGGAAGATATTTCCTTTTTCACCTTAGCCCTCTATGGGCTTCCAAATATCCCTTTGCCAATCCCAGAAGAACAGCCTTAGCGAAAGGCTTCTTGAAGGGAAAGATGTAACTCTGTGAGATGAATTCACAGAACACAGAGCAGTTTCTCAGAAAGCTTCTTTCCAGTTTTGAACGGAAGATATTTCCTTTTTCACCATAGCCCTCTATGGGCTTCCAAATATCCCTTTGCCAATTCCACAGGAACAGCCTTAGCGAAAGGCTTCTTGAAGGGAAAGATGTAACTCTGTGAGATGAATTCACAGAACACAGAGCAGTTTCTCAGAAAGCTTCTTTCCAGTTGTGAACGGAAGATATTTCCTTTTTCACCATAGCCCTCTATGTGCTTCCAAATATCCCTTTGCCAATTCCACAAGAACAGCCTTAGCGAAAGGCTTCTTGAAGGGAAACATGTAACTCTGTGAGATGAATTGACAGAACACAGAGCAGTTTCTCAGAAAGCTTCTTTCCAGTTTTGAACAGAAGATATTGCCTTTTTCACCATAGCCCTCGATGGGCTTCCAAATATCCCTTTGCCAATTCCACAAGAACAGCCTTAGCGAAAGGCTTATTGAAGGGAAAGATGGAACTCTGTGAGATGAATTCACAGAACACAGAGCAGTTTCTCAGAAAGTTTCTTTACGGTTTTGAACGGAAGATATTTCCCATTTTCACCATAGCCCTCTCTGGGCTTCCAAATATCCCTTTGCCAATTCCACAAGAACAGCCTTAGCGAAAGTCTGCTTGAAGGGAAAAATGTAACTCTGTGAGATGAATTAACAGAACACAGAACAGTTTCTCAGAAAGCTTCTTTCCAGTTTTGAACGGAAGATATTTCCTTTTTCACTGTAGCCCTCCATGGGCTTCCAAATATCCCTTTGCCAATTCCACAAGAACAGCCTTAGCGAAAGGCTTCTTGAAGGGAAACATGTAACTCTGTGAGAGGAATTATCAGAACACAGAGCAGTTTCTCAGAAAGATTCTTTCCAGTTTTGAACGGAAGATATTTCCTTTTCCCCATAGCCCTCTATGGGCTTCCAAATATCCCTTTGCCAATTCCACAATAACAGCCTTAGCGAAAGGCTTCTGGAAGGGAAATATGTAACTCTGTGAGATGAATTCACAGAACACAGAGCAGTTTCTCAGAAAGCTTCTTTCCAGTTTTGAACGGAAGATATTTCCTTTTTCACCATAGCCCTCTAAGGGCTTCCAAATATCCCTTTGCCAATTCCACAAGAACAGCCTTAGCGAAAGGCTTCTTGAAGGGAAAGATGTAACTCTGTGAGATGAATTCACAGAACACAGAGCAGTTTTTCAGAAAGCTTCTTTCCAGTTTTGAACGGAAGATATTTCCTTTTTCACTGTAGCCCTGTATGGGCTTCCAAATATCCCTTTGCCAATTCCACAAGAACAGCCTTAGCGAAAGGCTTCTTGAAGTGAAAGATGTAACTCTGTGAGATGAATTCACAGAACACAGAGCAGTTTCTCAGAAATCTTCTTTCCAGTTTTGAACGGATGATATTTCCTTTTTCACCATAGCCCTCTATGGGCTTCCAAATATCCCTTTGCCAATTCCACAGGAACAGCCTTAGCGAAAGGCTTCTTGAAGGGAAAGATGTAACTCTGTGAGATGAATTAACAGAACACAGAGCAGTTTCTCAGAAAGCTTCTTTCCAGTTTTGAACGGAAGATATTTCCTTTTTCACCATAGCCCTCTATGGGCTTCCAAATGTCCCTTTGCCAATTCCACAAGAACAGCCTTAGCGAAAGGCTCCTTGAAGGGAAACATGTAACTCTCGGAGATGAATTAAGAGAACACAGAACAGTTTCTCAGAAAGCTTCTTTCCAGTTTTGAACGGAATATATTTCGTTTTTCCCCAAAGCCCTCTGTGGGCTCCCAAATATCCCGTTGCCAATTCCACAAGAACAGCCTTAGCGAAAGGCTGCTTGAAGGGAAAGATGTAACTCTGTGAGATAAATTCACAGAACACAGAGCAGTTTCTCAGAAATCTTCTTTCCAGTTTTGAACGGAAGATATTTCCTTTTTCACCATATCCCTCTATGGGCTTCCAAATATCCCTTTGCCAATCCCAGAAGAACAGCCTTAGCGAGAGGCTTCTTGAAGGGAAAGATGTAACTCTGTGAGATGAATTCACAGAACACAGAGCAGTTTCTCAGAAAGCTTCTTTCCAGTTTTGAACGGAAGATATTTCCTTTTTCACCATAGCCCTCTATGGGCTTCCAAATATCCCTTTGCCAATTCCACAAGAACAGCCTTTAGCGAAAGGCTGCTTGAAGGGAAAGATGTAACTCTGTGAGATGAATTGACAGAACACAGAGCAGTTTCTCAGAAAGCTTCTTTACAGTTTTGAACGGAAGATATTTCCTTTTTCACTGTAGCCCTCTATGGGCTTCCAAATATCCCTTTGCCAATTCCACAAGAACGGCCTTACCGAGAGCCTTCTTGAAGGGAAAGATGTAACTCTGTGAGATGAATTAAAAGAACACAGAACAGTTTCTCAGAAAGCTTCTTTCCAGTTTTCAACGGAAGATATTTCCTTTTTCCCCGTAGCCCTCTATGGGCTTCCAAATATCCCTTTGCCAATTCCACAATAACAGCCTTAGCGAAAGGCTTATTGAAGGGAAAGATGTAACTCTGTGAGATGAATTCACAGAACACAGAGCAGTTTCTCAGAAAGTTTCTTTACGGTTTTGAACGGAAGATATTTCCCATTTTCTCCATAGCCCTCTATGGGCTTCCAAATATCCCTTTGCCAATTCCACAAGAACAGCCTTAGCGAAAGGCTGCTTGAAGGGAAAAATGTAACTCTGTGAGATGAATTAACAGAACACAGAGCAGTTTCTCAGAAAGCTTCTTTCCAGTTTTGAACGGAAGATATTTCCTTTTTCACCATAGCCCTCTATGGGCTTCCAAATATCCCTTTGCCAATTCCACAAGAACAGCCTTAGCGAAAGGCTTCTTGAAGGGAAAGATATAACTCTGTGAGATGAATTCACAGAACACAGAGCAGTTTCTCAGAAAGCTTCTTTCCAGTTTTGAACGGAAGATATTTCCTTTTTCACCATAGCCCTCTAAGGGCTTCCAAATATCCCTTTGCCAATTCCACAAGAACAGCCTTAGCGAAAGGCTTCTTGAAGGGAAACATGTAACTCTGTGAGATGAATTCACACAACACAGAGCAGTTTCTCAGAAAGCTTCTTTCCAGTTTTGAACGGAAGATATTTCCTTTTTCACATTAGCCCTCTATGGGATTCCAAATATCCCTTTGCCAATTCCTCAGGAACAGCCTTAGCGAATAGCTTCTTGAAGGGAAACATGTAACTCTGTGAGATGAATTCACAGAACACAGAGCAGTTTCTCAGAAAGCTTCTTTCCAGTTTTGAACGGAAGATATTTCCTTTTTCACGATAGCCCTCTATTTGCTTCCAAATATCCCTTTGCCAATTAGACAAGAAGAGCCTTAGCGAAAGGCTTCTTGAAGGGAAAGATGTAACTCTGTGAGATGAATTCACAGAACACAGAGCAGTTTCTCAGAAAGCTTCTTTCCAGTTTTGAACGGAAGATATTTCCTTTTTCACCATAGCCCTCTATGAGCTTCCAAATATCCCTTTGCCAATTCCACAAGAACAGCCTTAGCGAAAGGCTACCTGAAGGGAAAGATGTAACTCTATGAGATGAATTCACAGAACACAGAGCAGTTTCTCAGAAAGCTTCTTTCCAGTTTTGAACGGAAGATATTTCCTTTTTCACCATAGCCCTCTATGGGCTTCCAAATATCCCTTTGCCAATCCCAGAAGAACAGCCTTAGCGAAAGGCTTCTTGAAGGGACAGATGTAACTCTGTGAGATGAATTCCAAGAACACAGAGCAGTTTCTCAGAAAGCTTCTTTCCAGTTTTGAACGGAAGATATTTCCTTTTTCACCATAGCCCTCTATGGGCTTCCAAATATCCCTTTGCCAATTCCACAAGAACAGCCTTAGCGAAAGGCTTCTTGAAGGGAAAGATAAAACTCTGTGAGATGAATTAACAGAACACAGAGCAGTTTCTCAGAAAACTTCTTTCCAGTTTTGAACGGAAGATATTTCCTTTTTCACCATAGCCCTCTATGGGCTTCCAATTATCCCTTTGCCAATTCCACAAGAACAGCCTTAGCGAAAGACTTCTTGAAGGGAAAGATGTAACTCTGTGAGATGAATTCACAGAACACAGAGCAGTTTCTCAGAAAGCTTCTTTCCAGTTTTGAACGGAAGATATTTCCTTTTTCACTGTAGCCCTCTATGGGCTTCCAAATATCCCTTTGCCAATTCCACAAGAACAGCCTTAGCGAAGGGCTTCTTGAAGGGAAAGATGTATCTCTGTGGGATGAATTCACAGAACACAGAGCAGTTTCTCAGAAAGCTTCCTTCCAGTTTTGAACGGAAAATATTTCCTTTTTCCCCATAGCCCTCTAAGGGCTTCCAAATATCCCTTTGCCAATTCCACAAGAACAGCCTTAGCGAATGGCTTCTTGAAGGGAAAGATATAACACTGTGAGATCAATTCAGAGAACACAGAACAGTTTCTCAGAAAGCTTCTTTCCAGTTTTGAACGGAAGATATTTCCTTTTTCCCCATAGCCCTCTAAGGGCTTCCAAATATCCCTTTGCCAATTGCACAAGAACAGCCTTAGCGAAAGGATGCTTGAAGGGAAACATGTAACTCTGTGAGATGAATTAAGAGAACACAGAGCAGTTTCTCAGAAAGCTTCTTTCCAGTTTTGAACGGAAGATATTTACTTTTTCACCAGAGCCCTCTATGGGCTTCCAAATATCCCTTTGCCAATTCCACAGGAAAAGCCTTAGCGAAAGGCTTCTTGAAGGGAAAGATGTAACTCTGTGAGATGAATTAACAGAACACAGAGCGGATTCTCAGAAAGCTTCTTTCCAGTTTTGAACGGAAGATATTTCCTTTTTCACCATAGCCCTCTATGGGCTTCCAAATATCCCTTTGGCAATTCCACAAGAACAGCCTTAGCGAAAGGCTGCTTGAAGGGAAAGATGTAACTCTGTGAGATGAATTCACAGAACACAGAGCAGTTTCTCAGAAAGCTTCTTTCCAGTTTTGAACGGAAGATATTTCCTTTTTCACTGTAGCCCTCAATGGGCTTCCAAATATCCCTTTGCCAATTCCACAAGAACGGCCTTAGCGAAAGCCTTCTTGAAGGGAAAGCTGTAACTCTGTGAGATGAATTCACAGAACACAGAGCAGTTTCTCAGAAAGTTTCTTTCCGGTTTTGAACGGAAGATATTTCCCATTTTCTCCATAGCCCTCTATGGGCTTCCAAATATCCCTTTGCCAATTCCACAAGAACAGCCTTAGCGAAAGTCTGCTTGAAGGGAAAAATGTAACTCTGTGAGATGAATTAACAGAACACAGAGCAGTTTCTCAGAAAGCTTCTTTCCAGTTTTGAACGGAAGATATTTCCTTTTCCACCATAGCCCTCTATGGGCTTCCAAATATCCCTTTGCCAATTCCACAAGAACAGCCTTAGCGAAAGGCTTCTTGAAGGGAAACATGTAACTCTGTGAGAGGAATTAACAGAACACAGAGCAGTTTCTCAGAAAGCTTCTTTCCATTTTTGAACGGAAGATATTTCCTTTTTCCCCATAGCCCTCTATGGGCTTCCAAATATCCCTTTGCCAATTCCACAATAACAGCCTTAGCGAAAGGCTTCTGGAAGGGAAACATGTAACTCTGTGAGATGAATTAACAGAACACAGAGCAGTTTCTCAGAAATCTTCTTTCCAGTTTTGAACGGAAGATATTTCCTTTTTCACTGTAGCCCTCTATGGGCTTCCAAATATCCCTTGCCAATTCCACAAGAACGGCCTTAGCGAAAGCCTTCTTGAAGGGAAAGATGTAACTCTGTGAGATGAATTAAAAGAACACAGAAGAGTTTCTCAGAAAGCTTCTTTCCAGTTTTCAACAGAAGATATTTCCTTTTTCCCCATAGCCCTCTATGGGCTTCCAAATATCCCTTTGCCAATTCCACAAGAACAGCCTTAGCGAATGGCTTCTTGAAGGGAAAGATGTAACTCTGTGAGATGAATTAAGAGAACACAGAGCAATTTCTCAGAAAGCTTCTTTCCAGTTTTCAGCCGAAGTTCTTTCCTTTTTCACCATAGCCCACTATGGGCTTCCAAATATCCCTTTGCCAATTCCACAAGAACAGCCTTTAGCGAAAGGCTGCTTGAAGGGAAAGATGTAACTTTGTGAGATGAATTCACAGAACACAGAGCAGTTTCTCAGAAAGCTTCTTTCCAGTTTTGAACGGAAGATATTTCCTTTTTCACCATAGCCCTCTATGGGCTTCCAAATATCCCTTTGGCAATTCCACAAGAACAGCCTTAGCGAAAGGCTGCTTGAAGGGAAAGATGTAACTCTGTGAGATGAATTCACAGAACACAGAGCAGTTTCTCAGAAAGCTTCTTTCCAGTTTTGAACGGAAGATATTTCCTTTTTCACCATAGCCCTCTATGGGCTTCCAAATATCCCTTTGCCAATTCCACAAGAACAGCCTTAGCGAAAGGCTTCTTGAAGGGAAAGATGTAACTCTGTGAGATAAATTCACAGAACACAGAGCAGTTTCTCAGAAAGCTTCTTTCCAGTTTTGAACGGAAGATATTTCCTTTTTCACCATAGCCCTCTATGGGCTTCCAAATATCCCTTTGCCAATCCCAGAAGAACAGCCTTAGCGAAAGGCTTCTTGAAGGGAAAGATGTAACTCTGTGAGATGAATTCACAGAACACAGAGCATTTTCTCAGAAAGCTTCTTTCCAGTTTTGAACCGAAGATATTTCCTTTTTCACCATAGCCCTCTATGGGCTTCCAAATGTCCCTTTGCCAATTCAACAAGAACAGCCTTTAGCGAAAGGCTGCTTGAAGGGAAAGATGTAACTCTGTGAGATGAATTGACAGAACACAGAGCAGTTTCTCAGAAAGCTTCTTTCCAGTTTTGAACGGAAGATATTTCCTTTTTCACTGTAGCCCTCTATGGGCTTCCAAATATCCCTTTGCCAATTCCACAAGAACGGCCTTAGCGAAAGCCTTCTTGAAGGGAAAGATGTAACTCTGTGAGATGAATTAAAAGAACACAGAACAGTTTCTCAGAAAGCTTCTTTCCAATTTTCAACGGAAGATATTTCCTTTTTCCCCGTAGCCCTCTATGGGCTTCCAAATATCCCTTTGCCAATTCCACAAGAACAGCCTTAGCGAAAGGCTTCTTGAAGGGAAAGATGTAACTCTGTGAGATGAATTAAGAGAACACAGAGCAGTTTCTCAGAAAGCTTCTTTCCATTTTTGAAAGCAAGATATTTCCTTTTTCCCCATAGCCCTCTATGGGCTTCCAAATATCCCTTTGCCAATTCCACAATAACAGCCTTAGCGAAAGGCTTCTGGAAGGGAAAGATGTAACTCTGTGAGATGAATTAACAGAACACAGAGCAGTTTCTCAGAAATCTTCTTTCCAGTTTTGAACGGAAGATATTTCCTTTTTCACTGTAGCCCTCTATGGGCTTCCAAATATACCTTGCCAATTCCACAAGAACGGCCTTAGCGAAAGCCTTCTTGAAGGGAAAGATGTAACTCTGTGAGATGAATTAAAAGAACACAGAACAGTTTCTCAGAAAGCTTCTTTCCAGTTTTCAACGGAAGATATTTCCTTTTTCGCCATAGCCCTCTATGGGCTTCCAAATATCCCTTTGCCAATTCCACAAGAACAGCCTTAGCGAAAGGCTTCTTGAAGGGAAAGATGTAACTCTGTGAGATGAATTAAGAGAACACAGAGCAGTTTCTCAGAAAGCTTCTTTCCAGTTTTCAGCCGAAGTTATTTCCTTTTTCACCATAGCCCACTATGGGCTTCCAAATATCCCTTTGCCAATTCCACAAGAACAGCCTTAGCGAAAGGCTTATTGAAGGGAAAGATGTAACTCTGTGAGGTGAATTCACAGAACACAGAGCAGTTTCTCAGAAAGCTTCTTTCCAGTTTTGAACGGAAGATATTTCCTTTTTCACTGTAGCCCTCTATGGGCTTCCAAATATCCCTTTGCCAATTCCACAAGAACAGCCTTAGCGAAAGGCTTCTTGAAGGGGAACATGTAACTCTGTGAGGGGAATTAACAGAACACAGAGCAGTTTCTCAGAAAGCTTCTTTCCAGTTTTGAACGGAAGATATTTCCTTTTTCCCCATAGCCCTCTATGGGCTTCCAAATATCCCTTTGCCAATTCCACAATAACAGCCTTAGCGAAAGGCTTCTGGAAGGGAAAGATGTAACTCTGTGAGAGGAATTAACAGAAGACAGAGCAGTTTCTCAGAAAGCTTCTTTCCAGTTTTGAACGGAAGATATTTCCTTTTTCACCATAGCCCTCTATGGGCTTCCAAATATCCCTTTGCCAATTCCACAAGAACAGCCTTAGCGAGATTCTTCTTGAAGGGAAACATGTAACTCTGTGAGATGAATTCACAGAACACAGAGCAGTTTCTCAGAAAGCTTCTTTCCAGTTTTGAACGGAAGTTATTTCCTTTTTCACCATAGCCCTCTTTGGGCTTCCAAATATCCCTTTGAAAATTCCACAAGAACAGCCTTAGCGAAAAGCTTCTTGAAGGGAAACATGTAACTCTGTGAGATGAATTCACAGAACACAGTGCAGTTTATCAGAAAGCTTCTTTCCAGTTTTGATCGGAAGATATTTCCTTTTTCAAGATAGCCCTCTATGGGCTTCCAAATATCCCTTTGCCAATTAGACAAGAAGAGCCTTAGCGAAAGGCTTCTTGAAGGGAAAGATTTAACTCTGTGAGATGAATTCACAGAACACAGAGCAGTTTCTCAGAAAGCTTCTTTCCAGTTTTGAACGGAAGATATTTCCTTTTTCACCATAGCCCTCTATGGGATTCCAAATATCCCTTTGCCAATTCAAACAGAACACCTTAGCGAAAGGTTTCTTGAAGGGAAAGATGTAACTCTGTGAGATGAATTCACAGAACACAGAGCAGTTTCTCAGAAAGCTTCTTTCCAGTTTTGAACGATAGATATTTCCTTTTTAACCATATCCCTCTTCGGGCTTCCAAATATCACTTTGCCAATTCCACAAGAAAAGCCTTAGCGAAAGGCTTCTTGAAGGGAAAGATGTAACACTGTGAGATAAATTAACAGAACACAGAGCAGTTTCTCAGAAAGCTTCTTTCCAGTTTTGAACGGAAGATATTTCCTTTTTCACCATAGCTCTCTAAGGGCTTCCAAATATCCCTTTGCCAATTCCACAAGAAAAGCCTTAGCGAAAGGCTTCATGAAGTGAAAGATGTAACTCTGTGACATGAATTAACAGAACACAGAGCAGTTTCTCTGAAAGCTTCTTTCAGGTTTTGAACGGAAGATATTTTCTTTTTCACCATAGCCCTCTATGGGCTTCCAAATATCCCTTTGCCAATTCAACCAGAACACCTTAGCGAAATGTTTCTTGAAGGGAAAGATGTAACTCTGTGAGATGAATTTACAGAACACAGAGCAGTTTCTCAGAAAGCTTCTTTCTAGTTTTGAACGGAAGATATTTCCTTTTTCACCATAGCCCTCCTTGGGCTTCCAAATATCCCTTTGCCAATTCCACAGGAAAAGCCTTAGCGAAAGGCTTCATGAAGTGAAAGATGTAACTCTGTGACATGAATTAACAGAACACAGAGCAGTTTCTCTGAAAGCTTCTTTCCAGTTTTGAACGGAAGATATTTTCTTTTTCACCATAGCCCTATATGGGCTTCCAAATATCCCTTTGCCAATTCAACCAGAACACCTTAGCGAAAGGTTTCTTGAAGGGAAAGATGTAACTCAGTGAGATGAATTAACAGAACACAGAGCATTTTCTCAGAAAGCTTCTTTCCAGTTTTGAACGGAAGGTATTTCCTTTTTCACCATAGCCCACTATGTGCTTCTAAATATCCCTTTGCCAATTCCACAAGAACAGCCTTAGCGAAAGACTTCTTGAAGGGAAAGATGTAATTCCGTGAGATGATTAACAGAACACAGAGCAGTTTCTCAGAAAGCTTCTTTCCAGTGTTGAACGGAAGGTATTTCCTTTTTCACCATAGCCCTTTATGGCCTTCCAAATATCACTTTGCCAATTCCACAAGAACAGCCTTAGCGAAAGGATTCTTGAAGGGAAAGATGTAACTCTGTTCGATGATTTACCAGAACACAGAGCGGTTTCTCAGAAAGCTTCTTTCCAGTTTCGAAGGGAAGATATTTCCTTTTTCACCGTAGCCCTCTATGGGCTTCCAAATATCCCTTTGACAATTCCACAAGAACAGCCTTAGCGAAAGGCTTCTTGAAGGGAAACATGTAACTCTGTGAGATGAATTAACAGAACACAGAGCAGTTTCTCAGAAAGCTTCTTTCCAGTTTTGAACGGAAGATATTTCCTTTTTCACCATAGCCTTCTATGGGCTTCCAAATATCCCTTTGCCAATTCCACAAGAACAGCCTTAGCGAAAGGCTTCTTGAAGGGAAAGATGTAACTCTGTGAGATGAATTAAAAGAACACAGAGCAGTTTCTCAGAAAGCTTCTTTCCAGTTTTGAATGAAAGATATTTCCTTTCTCAACATAGCCCTCTATGGGCTTCCAAATATCCCTTTGCCAATTCCACAAGAACAGATTTAGCGAAAGGCTTCTTGAAGGGAAAGATGTAACTCTGTGAGATGAATTAAAAGAACACAGAGCAGTTTCTCAGAAAGCTTCTTTCCAGTTTTGAACGGAAGATATTTTCTTTTTCACCATAGCCCTCTCTGGGCTTCCAAATATCCCCTTGCCACTTCAACAAGAACAGCCTTAGCGAAAGGTTTCCTGAAGTGAAAGATGTACCTCTGTGAGATGAATAAACAGAACACAGAGCAGTTTCTCAGAAAGCTTCTTTCCAGTTTTTAACGGAAGATATTTCCTTTTTCACCATAGCCCTCTATGGGCTTCCAAATATCCCTTTGCCAATTCCACAAGAAAAGCCTTAGCGAAAGGCTTCTTGAAGGGAAAGATGTAACTTTGTGAGATCAACTAACAGAACACAACACCAGTTTCTCAGAAAGCTTCTTTCCAGTTTTGAAGGAAGATATTTCCTTTTTCACCATAGCCCACAATGTGCTTCCAAATATCACTTTGCCAATTACACAAGAACAGCCTTAGCGAAAGGCTTCTTGAAGGGAATGATGTAACTCTGTGAGATGAATTAACAGAACACAGAGCAGTTTCTCAGAAAGATTCTTTCCAGTTTTGAACAGAAGATATTTCCTTTTTCACCATAGCCCTCTATGGGTTTCCAAATATCCCTTTGCCAATTCCACAAGACCAGCCTTAGCGAAAGGCTTCTTGAAGGGAAAGATTTAACTTTCTGAGATGAATTAACAGAACACAGAGCAGTTTCTCAGAGAGCTTCTTTCCAGTTTTGAACGGAAGATATTTCCTTTTTCACCATAGCCCTCTATGGGCTTCCAAATATCCCTTTTCCAATATCACAAGAACAGACTAGGGGAAAGGTTTCTTGAAGGGAATGATGTAACTCTGTGAGATGAATTAACAGAACCCAGAGCAGTTTCTCACAAAGCGTCTTTCCATGTTTGAACGGAATATATTTCCTTTTTCACCATAGCCTTCTATGGGATTCCAAATATCCCTTTGCCAATTCCACAAGAACAGCCGTAGCGAAAGTCTTCTTGAAGGTAAAGATGTAACTCTGTGAGATGAATTAACAGAACACAGAGCAGATTCTCAGAAAAATTCTTTCCAGTTTTGAACGGAAGATATTTCCTTGTTCACCATATCCCTCTATTGGCTTCCAAATATCCCTTTGCCAATTCCACAAGAACAGCCTTAGCGAAAGGCTTCTTGAAGGGAAAGATGTAACTCTGTGAGATGAATTACCAGAACACAGAGCGGTTTCTCAGAAAGCTTCTTTCCAGATTTGAACGGAAGATATTTCCTTTTTCAGGGAAGCCCTCTATGGGCTTCCAAATATCCCTTTGCCAATTCCACAAGAACAGCCTTAGCGAAAGGCTTCTTGAAGGGAAAGATGTAACTCTGTGAGATGATTAACAGAACACAGAGCAGTTTCTCAGAAAGCTTCTTTCCAGTTTTGAACGGAAGGTATTTCCTTTTTCAGAATAGCCCTTTATGGGCTTCCAAATATGACTTTGCCAATTCCACAAGAACAGCCTTAGCGAAAGGCTTCTTGAAGGGAAAGATGTAACTCGGTGCGATGAATTACCAGAACACAGAGCGGTTTCTCAGAAAGCTTCTTTCCAGTTTCGAACGGAAGACATGTCCTTTTTCACCATAGCCCTTTATGGGCTTCCAAATATCCCTTTGCCAATTCCACAAGAACAGCCTTAGCGAAAGGCTTCTTGAAGGGAAAGATGTAACTCTGTGAGATGAATTAACAGGACACAGAGAAGTTTCACAGTAAACTTCTTTCGAGTTTTGAACGGAAGATATTTCCTTTTCCACCATAGCCCTCTACGGTCTTCCAAATATCCCTTTGCCAATTCCACAAGAACAGCCTTAGCGAAAGGCTCCTTGAAGGGATAGATGTAACTCTGTGAAATGAATTAACAGAACCCAGAGCAGTTTCTCAGAAAGCTTCTTTCCAGTTTTGAACGGAAGATATTTCCTTTTTCACCATAGCCCTCTATGGGCTTCCAACTATCCCTTTTCCAATACCAGAAGAACAGCCTAGGGGAAAGGTTTCTTGAAGGGAATGATGTAACTCTGTGAGATGAATTAACAGAACACAGAGCAGTTTCTCACAAAGCGTCTTTCCATGTTTGAACGGAATATATTTCCTTTTTCACCATAGCCTTCTATGGGCCTCCAAATATCCCTTTGCCAATTCCAGAAGAACAGCCGTAGCGAAAGTCTTCTTCAAGGTAAAGATGTAACTCTGTGAGATGAATTAACAGAACACAGAGCAGATTCTCAGAAAACTTCTTTCCAGTTTTGAACGGAAGATATTTCCTTTTTCACCATATCCCTCTATGGGTTTCCAAATATCCCTTTGCCAATTCCACATGAACAGCCATAGCGAAAGGCTTCTTGAAGGGAAAGATGTAACTCTGTGAGATGAATTAACAGAACACAGAGCAGTTTCTCAGAAAGCTTCTTTCCAGTTTTGAACGGAAGATATTCCCTTTTTCACCATAGCGCTCTATGGGCTTCTAAATATCCCTTTGCCATTTTTAAAAGAACAGCCTCAGAGAAAGGCTTCTTGAAGGGAAAGATGTACCTCTGTGAGATGAATTAATAGAACACAGAGCAGTCTCTCAGAAAGCTTCTTTCCAGTTTTGAACGGAAGATATTTCCTTATTCACCATAGCCCTCTATGGGATTCCAAATATCCCTTTGCCAATTCTACAAGAACAGACTTAGCGAAAGGCTTCTTGAAGGGAAAGATGTAACTCTGTGAGATGAATTAACAGAAACAAAGAGCAATCTCTCAGAAAGCTTCTTTCCAGTATTGAACGGAAGATATTTCCTTTTTCATCATAGCCCTCTATGGGCTTCCATATATCCCTTTGCCCATTCCACAAGAACAGCCTTAGCGAAAGGCTTCTTGAAGGGAAAGATGTAACTCTGTGAGATGAA
This sequence comes from Chlorocebus sabaeus, assembly GCF_047675955.1. Lineage (NCBI taxonomy): Eukaryota > Metazoa > Chordata > Mammalia > Primates > Cercopithecidae > Chlorocebus > Chlorocebus sabaeus. Next base: position 171,235 of record NW_027327550.1, read on the forward strand.
TTAACAGAACACAGAGCAGTGTCTCTGAAAGCTTCCTTCCAGTTTTGAACGGAAGATATTTTCTTTTTCACCGTAGCCCTCTATGGACTTCGAAATATCACTTTGCCAATTCCACAAGAAGAGCCTTACCGAAAGGTTTCTTGAAGGGAAAGATGTGACTCTGTGAGATGAATTAAGAGAACACAGAGCAGTTTCTCAGAAAGCATCTTTCCAGTTTTGCACGGAAGATATTTCCTTTTTCACCATAGCCCTCTAAGGGCTTCCAAATATCCCTTTGCCAACTCCACAAGAAAAGCCTTAGCGAAAGGCTTCTTGAGGGGAAAGATGTAACTCTGTGAGATGAATTAACAGAACACAGAGCAGTTTCTCAAAAAGCTTATTTCCACTTTTGAACGGAAGATATTTCCTTTTTCACCATAGCCTTCTATGGGCTTCAAAATGTCACTTTGCAAATACCACAAGAAAAGTCTTAGCGAAAGGTTTCTTGAAGGGAAAGATGTAACTCTGTGAGATGAATTAACAGAACACAGAGCAGTTTCTCAGAAAGCTTCTTTCCAGTTTTGAACGGAAGATATTTCCTTTTTCACCATAGACCTCTAAGGGCTTCCAAATATCCCTTTGCCAATTCCACAAGAACAGCCTTAGTGAAAGGCTTCTTGAAGGGAAAGATGTAACTCTGTGAGATGAATTACCAGAACACAGAGCGGTTTCTCAGAAAGCTTCTTTCCAGATTTGAACGGAAGATATTTCCTTTTTCACCGAAGCCCTCTATGGGCTTCCAAATATCCCTTTGCCAATTCCAGAAGAACAGCCTTAGCGAAAGGCTTCCTGAAGGGAAAGATGTAACTCTGTGAGATGATTAACAGAACACAGAGCCGTTTCTCAGAAAGCTTCTTTCCAGTTTTGAACGGAAGGTATTTCCTTTTTCAGAATAGCCCACTATGGGCTTCCAAATATGACTTTGCCAATTCCACCAGAAGAGCCTTAGCGAAAGGCTTCTTGAAGGGAAAGATGTAACTCTGTGAGATGAATTAACGGAACACAGAGCAGTTTTTCAGAGAGCTACTTTCCAGTTTTGAACGGAAAATATTTCCTTTTTCACCATAGCCTTCTACGGGCTTCCAATATCCCTTTGCCAATTCCACATGAACAGCCTTAGCGAAAGGCTTCTTGAAGGGAAAGATGTAACTCTGTGAGACGAATTAAGAGAACCCAGAGCAGTTTCTCAGAAAGCTTCTTTTCAGTTCTGAACGGAAGATATTTCCTTTTTCACCATAGCCCTCTATGGTCTTCCAAATATCCCTTTTCCAATACGACAAGAACAGCCTGGGGGAAAGGTTTCTTGAAGGGAATGATATAACTCTGTGAGAAGAATTAACAGAACAGATAGCAGTTTCTTAGAAAGCTTCTTTCCAGTTTTGAAAGGAAGACATTTCCTTTTTCACCACAGACCACTATGGGCTTCCAAATATCCATTTGCCAATTCCACAAGAACAGCCTTAGCGAAAGGTTTCTTGAAGGGAAAGATGTAACTCTCTGAGATGAATTAACAGAACACAGACCAGTTTCTCAGAAAGCTTCTTTCAAGTTTTGAACGGAAGATATTTCCTTTTTCACCATGGCCCTCTATGGGCTTCTAAATATCACTTTGCCAATTCCACAACAGCAGCCTTAGCGAAAGGCTTCTTGAAGGGAAAGATGTAACTCTGTGAGATGAATTAACAGAACACAGAGCAGTTTCTCAGAAAGCTTCTTTCCAGTTTTGAACGGAAGATATTTCCTTTATCACCATAGCCCTCTAAGGGCTTCCAAATATCCCTTTGCCAATTACACAAGAAAAGCCTTAGCGAAAGGCTTCTTGAAGGGAAAGATGTAACTCTGTGAGATCAACTAACAGAACACAGAGCAGTTTCTCAAAAAGCTTCTTTCCAGTTTTGAACGGAAGATATTTCCTTTTGCACCGTAGCCCTCTATGGGCTTCCAAATATCCCTATGCCAATTCCACAAGAACAGCCTTAGCGAAAGGCTTCTTGAAGGGAAAGATGTAACTCTGTGAGATGAATTAACAGAACACAGAGCAGTTTCTCACAAAGCTTATTTCCAGTTTTGAACGGAAGGTATTTCCTTTTTCACCATAACCCTCTATGGGCTTCCAAATATCCCTTTGCCTATTCCACAAGAACAGCCGTAGCGAAAGGCTTCTTGAAGGGAAAGATGTAACTCTGTGAGATGAATTAACAGAACACAGAGCAGTTTCTCAGAAAGCTTCTTTCCAATTTTGAACGGAAGATATTTCCTTTTTCACCATAGCTCTCTATGGGCTTCCAAATATCCCTTTTCCAATACCACAAGAACAGCCTAGGGGAAAGGTTTCTTGAAGGGAATGATGTAACTCTGTGAGATGAATTACCAGAACACAGAGCGGTTTCTCAGAAAGCTTCTTTCCAGATTTGAACGGAAGATATTTCCTTTTTCACCGAAGCCCTCTATGGGCTTCCAAATATCCCTTTGCCAATTCCAGAAGAACAGCCTTAGCGAAAGGCTTCTTGAAGGGAAAGATGTAACTCTGTGAGATGATTAACAGAGCACAGAGCCGTTTCTCAGAAAGCTTCTTTCCAGTTTTGAACGGAAGGTATTTCCTTTTTCAGAATAGCCCATTATGGGCTTCCAAATATGACTTTGCCAATTCCACCAGAAGAGCCTTAGCGAAAGGCTTCTTGAAGGGAAAGATGTAACTCGGTGCGATGAATTACCAGAACACAGAGCGGTTTCTCAGAAAGCTTCTTTCCAGTTTCGAACGGAAGATATTTCCTTTGTCACCGTAGCCCTCTTGGGCTTCCAAATATCCCTTTGACAATTCCACAAGAACAGCCTTAGCGAAAGGCTTCCTGAAGGAAAAGATGTAACTCCGTGAGATGATTAACAGAACACAGAGCAGTTCTTCAGAGAGCTACTTTCCAGTTTTGAACGGAAAATATTTCCTTTTTCACCATAGCCTTCTACGGGCTTCCAATATCCCTTTGCCAATTCCACATGAACAGCCTTAGCGAAAGTCTTCTTGAAGGGAAAAATGTAACTCTGTGAGATGAATTAACAGAACCCAGAGCAGTTTCTCAGAAAGCTTCTTTCCAATTTTGAACGGAAGATATTTCCTTTTTCACCATAGCTCTCTATGGGCTTCCAAATATCCCTTTTCCAATACCACAAGAACAGCCTAGGGGAAAGGTTTCTTGAAGGGAATGATGTAACTCTGTGAGATGAATTAACAGAACAGAGAGCAGTTTCTCAGAAAGCTTCTTTCCAGTTTTGAAAGGAAGATATTTCCTTTTTCACCATAGCCCTCTATGGGCTCCAAATATCCCTTTGCCAATTCCGCAAGAAAAGCCTTAGCGAAAGGCTTCATGAAGGGAATGTTGTAACTCTGTGAGATGAATTAATAGAACACAGAGCGGTTTCTCAGAAAGCTTCTTTCCAGTTTTGAACGGAAGATATTTCCTTTTTCAACATAGCCCTCTATGGGCTTCCAAATATCCCATTGTCAATTCCACAAGAACAGCCTTAGCGAAAGGCTCCTTGAAGGGAAAGATGTAACGCTGTGAGATGAACTAAGAGAACACAGAGCAGTTTCTCACAAAGCGTCTTTCCATGTTTGAACGGAAGATATTTCCTTTTTCACCGTAGCCTTCTATGGGCTTCCAAATATCCCCTTGCCAATTCCACAAGAAAAGCCTTAGCGAAAGCCTTCTTGAGGGGAAAGATGTAACTCTGTGAGATGAATTAACAGAACACAGAGCAGTTTCTCAGAAAGCTTCTTTCCAGTTTTGAACGGAAGATATTTCCTTTTTCACCATAGCCCTCTATGGGCTTCCAAATATCCCTTTGCCAATTCAAACAGAACACCTTAGCGAAAGGTTTCTTGAAGGGAAAGACGTAACTCTGTGAGATGAATTCACAGAACACAGAGCAGTTTCTCAGAAAGCTTCTTTCCAGTTTTGAACGAAAGATATTTCCTTTTCCACCATATCCCTCTACGGTCTTCCAAATATCCCTTTGCCAATTCCACAAGAAAAGCCTTAGCGAAAGGCTTCTTGAAGGGAAAGATGTAACTCTGTGACATGAATTAACAGAACACAGAGCAGTTTCTCTGAAAGTTTCTTTCCAGTTTTGAAAGGAAGATATTTCCTTTTTCACCATAGCCCTCTATGGGCTTCCAAATATCCCTTTGCCAATTCCACAAGAACAGCCTTAGCGAAAGGATTCTTGAAGGGAAAGATGTAACTCTGTTCGATGAATTACCAGAACACAGAGCGGTTTCTGAGAAAGCTTCTTTCCAGTTTCGAACGGAAGATATTTCCCTTTTCACCATAGCCCTCTATGGGCTTCTAAATATCACTTTGCCAACTCCACAAGAGCAGCCTTAGCGAAAGGCTTGTTGAAGGGAAAGATGTAACTCTGTGAGATGAATTAACAGAACACAGAGCAGTTTCTCAGAAATCTTCTTTCCAGTTTTGAACGGAAGATATTTCCTTTATCACCATAGCCCTCTATGGGCTTCCAAATATCCCTTTGCCAATTACACAAGAAAAGCCTTAGCTAAAGGCTTCTTGAAGGGAAAGATGTAACTCTGTGAGATCAAATAACAGAACACAGAGCAGTTTCTCAAAAAGCTTCTTTCCAGTTTTGAACGGAAGATATTTCCTTTTTCACCGTAGCCCTCTATGGGCTTCCAAATATCACTTTGCCAATTCCACAAGAAAAGCCTTAGCGAAAGGCTTCTTGAGGGGAAAGATGTAACTCTGTGAGATGAATTAACAGAACACAGAGCAGTTTCTCAGAAAGCTTCTTTCCAATTTTGAACGGAAGATATTACCTTTTTCACCATAGCCCTCTATGGGCTTCCAAATATCCCTTTGCCAATTCCACAAGAACAGCCGTAGCGAAAGGCTTCTTGAAGGGAAACATGTAACTCTGTGAGATGAATTAACAGAACACAGAGCAGATTCTCAGAAACCTTCTTTCCAGTTTTGAACGGAAGGTATTTCCTTTTTCAGAATAGTCCTTTATGGGCTTCCAAATATGACTTTGCCAATTCCACAAGAACAGCCTTAGAGAAAGGATTGTTGAAGGGAAAGATGTAACTCTGTGCGATGAATTACCAGAACACAGAGTGGTTTCTCAGAAAGCTTCTTTCCAGTTTCGAACGGAAGATATTTCCTTTTTCACCGTAGCCCTCTATGGGCTTCCAAATATACCTTTGCCAATTCCACAAGAACAGCCTTAGCGAAAGGCTTCTTGAAAGGAAAGATTTAACTTTCTGAGATGAATTAACAGAACACAGAGCAGTTTCTCAGAGAGCTTCTTTCCAGTTTTGAGCGAAAGATATGTCCTTTTACACCATAGCCCTTTATGGGTTTCCAAATATCCCTTTGCAATTCCACAAGAACAGCCTTAGCGAAAGGCTTCTTGAAGGGAAAGATGTAACTCTGTGAGATGAATTAACAGAACACTAAGAAGTTTCTCAGTAAACTTCTTTCGAGTTTTGAACGGAAGATATTTCCTTTTCCACCATAGCCCTCTACGGTCTTCCAAATATCCCTTTGCCAATTCCACAAGAATAGCCTTAGCGAAAGGCTCCTTGAAGGGAAAGATGTAACGCTGTGAGATGAATTCACAGAACACAGAGCAGTTTCTCAGAAAGCTTCTTTCCAGTTTTGAAAGGAATATATTTCCTTTTTCACCATAGCCCTCTATGGGCTTCCAAATATCCCTTTTCCAATTGCACAAGAACAGCCTTAGCGAAAGGTTCCTTGAAGTGAAAGATGTAACTCTGTGAGATGAATTAACAGAACTCAGAGCTGTTTCTCAGAAAGCTTCTTTCCAGTTTTGAACGGAAGATATCTCCTTTTTCACCATAGCCCTCTACGGGCTTCCAAATATCCCTTTGCTAATACCACAAGAACAGCCTTAGCGAAAGGCTTCTTGAAGGGAAAGATGTAACTCTGTGAGATGAATTCACAGAACACAGAGCAGTTTTTCAGAGAGCTACTTTCCAGTTTTGGACGGAAAATATTTCCTTTTTCACCATAGCCTTCTACGGGCTTCCAATATCCCTTTGCCAATTCCACAAGAACAGCCTTAGCGAAAGGCTTCTTGAAGGGAAAGATGTAACTCTGTGAGATGAATTAACACAACCCAGAGCAGTTTCTCAGAAAGCTTCTTTTCATTTTTGAACGGAAGATATTTCCTTTTTCACCATAGCCCTCTATGGACTACTAAATATCCCTTTTCCAATACCACAAGAACAGCCTAGGGGAAAGGTTTCTTGAAGGGAATGATGTAACTCTGTGAGATGAATTAACAGAACAGAGAGCAGTTTCTCAGAAAGCTTCTTTCTAGTTTTGAAAGGAAGATATTTCCTTTTTCACCATGGCCCTCTATGGGCTTCCAAATATCCCTTTGCCAATCCCACAAGAAAAGCCTTAGCGAAAGGCTTCTTGAAGGGAAAGATGTAACTCGGTTCGATGAATTACCAGAACACAGAGCGGTTTCTCACAAAGCTTCTTTCCAGTTGCGAACGGAAGATATTTCCTTTTTCAACGTAGCCCTCTATGGGCTTCCAAATATCCCCTTGCCACTTCAACAAGAACAGCCTTAGCGAAAGGCTTCCTGAAGGGAAAGATGTAACTCCGTGAGATGATTAACAGAACACAGAGCAGTTTCTCAGAAAGCTTCTTTCCAGTTTTGAACCGAAGATTTTTCCTTTTTCACCATAGCCCTCTATGGGCTTCAAAATATCACTTTGCCAATTCCACAAGAACAGCCTTAGCGAAAGGCTTCTTGAAGGGAAACATGTAACTCTGTGAGATGAATTAACAGAACACAGAGCAGTTTCTCAGAAAGCTTCTTTCCAGTTTTGAACGGAAGATATTTCCTTTTTCACCATAGCCCTCTATGGGCTTCCAAATATCCCTTCGCCAATTCCACAAGAAAAGCCTTAGCGAAAGGCTTCTTGAGGTGAATGATGTAACTCTGTGGGATGAATTAACAGAACACAGAGCAGTTTCTCACAAAGCGTCTTTCCATGTTTGAACGGAAGATATTTCCTTTTTCACCATAGCCTTCTATGGGCTTCCAAATATCCCTTTGCCAATTCCACAAGAACCGGCTTAGTGAAAGGCTTCTTGAAGGGAAAGATGTAACTCTGTGAGATGAATTAACAGAACACAGAGCAGTTTCTCAGAAAGCTTCTTTCCAGTTTTGAACGGAAGATATTTCCTTTTTCACCATAGACCTCTATGGGCTTCCAAATATCCCTTTGCCAATTCCACAAGAGCAGCCGTAGCGAAAGGCTTCTTGAAGGGAAAGATGTAACTCTGTGAGATGAATTAACAGAACACAGAGCAGTTTCTCAGAATGCTTCTTTCCAGTTTTGAACGGAAGATATTTCCTTTTTCTCCATAGCCCTCTAAGGGCTTCCAATTATCCCTTTGCCAATTCCTCAAGAACAGCCTTACCGAAAGTCTTCTTGAAGGGAAAGATGTAACTCTGTGAGATGAATTAACAGAACACAGAGCAGTTTCTCAGAAAGCTTCTATCCAGTTTTGAACGGAAGATACTTCCTTTTTCACCGTAGCCCTCTATGGGCTTCCAAATATCCCTTTGCCAATTCCACAAGAACAGCCTTAGCGAAAGGCTTCTTGAAGGGAAAGATGTAACTCTGTGAGATGAATTCACAGAACACAGAGCAGTTTCTCAGAAAGCTTCTTTCCAGTTTTTAAAGGAAGATATTTCCTTTTTCACCATAACCCTCTATGGGCTTCCAAATATCCCTTTGCCAATTCCACAAGAAAAACCTTAGCGAAAGGCTTCTTGAAGGGAAAGATGTAACTCTGTGAGATCAAGTAACAGAACACAAGAGCAGTTTCTCAGAAAGCTTCTTTCCAGTTTTGAAGGAAGATATTTCCTTTTTCACCATAGCCCTCAATGTGCTTCCAAATATCACTTTGCCAATTCCACAAGAACAGCCTTAGAGAAAGGCTTCTTGAAGGAAAAGATGTAACTCTGTGAGATGAATTAACAGAACACACAGCAGGTTCTCAGAAAGCTTCTTTCCAGTTTTGAACGGAAGATATTTTCTTTTACACCATAGACCTCTACGGGCTTCAAAATATCCCTTTGCCCATTCCACAAGAACAGCCTTAGCGAAAGGCTTCTTGAAGGGAAAGTTGTAACTCTGTGAGATGAATTAACAGAACACAGAGCAGTTTCTCAGAAAGCTTCTTTCCAGTTTTGAACGGAAGATATTTCCTTTTTCTACATGGCCTTCTAAGGGCTTCTAAATATCACTTGGCCAATTCCACAACAGCAGGCTTAGCGAAAGGCTTCTTGAAGGGAAAGATGTAACTCTGTGAGATGAATTAACAGAACACAGAGCAGTTTCTCAAAAAGCTTCTTTCCAGTTTTGAACGGAAGATATTTCCTTTTTCAACGTAGCCCTCTATGGGCTTCCAAATATCCCTTTGCAATTCCACAAGAACAGCCTTAGCGAAAGGCTTCTTGAAGAAAAAGATGTAACTCTGTAAGATGAATTAACAGAACACAGAGAAGTTTCTCAGTAAACTTCTTTCGAGTTTTGAACGGAAGATATTTCCTTTTCCACCATAGGCCTCTATGGGCTTCCAAATATCCCTTTGCCAATTCCAGAAGAACAGCCTTAGCGAAAGGCTCCTTGAAGGGAAAGATGTAGCGCTGTGAGATGAACTAACAGAACACAGAGCAGTTTCTCAGAAAGCTTCTTTCCAGTTTTGAACGGAAGATATTTCCTTTTTAACCATAGCCCTCTATTGGCTTCCAAATATCCCTTTTCCAATTCCACAAGAAAAGCCTTAGGGAAAGGCTTCTTGAAGGGAAAGATGTAACTCTGTGAGATGAATTAACAGAACACAGGGAAGTTTCTCAGAAAGCTTCTTTCCAGTTTTGAACGGAAGATATTTCCTTTTTCACGATATCCCTCTATGGGCTTCCAAATATCCCTTTGCCAATTCCACAAGAAAAGCCGTAGCGAAAGTCTTCTTGAAGTGCAAGATGTAACTCTGTGAGATGAATTAACAGAACACAGAGCAGTTTCTCACAAAGCGACTTTCCAGGTTTGAACGGAAGATATTTCCTTTTTCACCATAGCCCTCTAAGGGCTTCAAAATATCACTTTGCCAAATCCACAAGAACAGCCTTAGCAAAAGGCTTCTTGAAGGGAATGATGTAACTCTGTGAGATGAATTAATAGAACACAGAGCAGTTTCTCAGAAAGCTTCTTTCCAGTTTTGAATGGAAGATATTTTCTTTTTCACCGTAGCCCTCTATGGGCTTCCAAATATCCCCTTGCCACTTCAACAAGAACAGCCGTAGCGAAAGGTTTCTTGAAGGGAAAGATGTAACTCTGTGAGATGAATTAACAGAACACCGAGCAGTTTCTCACAAAGCTTCTTTCCAGTTTTGAACGGAAGATAGTTCCCTTTTCACCGTAGCCTTCTATGGGCTTCCAAATATCACTTTGCCAATATAACAAGAAAAGCCTTAGCGAAAGATTTCTTGAAGGGAAAGATGTAACTCTGTGAGATGAATTACCAGAACACAGAGCGGTTTCTCAGAAAGCTTCTTTCCAGTTTTGAACGGAAGATATTTCCTTTTTCACCGTAGCCTTCTATGGGCTTCCAAATATCCCTTTGCCAATTCCACAAGAACAGCCTTAGCGAAAGACTTCTTGAAGGGAAAGATGTAATTCCGTGAGATGATTAACAGAACACAGAGCAGTTTCTCAGAAAGCTTCTTTCCAGTTTTGAACGGAAGGTATTTCCTTTTTCACCATAGCCCTTTATGGCCTTCCAAATATCACTTTGCCGATTCCACAAGAACAGCCTTAGCGAAAGGATTCTTGAAGGGAAAGATGTAACTCTGTTCGATGAATTACCAGAACACAGAGCGGTTTCTGAGAAAGCTTCTTTCCAGTTTCGAACGGAAGATATTTCCTTTTTCACCGTAGCCCTCTATGGGCTTCCAAATATCCCTTTGACAATTCCACAAGAACAGCCTTAGCGAAAGGCTTCTTGAAGGGAAACATGTAAGTCTGTGAGATGAATTAACAGAACACAGAGCAGTTTCTCAGAAACCTTCTTTCCAGTTTTGAACGGAAGATATTTCCTTTTTCTACATGGCCCTCTATGGGCTTCTAAATATCACTTTGCCAATTCCACAACAGCAGGCTTAGCGAAAGGCTTCTTGAAGGGAAAGATGTAACTCTGTGAGATGAATTAACAGAACACAGAGCAGTTTCTCAAATAGCTTCTTTTCAGTTTTGAACGGAAGATATTTCCTTTTTCAACGTAGCCCTCTATGGGCTTCCAAATATCCCTTTGCAATTCCACAAGAACAGCCTTAGCGAAAGGCTTCTTGAAGAAAAAGATGTAACTCTGTGAGATGAATTAACAGAACACAGAGAAGTTTCTCAGTAAACTTCTTTCGAGTTTTGAACGGAAGATATTTCCTTTTCCAACATAGGCCTCTATGGGCTTCCAAATATCCCTTTGCCAATTCCAGAAGAACAGCCTTAGCGAAAGGCTCCTTGAAGGGAAAGATGTAGCGCTGTGAGATGAACTAACAGAACACAGAGCAGTTTCTCAGAAAGCTTCTTTCCAGTTTTGAACGGAAGATATTTCCTTTTTCAACATAGCCCTCTATTGGCTTCCAAATATCCCTTTTCCAATTCCACAAGAAAAGCCTTAGGGAAAGGCTTCTTGAAGGGAAAGATGTAACTCTGTGAGATGAATTAACAGAACACAGGGAAGTTTCTCAGAAAGCTTCTTTCCAGTTTTGAACGGAAGATATTTCCTTTCTCACCATAGCCCTCTATGGGCTTCCAAATATCCCTTTGCCAATTCTACAAGAAAAGCCGTAGCGAAAGTCTTCTTGAAGTGAAAGATGTAACTCTGTGAGATGAATTAACAGAACACAGAGCAGTTTCTCACAAAGCGTCTTTCCAGGTTTGAACGGAAGATATTTCCTTTTTCACCAAAGCCTTCCATGGGCTTCCAAATATCCCTTTGCCAATTCCACAAGAACAGCCTTAGCAAAAGGCTTCTTGAAGGGAATGATGTAACTCTGTGAGATGAATTAATAGAACACAGAGCAGTTTCTCAGAAAGCTTCTTTCCAGTTTTGAATGGAAGATATTTTCTTTTTCACCGTAGCCCTCTATGGGCTTCCAAATATCCCCTTGCCACTTCAACAAGAAGAGCCGTAGCGAAAGGTTTCTTGAAGGGAAAGATGTAACTCTGTGAGATGAATTAACAGAACACCGAGCAGTTTCTCACAAAGCTTCTTTCCAGTTTTGAACGGAAGATAGTTCCCTTTTCACCGTAGCCTTCTATGGGCTTCCAAATATCACCTTGCCAATATAACAAGAAAAGCCTTAGCGAAAGACTTCTTGAAGGGAAAGATGTAACTCTGTGAAATGAATTACCAGAACACAGAGCGGTTTCTCAGAAAGCTTCTTTCCAGTTTTGAACGGAAGATATTTCCTTTTTCACCGTAGCCTGCTATGGGCTTCCAAATATCCCTTTGCCAATTCCACAAGAACAGACTTAGCGAAAGACTTCTTGAAGGGAAAGATGTAATTCCGTGAGATGATTAACAGAACACAGAGCAGTTTCTCAGAAAGCTTCTTTCCAGTTTTGAACGGAAGGTATTTCCTTTTTCACCATAGCCCTTTATGGCCTTCCAAATATCACTTTGCCGATTCCACAAGAACAGCCTTAGAGAAAGGATTCTTGAAGGGAAAGATGTAACTCTGTTCGATGAATTACCAGAACACAGAGCGGTTTCTGAGAAAGCTTCTTTCCAGTTTCGAACGGAAGATATTTCCTTTTTCACCGTAGCCCTCTATGGGCTTAAAAAATATCCCTTTGACAATTCCACAAGAACAGCCTTAGCGAAAGGCTTCTTGAAGGGAAACATGTAACTCTGTGAGATGAATTAACAGAACACAGAGCAGTTTCTCAGAAAGCTTCTTTCCAGTTTGGAACGGAAGATATTTCCTTTTTCTACATGGCCCTCTATGGGCTTCTAAATATCACTTTGCCAATATAACAAGAAAAGCCTTAGCGAAAGGCTTCTTGAAGGGAAAGATGTAACTCTGTGAGATGAATTAACAGAACACAGAGCAGTTTCTCAAAAAGCTTCTTTCCAGTTTTGAACGGAAGATATTTCCTTTTTCACCGTAGCCCTCTAAGGGCTTCAAAATATCCCTTTGACAATTCCACAAGAACAGCCTTAGCGAAAGGCTTCCGGAAGGGAAAGATGTAACTCCGTGAGATGATTAACAGAACACAGAGCAGTTTCTCAGAAAGCTTCTTTCGAGTTTTGAACGGAAGATATTTCCTTTTTCACCATAGCCCTCTATGGGCTTCCAAATATCCCTTTGCAATTCCACAAGAACAGCCTTAGCGAAAGGCTTCTTGAAGAAAAAGATGTAACTCTGTGAGATGAATTAACAGAACACAGAGAAGTTTCTCAGTAAACTTCTTTCGAGTTTTGAACGGAAGATATTTCCTTTTCCACCATAGGCCTCTATGGGCTTCCAAATATCCCTTTGCCAATTCCACAAGAACAGCCTTAGCGACAGGCTTCTTGAAGGGAAAGATGTAATTCTGTGAGATCAACTAACAGAACACAGAGCAGTTTCTCAAAAAGCTTCTTTCCAGTTTTGAACGGAAGATATTTCCTTTTTCACCATAGCCCTCAATGGGCTTCCAAATATCACTTTGCCAATTACACAAGAACAGCCTTAGCGAAAGGCATCTTGAAGGGAATGATGTAACTCTGTGAGATGAATTAACAGAACACAGAGCAGTTTCTCAGAAAGCTTCTTTCCAGTTTTGAACAGAAGATATTTCCTTTTTCACCATAGCCCTCTATGGGCTTCCAAATATCCCTTTGCCAATTCCACAAGAAAAGCCTTAGCGAAAGGCTTCTTGAACGGAAAGATGTAACTCTGTGAGATCAATTATCAGAACACAGAGCAGTTTTTCAGAAAGCTTCTTTCCAGTTTTGAAAGGAAGATATTTCCTTTTTCACCATAGCCCTCTATGGGCTTCCAAATATCCCTTTGAGAATTCCACAAGAACAGCCTTAGCGAAAGGCATCTTGAAGGGAAAGATGTAACTTTCTGAGATGAATTAACAGAACACAGAGCAGTTTCTCAGAAAGCTTCTTTCCAGTTTTGAACGAAAGATATTTCCTTTATCACCATAGCCCTCTATGGCCTTCCAAATATCCCTTTGCCAATTCCACAAGAACAGCCTTAGCGAAAGGCTTCTTGAAGGGAAAGATGTAACTCAGTGAGATGAATTAACAGAACACAGAGAAGTTTCTCAGTAAACTTCTTTCGAGTTTTGAACGGAAGATATTTCCTTTTTCACCATAGCCCTCTATGGGCTTCCAAATATCCCTTTGCCAATTCCACAAGAAAAGCCTTAGCGAAAGGCTTCTTGAGGTGAATGATGTAACTCTGTGGGATGAATTAACAGAACATAGAGCAGTTTCTCACAAAGCGTCTTTCCATGTTTGAACGGAAGTTATTCCCTTTTTCACCATAGAATTCTATGGGCTTCCAAATATCCCTTTGCCAATTCCACAAGAACAGCCTTAGCGAAAGGCTTCTTGAAGGGAAAGATGTAACTCTGTGAGATGAATTAACAGAACACAGAGCAGTTTCTCAGAAAGCTTCTATCCAGTTTTGAACGGAAGATACTTCCTTTTTCACCGTAGCCCTCTATGGGCTTCCAAATATCCCTTTGCCAATTCCACAAGAACAGCCTTAGCGAAAGGCTTCTTGAAGGGAAAGATGTAACTCTGTGAGATGAATTAAAGAACACAGAGCAGTTTCTCAGAAAGCTTCTTTCCAGTTTTTAACGGAAGTTATTTCCTTTTTCACCATAAGCCTCTATGGGCTTCCAAATATCCCTTTGCCAATTCCACAAGAAAAACCTTAGCGAAAGGCTTCTTGAAGGGAAAGATGTAACTCTGTGAGATCAACTAACAGAACACAAGAGCAGTTTCTCAGAAAGCTTCTTTCCAGTTTTGAAGGAAGATATTTACTTTTTCACCATAGCCCTCAATGTGCTTCCAAATATCACTTTGCCAATTCCAGAAGAACAGCCTTAGAGAAAGGCTTCTTGAAGGAAAAGATGTAACTCTGTGAGATGAATTAACAGAACACAGAGCAGGTTCTCAGAAAGCTTCTTTCCAGTTTTGAACGGAAGATATTTTCTTTTACACCATAGACCTCTACGGGCTTCTAAATATCCCTTTGCCCATTCCACAAGAACAGCCTTAGCGAAAGGCTTCTTGAAGGGAAAGTTGTAACTCTGTGAGATGAATTAACAGAACACAGAGCAGTTTCTCAGAAAGTTTCCTTCCAGTTTTGAACGGAAGATATTTCCTTTTTCTACATGGCCCTCTAAGGGCTTCTAAATATCACTTTGCCAATTCCACAACAGCAGGCTTAGCGAAAGGCTTCTTGAAGGGAAAGATGTAACTCTGTGAGATGAATTAACAGAACACAGAGAAGTTTCTCAGTAAACTTCTTTCGAGTTTTGAACGGAAGATATTTCCTTTTCCACCATAGGCCTCTATGGGCTTCCAAATATCCCTTTGACAATTCCACAAGAAAAGCCGCAGCGAAAGTCTTCTTGAAGTGAAAGATGTAACTCTGTGAGATGAATTAACAGAACAGAGAGCAGTTTCTCACAAAGCGTCTTTCCAGGTTTGAACGGAAGATATTTCCTTTTTCACCATAGCCTTCCATGGGCTTCCAAATGTCCCTTTGCCAATTCCACAAGAACAGCCTTAGCAAAAGGCTTCTTGAAGGGAATGATGTAACTCTGTGAGATGAATTAATAGAACACAGAGCAGTTTCTCAGAAAGCTTCTTTCCAGTTTTGAATGGAAGATATTTTCTTTTTCACCGTAGCCCTCTATGGGCTTCCAAATATCCCCTTGCCACTTCAACAAGAACAGCCTTAGCGAAAGGTTTCTTGAAGGGAAAGATGTAACTCTGTGAGATGAATTAACAGAACACCGAGCAGTTTCTCACAAAGCTTCTTTCCAGTTTTGAACGGAAGATAGTTCCCTTTTCACCGTAGCCTTCTATGGGCTTCCAAATATCACTTTGCCAATATAACAAGAAAAGCCTTAGCGAAAGACTTCTTGAAGGAAAAGATGTAACTCTGTGAGATGAATTAACAGAACACAGAGCAGTTTCTCAGAAAGCTTCTTTCCAGTTTTGAACGGAAGATATTTCCTTTTTCACCATGGCCCTCTATGGGCTTCTAAATATCACTTTGCCAATTCCACAACAGCAGCCTTAGCGAAAGGCTTCTTGAAGGGAAAGATGTAACTCTGTGAGATGAATTAACAGAACACAGAGCAGTTTCTCAGAAAGCTTCTTTCCAGTTTTGAACGGAAGATATTTCCTTTATCACCATAGCCCTCTATGGGCTTCCAAATATCCCTTTGCCAATTTCACAAGAAAAGCGTTAGCAAAAGGCTTCTTGAAGGGAAAGATGTAATTCTGTGAGATCAACTAACAGAACAGAGAGCAGTTTCTCAAAAAGCTTCTTTACAGTTTTGAACGGAAGATATTTCTTTTTTCACCATAGCCCTCTATGGGCTTCCAAATATCCCTTTGACAATTCCACAAGAACAGCCTTAGCGAAAGGCATCTTGAAGGGAAAGATGTAACTTTCTGAGATGAATTAACAGAACACAGAGCAGTTTCTCAGAAAGCTTCTTTCCAGTTTTGAACGAAAGATATTTCCTTTTTCACCATAGCCCTCTATGGCCTTCCAAATATCCCTTTGCCAATTCCACAAGAACAGCCTTAGCGAAAGGCTTCTTGAAGGGAAATATGTAACTCTGTGAGATGAATTAACAGAACACAGAGAAGTTTCTCAGTAAACTTCTTTCGAGTTTTCAACGGAAGATATTTCCTTTTTCACCGTAGCCCTCTATGGGCTTCCAAATATCCCTTTGCCAATTCCACAAGAAAAGCCTTAGCGAAAGGCTTCTTGAGGTGAATGATGTAACTCTGTGGGATGAATTAACAGAACACAGAGCAGATTCTCACAAAGCGTCTTTCCATGTTTGAACGGAAGTTATTTCCTTTTTCACCATAGCCTTCTATGGGCTTCCAAATATCCCTTTGCCAATTCCACAAGAAAAACCTTAGCGAAAGGCTTCTTGAAGGGAAAGATATAACTCTGTGAGATCAATTATCAGAACACAGAGCAGTTTTTCAGAAAGCTTCTTTCCAGTTTTGAACGGAAGATATTTCCTTTTTCACCATAGCCCTCTATGGGCTTCCAAATATCCCTTTGCCAATTCCACAAGAACAGCCTTAGCGAAAGGCATCTTGAAGGGAAAGATGTAATTCTGTGAGATCAACTAACAGAAAACAGAGCAGTTTCTCAAAAAGCTTCTTTCCGGTTTTGAACGGAAGATATTTCCTTTTTCACCGTAGCCCTCTATGGGCTTCCAAATATCCCTTTTCCAATTCCAAAAGAACAGCCTAGGGGAAACGTTTCTTGAAGGGAATGATATAACTCTGTGAGATGAATTAACTGAAAAGAGAACAGTTTCTCAGAAAGCTTCTTTCCAGCTTTCAACGGAAGATATTTCCTTTTTCACCATAGCCCTCTATGGGCTTCCAAATATCCCTTTGCCAATTCCACAAGAACAGCCTTAGCGAAAGGCTTTTTGAAGGGAAAGATGTAACTCTGTGGGATGAATTAACAGAACACGGAGCAGTTTCTCAAAAAGCTTCTTTCCAGTTTTGAACGGAAGATAATTCCTGTTTCACCATAGCCCTCTGGGGACTTCCAAATATCCCTTTGCCAATTCCACAAGAACAGCCTTAGCGAAAGGCTTCTTGAAAAAATAGATGTAACTCTGTGAGATGAATTAACAGAACACAGAGCAGTTTCTCAGAAAGCTTCTTTCCAGTTTTGAATGGAAGATATTTCCTTTTCCACCATAGCAGTCTATGGACTTCCAAATATCCCTTTGCCAATTCCACAATAACAGCCTTGGCGAAACGCGTCTTGAAGGGAAAGATGTAACTCTGTGAGATGAATTAACAGAACACAGAGCAGTCTCTCTGAAAGCTTCCTTCCAGTTCAGAACGGAAGATATTTTCTTTTTCCCCATAGCCCTCTATGGGCTTCGAAATATCACTTTGCCAATTCCACAAGAAGAGCCTTACCGAAAAGTTTCTTGAAGGGAAAGATGTGACTCTGTGAGATGAAATAACAGAACACACAGCAGTTACTCAGAAAGCTTCTTTCCAGTTTTGAACGGAAGATATTTCCTTTTTCGCCATAGCCTTCTACGGGCTTCCAATATCCCTTTGCGAATTCCACATGAACAGCCTTAGCGAAAGGCTTCTTGAAGGGAAAGATGTAACTCTGTGAGATGAATTAACACAACCCAGAGCAGTTTCTCAGAAAGCTTCTTTTCACTTTTGAACGGAAGATATTTCCTTTCTCACCATAGCCCTCTAAGGTCTTCCAAATATCCCTTTTCCAATTCCACAAGAACAGCCTAGGGGAAAGGTTTCTTGAAGGGAATGATGTAACTCTGTGAGATGAATTAAATGAACAGAGAGCAGTTTCTCAGAAAGCTTCTTTCCAGTTTTGAACGCAAGATATTTCCTTTTTCACCACAGCCTTCTATGGGCTTCCAATATCCCTTTGCCAATTCCACAAGAACAGCCTTAGCGAAAGGCTTCTTGAAGGGAAAGATGTAACTCTGTGAGATGAATTAACAGAACACAGAGCAGTTTCTCAGAAAGATTCTTTCTAGTTTTGAACTGAATATATTTCCTTTTTCACCACTGCCCTCTATGGGTTTCCAAATATCCCTTTGCCAATTCCACATGAACAGCCATAGCGAAAGGCTTCTTGAAGGGAAAGATGTAACTCTGTGAGATGAATTAACAGAACACAGAGCAGTTTCTCAGAAAGCTTCTTTCCAGTTTTGAACGGAAGATATTCCCTTTTTCACCATAGCGCTCTATGGGCTTCAAAATATCCCTTTGCCATTTTTAAAAGAACAGCCTCAGAGAAAGGCTTCTTGAAGGGAAAGATGTACCTCTGTGAGATGAATTAACAGAACACAGAGCAATCTCTCAGAAAGCTTCTTTCCAGTTTTGAACGGAAGATATTTCCTTATTCACCATAGCCCTCTATGGGATTCCAAATATCCCTTTGCCAATTCTACAAGAACAGACTTAGCGAAAGGCTTCTTGAAGGGAAAGATGTAACTCTGTGAGATGAATTAACAGAAACAGAGAGCAATCTCTCAGAAAGCTTCTTTCCAGTATTGAACGGAAGATATTTCCTTTTTCATCATAGCCCTCTATGGGCTTCCATATATCCCTTTGCCCATTCCACAAGAACAGCCTTAGCGAAAGGCTTCTTGAAGGGAAAGATGTAACTCTGTGAGATGAATTAACAGAACACAGAGCAGTGTCTCTGAAAGCTTCCTTCCAGTTTTGAACGGAAGATATTTTCTTTTTCACCGTAGCCCTCTATGGACTTCGAAATATCACTTTGCCAATTCCACAAGAAGAGCCTTACCGAAAGGTTTCTTGAAGGGAAAGATGTGACTCTGTGAGATGAATTAACAGAACACAGAGCAGTTTCTCAGAAAGCTTCTTTCCAGTTTTGCACGGAAGATATTTCCTTTTTCACCATAGCCCTCTAAGGGCTTCCAAATATCCCTTTGCCAACTCCACAAGAAAAGCCTTAGCGAAAGGCTTCTTGAGGGGAAAGATGTAACTCTGTGAGATGAATTAACAGAACACAGAGCAGTTTCTCACAAAGCTTATTTCCACTTTTGAACGGAAGATATTTCCTTTTTCACCATAGCCTTCTATGGGCTTCAAAATGTCACTTTGCAAATACCACAAGAAAAGTCTTAGCGAAAGGTTTCTTGAAGTGAAAGATGTAACTCTGTGAGATGAATTAACAGAACCAGAGCAGTTTCTCAGAAAGCTTCTTTCCAGTTTTGAACGGAAGATATTTCGTTTTTCACCAGAGGCCTCTATGGGCTTCCAAATATCCCTTTGCCAATTCCACAAGAACAGCCTTAGCGAACGGCTTCTTGAAGGGAAAGATGTAACTCTGTGAATGAATTACAGAACATAGAGCAGTTTCTCAGAAAGCTTCTTTCCAGGTTTGAACGGAAGATATTTCCTTTTTCCCCACAGCCCTCTATGGGCTTCCTAATATCTCTTTGCCAATTCCACAAGAACAGCCTTAGCGAAAGGCTGCTTGAAGGGAAAGATGTAACTCTGTGAGATGAATTAAGAGAACACAGAGCAGTTTCTCAGAAAGCTTCTTGCCAGTTTTGAACGGAGGATATTTCCTTTTTCACTGTAGCCCTCTATGTACTTCCAAATTTCCCTTTGCCAATTCCACAAGAAGAGCCTTAGCGAAAGGCTTCTTGAAGGGAAAGATGTAATTCTGTGTGATGAATTAACAGAACACAGAGCAGTTTCTCAGAAAGCTTCTTTCCAATTTAGAACGGAAGATATTTCCTTTTTCACCGTAGCCCTCTATGGGCTTCCAAATATCCCTTTGCCAGTTACACAAGAACAGCCTTAGCGAAAGGCTTCTTGAAGGGAAACATGTAACTCTATGAGATGAATTCACAGAACACAGAGCAGTTTCTCAGAAAGCTTCTTTCCAGTTTTGAACGTAAGATATTTCCTTTTTCACCATAGCCCTTTATGGGCTTCCAAATATCCCTTTGCCAATTCCACAAGAACAGCCTTAGCGAAAGGCTTCTTGAAGGGAAAGATGTAACTCTGTGAGATGAATTAACAGAACGCAGAGCAGTTTCTCAGAAAGCTTTTTTCCAGTTTTGAAGGGAAGATATTTCCTTTTTCACCATAGCCCTCTATGGGCTTCCAAATATCCCTTTGCCAATTCCACAAGAACAGCCTTAGCGAACGGCTTCTTGAAGAGAAAGATGTAACTCTGTGAGATGAATTCACAGAACACAGAGCAGTTTCTCAGAAAGCTTCTTTCCAGTTTTGAACGGAAGATATTTCCTTTTTCACCATAGCCCTCTATGGGCTTCCAATTATCCCTTTGCCAATTCCACAAGAACAGCCTTAGCGAAAGGCTTCTTGAAGGGAAAGATGTAACTCTGTGAGATGAATTAAGAGAACACAGAGCAGTTTCTCAGAAAGCTTCTCTCTAGTTTTGAACGGAAGATATTTCCTTTTGCACCATAGCCCTCTATGGGCTTCCAAATATCCCTTTGCCAATTCCACAATAACAGCCTTAGCGAAAGGCTTCTTGAAGGGAAAGATGTAACTCTGTGAGATGAATTCACAGAACACAGAGCAGTTTCTCAGAAAGCTTCTTTCCAGTTTTGAACGGAAGATATTTCCTTTTTCACCATAGCCCTCTATGGGCTTCCAAATATCCCTTTGCCAATCCCAGAAAAACAGCCTTAGCGAAAGGCTTCTTGAAGGGAAAGATGTAACTCTGTGAGATGAATTCACAGAACACAGAGCAGTTTCTCAGAATGCTTCTTTCCAGTTTTGAACGGAAGATATTTCCTTTTTCACCATAGCCCTCTATGGGCTTCCAAATATCCCTTTGCCAATTCCACATGAACAGCCTTAGCGAAAGGCTTCTTGAAGGGAAAGATGTAACTCTGTGAGATGAATTCACAGAACACAGAGCAGTTTCTCAGAAAGCTTCTTTCCACTTGTGAACGGAAGATATTTCCTTTTTCACCATAGCCCTCTATGTGCTTCCAAATATCCCTTTGCCAATTCCACAAGAACAGCCTTAGCGAAAGGCTTCTTGAAGGGAAACATGTAACTCTGTGAGATGAATTGACAGAACACAGAGCAGTTTCTCAGAAAGCTTCTTTCCAGTTTTGAACGGAAGATATTTCCTTTTTCCCCATAGCCCTCTATGGGCTTCCAAATGTCCCTTTGCCAATTCCACAAGAACAGCCTTTAGCGAAAGGCTGCTTGAAGGGAAAGATGTAACTCTGTGAGATGAATTGACAGAACACAGAGCAGTTTCTCAGAAAGCTTCTTTCCAGTTTTGAACGGAAGATATTTCCTTTTTCACTGTAGCCCTCTATGGGCTTCCAAATATCCCTTTGCCAATTCCACAAGAACGGCCTTAGCGAAAGCCTTCTTGAAGGGAAAGATGTAACTCTGTGAGATGAATTAATGGAACACAGAACAGTTTCTCAGAAAGCTTCTTTCCAGTTTTCAACGGAAGATATTTCCTTTTTCCCCGTAGCCCACTATGTTCTTCCAAATATCCCTTTCCCAATTCCACAAGAACAGCCTTAGCGAAAGGCTTCTTGAAGGGAAAGATGTAACTCTGTGAGATGAATTACGAGAACACAGAGCAGTTTCTCAGAAAGCTTCTTTCCAGTTTTCAGCCGAAGTTATTTCCTTTTTCACCATAGCCCACTATGGGCTTCCAAATATCCCTTTGCTAATTCCACAATAACAGCCTTAGCGAAAGGCTTATTGAAGGGAAAGATGGAACTTTGTGAGATGAATTCACAGAACACAGAGCAGTTTCTCAGAAAGTTTCTTTCCGGTTTTGAACGGAAGATATTTCCCATTTTCACCATAGCCCTCTATGGGCTTCCAAATATCCCTTTGCCAATTCCACAAGAACAGCCTTAGCGAAAGTCTGCTTGAAGGGAAAAATGTAACTCTGTGAGATGAATTAACAGAACACAGAGCAGTTTCTCAGAAAGCTTCTTTCCAGTTTTGAACGGAAGATATTTCCTTTTTCACTGTAGCCCTCTATGGGCTTCCAAATATCCCTTTGCCAATTCCACAAGAACAGCCTTAGCGAAAGGCTTCTTGAAGGGAAAGATGTAACTCTGTGAGAGGAATTAACAGAACACAGAGCAGTTTCTCAGAAAGCTTCTTTCCAGTTTTGAACAGAAGATATTTCCTTTTCCCCATAGCCCTCTATGGGCTTCCAAATATCCCTTTGCCAATTCCACAAGAACAGCCTTAGCGAAAGGCTTCTTGAAGGGAAACATGTAACTCTGTGAGATGAATTCACAGAACACAGAGCAGTTTCTCAGAAAGATTCTTTCCAGTTTTCAACGGAAGATATTTCGTTTTTCACCATAGCCCTCTATGGGCTTCCAAATATCCCTTTGCCAATTCCACAAGAACAGACTTAGCGAAAAGCTTCTTGAAGGGAGACATGTAACTCTGTGAGATGAATTCACAGAACACAGAGCAGTTTCTCAGAAAGCTTCTTTCCAGTTTTGAACGGAAGATATTTCCTTTTTCCCATAGCCCTCTAAGGGCTTCCAAATATCCCTTTGCCAATTCCACAAGAACAGCCTTAGCGAAAGGCTGCTTGAAGGGAAAGATGTAGCTTTGTGAGATGAATTCACAGAACACAGAGCAGTTTCTCAGAAAGCTTCTTTCCAGTTTTGAACGGAAGATATTTCCTTTTTCACCATAGCCCTCTATGGGCTTCCAAATATCCCTTTGCCAATTCCACAAGAACAGCCTTAGCGAAAGGCTTCTTGTAGGGAAAGATGTAACTCTGTGAGATGAATTCACAGATCACAGAGCAGTTTCTCACAAAGCTTCTTTCCAGTTTTGAACGGAAGATATTTCCTTTTTCACCGTAGCCCTCTAAGGGCTTCCAAATATCCTGTTGCCAATTCCACAATAACAGCCTTAGCGAAAGGCTTCTTGAAGGGAAAGATGTAACTCTGTGAGATGAATTCACAGAACACAGAGCAGTTTCTCAGAAAGCTTCTTTCCAGTTTTGAACGGAAGATATTTCCTTTTTCACCTTAGCCCTCTATGGGCTTCCAAATATCCCTTTGCCAATCCCAGAAGAACAGCCTTAGCGAAAGGCTTCTTGAAGGGAAAGATGTAACTCTGTGAGATGAATTCACAGAACACAGAGCAGTTTCTCAGAAAGCTTCTTTCCAGTTTTGAACGGAAGATATTTCCTTTTTCACCATAGCCCTCTATGGGCTTCCAAATATCCCTTTGCCAATTCCACAGGAACAGCCTTAGCGAAAGGCTTCTTGAAGGGAAAGATGTAACTCTGTGAGATGAATTCACAGAACACAGAGCAGTTTCTCAGAAAGCTTCTTTCCAGTTGTGAACGGAAGATATTTCCTTTTTCACCATAGCCCTCTATGTGCTTCCAAATATCCCTTTGCCAATTCCACAAGAACAGCCTTAGCGAAAGGCTTCTTGAAGGGAAACATGTAACTCTGTGAGATGAATTAAGAGAACACAGAGCAGTTTCTCAGAAAGCCTCTTTCCAGTTTTCAGCCGAAGTTATTTTCTTTTTCACCATAGCCCACTATGGGCTTCCAAATATCCCTTTGCCAATTCCACAAGAACAGCCTTAGCGAAAGGCTTATTGAAGGGAAAGATGGAACTCTGTGAGATGAATTCACAGAACACAGAGCAGTTTCTCAGAAAGTTTCTTTCCGGTTTTGAACGGAAGATATTTCCCATTTTCACCATAGCCCTCTCTGGGCTTCCAAATATCCCTTTGCCAATTCCACAAGAACAGCCTTAGCGAAAGTCTGCTTGAAGGGAAAAATGTAACTCTGTGAGATGAATTAACAGAACACAGAACAGTTTCTCAGAAAGCTTCTTTCCAGTTTTGAACGGAAGATATTTCCTTTTTCACTGTAGCCCTCCATGGGCTTCCAAATATCCCTTTGCCAATTCCACAAGAACAGCCTTAGCGAAAGGCTTCTTGAAGGGAAACATGTAACTCTGTGAGAGGAATTATCAGAACACAGAGCAGTTTCTCAGAAAGATTCTTTCCAGTTTTGAACGGAAGATATTTCCTTTTCCCCATAGCCCTCTATGGGCTTCCAAATATCCCTTTGCCAATTCCACAATAACAGCCTTAGCGAAAGGCTTCTGGAAGGGAAATATGTAACTCTGTGAGATGAATTCACAGAACACAGAGCAGTTTCTCAGAAAGCTTCTTTCCAGTTTTGAACGGAAGATATTTCCTTTTTCACCATAGCCCTCTAAGGGCTTCCAAATATCCCTTTGCCAATTCCACAAGAACAGCCTTAGCGAAAGGCTTCTTGAAGGGAAAGATGTAACTCTGTGAGATGAATTCACAGAACACAGAGCAGTTTTTCAGAAAGCTTCTTTCCAGTTTTGAACGGAAGATATTTCCTTTTTCACTGTAGCCCTGTATGGGCTTCCAAATATCCCTTTGCCAATTCCACAAGAACAGCCTTAGCGAAAGGCTTCTTGAAGTGAAAGATGTAACTCTGTGAGATGAATTCACAGAACACAGAGCAGTTTCTCAGAAATCTTCTTTCCAGTTTTGAACGGATGATATTTCCTTTTTCACCATAGCCCTCTATGGGCTTCCAAATATCCCTTTGCCAATTCCACAGGAACAGCCTTAGCGAAAGGCTTCTTGAAGGGAAAGATGTAACTCTGTGAGATGAATTAACAGAACACAGAGCAGTTTCTCAGAAAGCTTCTTTCCAGTTTTGAACGGAAGATATTTCCTTTTTCACCATAGCCCTCTATGGGCTTCCAAATGTCCCTTTGCCAATTCCACAAGAACAGCCTTAGCGAAAGGCTCCTTGAAGGGAAACATGTAACTCTCGGAGATGAATTAAGAGAACACAGAACAGTTTCTCAGAAAGCTTCTTTCCAGTTTTGAACGGAATATATTTCGTTTTTCCCCAAAGCCCTCTGTGGGCTCCCAAATATCCCGTTGCCAATTCCACAAGAACAGCCTTAGCGAAAGGCTGCTTGAAGGGAAAGATGTAACTCTGTGAGATAAATTCACAGAACACAGAGCAGTTTCTCAGAAATCTTCTTTCCTGTTTTGAACGGAAGATATTTCCTTTTTCACCATATCCCTCTATGGGCTTCCAAATATCCCTTTGCCAATCCCAGAAGAACAGCCTTAGCGAGAGGCTTCTTGAAGGGAAAGATGTAACTCTGTGAGATGAATTCACAGAACACAGAGCAGTTTCTCAGAAAGCTTCTTTCCAGTTTTGAACGGAAGATATTTCCTTTTTCACCATAGCCCTCTATGGGCTTCCAAATATCCCTTTGCCAATTCCACAAGAACAGCCTTTAGCGAAAGGCTGCTTGAAGGGAAAGATGTAACTCTGTGAGATGAATTGACAGAACACAGAGCAGTTTCTCAGAAAGCTTCTTTACAGTTTTGAACGGAAGATATTTCCTTTTTCACTGTAGCCCTCTATGGGCTTCCAAATATCCCTTTGCCAATTCCACAAGAACGGCCTTACCGAGAGCCTTCTTGAAGGGAAAGATGTAACTCTGTGAGATGAATTAAAAGAACACAGAACAGTTTCTCAGAAAGCTTCTTTCCAGTTTTCAACGGAAGATATTTCCTTTTTCCCCGTAGCCCTCTATGGGCTTCCAAATATCCCTTTGCCAATTCCACAATAACAGCCTTAGCGAAAGGCTTATTGAAGGGAAAGATGTAACTCTGTGAGATGAATTCACAGAACACAGAGCAGTTTCTCAGAAAGTTTCTTTACGGTTTTGAACGGAAGATATTTCCCATTTTCTCCATAGCCCTCTATGGGCTTCCAAATATCCCTTTGCCAATTCCACAAGAACAGCCTTAGCGAAAGGCTGCTTGAAGGGAAAAATGTAACTCTGTGAGATGAATTAACAGAACACAGAGCAGTTTCTCAGAAAGCTTCTTTCCAGTTTTGAACGGAAGATATTTCCTTTTTCACCATAGCCCTCTATGGGCTTCCAAATATCCCTTTGCCAATTCCACAAGAACAGCCTTAGCGAAAGGCTTCTTGAAGGGAAAGATATAACTCTGTGAGATGAATTCACAGAACACAGAGCAGTTTCTCAGAAAGCTTCTTTCCAGTTTTGAACGGAAGATATTTCCTTTTTCACCATAGCCCTCTAAGGGCTTCCAAATATCCCTTTGCCAATTCCACAAGAACAGCCTTAGCGAAAGGCTTCTTGAAGGGAAACATGTAACTCTGTGAGATGAATTCACACAACACAGAGCAGTTTCTCAGAAAGCTTCTTTCCAGTTTTGAACGGAAGATATTTCCTTTTTCACATTAGCCCTCTATGGGATTCCAAATATCCCTTTGCCAATTCCTCAGGAACAGCCTTAGCGAATAGCTTCTTGAAGGGAAACATGTAACTCTGTGAGATGAATTCACAGAACACAGAGCAGTTTCTCAGAAAGCTTCTTTCCAGTTTTGAACGGAAGATATTTCCTTTTTCACGATAGCCCTCTATTTGCTTCCAAATATCCCTTTGCCAATTAGACAAGAAGAGCCTTAGCGAAAGGCTTCTTGAAGGGAAAGATGTAACTCTGTGAGATGAATTCACAGAACACAGAGCAGTTTCTCAGAAAGCTTCTTTCCAGTTTTGAACGGAAGATATTTCCTTTTTCACCATAGCCCTCTATGAGCTTCCAAATATCCCTTTGCCAATTCCACAAGAACAGCCTTAGCGAAAGGCTACCTGAAGGGAAAGATGTAACTCTATGAGATGAATTCACAGAACACAGAGCAGTTTCTCAGAAAGCTTCTTTCCAGTTTTGAACGGAAGATATTTCCTTTTTCACCATAGCCCTCTATGGGCTTCCAAATATCCCTTTGCCAATCCCAGAAGAACAGCCTTAGCGAAAGGCTTCTTGAAGGGACAGATGTAACTCTGTGAGATGAATTCCAAGAACACAGAGCAGTTTCTCAGAAAGCTTCTTTCCAGTTTTGAACGGAAGATATTTCCTTTTTCACCATAGCCCTCTATGGGCTTCCAAATATCCCTTTGCCAATTCCACAAGAACAGCCTTAGCGAAAGGCTTCTTGAAGGGAAAGATAAAACTCTGTGAGATGAATTAACAGAACACAGAGCAGTTTCTCAGAAAACTTCTTTCCAGTTTTGAACGGAAGATATTTCCTTTTTCACCATAGCCCTCTATGGGCTTCCAATTATCCCTTTGCCAATTCCACAAGAACAGCCTTAGCGAAAGACTTCTTGAAGGGAAAGATGTAACTCTGTGAGATGAATTCACAGAACACAGAGCAGTTTCTCAGAAAGCTTCTTTCCAGTTTTGAACGGAAGATATTTCCTTTTTCACTGTAGCCCTCTATGGGCTTCCAAATATCCCTTTGCCAATTCCACAAGAACAGCCTTAGCGAAGGGCTTCTTGAAGGGAAAGATGTATCTCTGTGGGATGAATTCACAGAACACAGAGCAGTTTCTCAGAAAGCTTCCTTCCAGTTTTGAACGGAAAATATTTCCTTTTTCCCCATAGCCCTCTAAGGGCTTCCAAATATCCCTTTGCCAATTCCACAAGAACAGCCTTAGCGAATGGCTTCTTGAAGGGAAAGATATAACACTGTGAGATCAATTCAGAGAACACAGAACAGTTTCTCAGAAAGCTTCTTTCCAGTTTTGAACGGAAGATATTTCCTTTTTCCCCATAGCCCTCTAAGGGCTTCCAAATATCCCTTTGCCAATTGCACAAGAACAGCCTTAGCGAAAGGATGCTTGAAGGGAAACATGTAACTCTGTGAGATGAATTAAGAGAACACACAGCAGTTTCTCAGAAAGCTTCTTTCCAGTTTTGAACGGAAGATATTTACTTTTTCACCAGAGCCCTCTATGGGCTTCCAAATATCCCTTTGCCAATTCCACAGGAAAAGCCTTAGCGAAAGGCTTCTTGAAGGGAAAGATGTAACTCTGTGAGATGAATTAACAGAACACAGAGCGGATTCTCAGAAAGCTTCTTTCCAGTTTTGAACGGAAGATATTTCCTTTTTCACCATAGCCCTCTATGGGCTTCCAAATATCCCTTTGGCAATTCCACAAGAACAGCCTTAGCGAAAGGCTGCTTGAAGGGAAAGATGTAACTCTGTGAGATGAATTCACAGAACACAGAGCAGTTTCTCAGAAAGCTTCTTTCCAGTTTTGAACGGAAGATATTTCCTTTTTCACTGTAGCCCTCAATGGGCTTCCAAATATCCCTTTGCCAATTCCACAAGAACGGCCTTAGCGAAAGCCTTCTTGAAGGGAAAGCTGTAACTCTGTGAGATGAATTCACAGAACACAGAGCAGTTTCTCAGAAAGTTTCTTTCCGGTTTTGAACGGAAGATATTTCCCATTTTCTCCATAGCCCTCTATGGGCTTCCAAATATCCCTTTGCCAATTCCACAAGAACAGCCTTAGCGAAAGTCTGCTTGAAGGGAAAAATGTAACTCTGTGAGATGAATTAACAGAACACAGAGCAGTTTCTCAGAAAGCTTCTTTCCAGTTTTGAACGGAAGATATTTCCTTTTTCACCATAGCCCTCTATGGGCTTCCAAATATCCCTTTGCCAATTCCACAAGAACAGCCTTAGCGAAAGGCTTCTTGAAGGGAAACATGTAACTCTGTGAGAGGAATTAACAGAACACAGAGCAGTTTCTCAGAAAGCTTCTTTCCATTTTTGAACGGAAGATATTTCCTTTTTCCCCATAGCCCTCTATGGGCTTCCAAATATCCCTTTGCCAATTCCACAATAACAGCCTTAGCGAAAGGCTTCTGGAAGGGAAACATGTAACTCTGTGAGATGAATTAACAGAACACAGAGCAGTTTCTCAGAAATCTTCTTTCCAGTTTTGAACGGAAGATATTTCCTTTTTCACTGTAGCCCTCTATGGGCTTCCAAATATCCCTTGCCAATTCCACAAGAACGGCCTTAGCGAAAGCCTTCTTGAAGGGAAAGATGTAACTCTGTGAGATGAATTAAAAGAACACAGAAGAGTTTCTCAGAAAGCTTCTTTCCAGTTTTCAACAGAAGATATTTCCTTTTTCCCCATAGCCCTCTATGGGCTTCCAAATATCCCTTTGCCAATTCCACAAGAACAGCCTTAGCGAATGGCTTCTTGAAGGGAAAGATGTAACTCTGTGAGATGAATTAAGAGAACACAGAGCAGTTTCTCAGAAAGCTTCTTTCCAGTTTTCAGCCGAAGTTCTTTCCTTTTTCACCATAGCCCACTATGGGCTTCCAAATATCCCTTTGCCAATTCCACAAGAACAGCCTTTAGCGAAAGGCTGCTTGAAGGGAAAGATGTAACTTTGTGAGATGAATTCACAGAACACAGAGCAGTTTCTCAGAAAGCTTCTTTCCAGTTTTGAACGGAAGATATTTCCTTTTTCACCATAGCCCTCTATGGGCTTCCAAATATCCCTTTGGCAATTCCACAAGAACAGCCTTAGCGAAAGGCTGCTTGAAGGGAAAGATGTAACTCTGTGAGATGAATTCACAGAACACAGAGCAGTTTCTCAGAAAGCTTCTTTCCAGTTTTGAACGGAAGATATTTCCTTTTTCACCATAGCCCTCTATGGGCTTCCAAATATCCCTTTGCCAATTCCACAAGAACAGCCTTAGCGAAAGGCTTCTTGAAGGGAAAGATGTAACTCTGTGAGATAAATTCACAGAACACAGAGCAGTTTCTCAGAAAGCTTCTTTCCAGTTTTGAACGGAAGATATTTCCTTTTTCACCATAGCCCTCTATGGGCTTCCAAATATCCCTTTGCCAATCCCAGAAGAACAGCCTTAGCGAAAGGCTTCTTGAAGGGAAAGATGTAACTCTGTGAGATGAATTCACAGAACACAGAGCATTTTCTCAGAAAGCTTCTTTCCAGTTTTGAACCGAAGATATTTCCTTTTTCACCATAGCCCTCTATGGGCTTCCAAATGTCCCTTTGCCAATTCAACAAGAACAGCCTTTAGCGAAAGGCTGCTTGAAGGGAAAGATGTAACTCTGTGAGATGAATTGACAGAACACAGAGCAGTTTCTCAGAAAGCTTCTTTCCAGTTTTGAACGGAAGATATTTCCTTTTTCACTGTAGCCCTCTATGGGCTTCCAAATATCCCTTTGCCAATTCCACAAGAACGGCCTTAGCGAAAGCCTTCTTGAAGGGAAAGATGTAACTCTGTGAGATGAATTAAAAGAACACAGAACAGTTTCTCAGAAAGCTTCTTTCCAATTTTCAACGGAAGATATTTCCTTTTTCCCCGTAGCCCTCTATGGGCTTCCAAATATCCCTTTGCCAATTCCACAAGAACAGCCTTAGCGAAAGGCTTCTTGAAGGGAAAGATGTAACTCTGTGAGATGAATTAAGAGAACACAGAGCAGTTTCTCAGAAAGCTTCTTTCCATTTTTGAAAGCAAGATATTTCCTTTTTCCCCATAGCCCTCTATGGGCTTCCAAATATCCCTTTGCCAATTCCACAATAACAGCCTTAGCGAAAGGCTTCTGGAAGGGAAAGATGTAACTCTGTGAGATGAATTAACAGAACACAGAGCAGTTTCTCAGAAATCTTCTTTCCAGTTTTGAACGGAAGATATTTCCTTTTTCACTGTAGCCCTCTATGGGCTTCCAAATATACCTTGCCAATTCCACAAGAACGGCCTTAGCGAAAGCCTTCTTGAAGGGAAAGATGTAACTCTGTGAGATGAATTAAAAGAACACAGAACAGTTTCTCAGAAAGCTTCTTTCCAGTTTTCAACGGAAGATATTTCCTTTTTCGCCATAGCCCTCTATGGGCTTCCAAATATCCCTTTGCCAATTCCACAAGAACAGCCTTAGCGAAAGGCTTCTTGAAGGGAAAGATGTAACTCTGTGAGATGAATTAAGAGAACACAGAGCAGTTTCTCAGAAAGCTTCTTTCCAGTTTTCAGCCGAAGTTATTTCCTTTTTCACCATAGCCCACTATGGGCTTCCAAATATCCCTTTGCCAATTCCACAAGAACAGCCTTAGCGAAAGGCTTATTGAAGGGAAAGATGTAACTCTGTGAGGTGAATTCACAGAACACAGAGCAGTTTCTCAGAAAGCTTCTTTCCAGTTTTGAACGGAAGATATTTCCTTTTTCACTGTAGCCCTCTATGGGCTTCCAAATATCCCTTTGCCAATTCCACAAGAACAGCCTTAGCGAAAGGCTTCTTGAAGGGGAACATGTAACTCTGTGAGGGGAATTAACAGAACACAGAGCAGTTTCTCAGAAAGCTTCTTTCCAGTTTTGAACGGAAGATATTTCCTTTTTCCCCATAGCCCTCTATGGGCTTCCAAATATCCCTTTGCCAATTCCACAATAACAGCCTTAGCGAAAGGCTTCTGGAAGGGAAAGATGTAACTCTGTGAGAGGAATTAACAGAAGACAGAGCAGTTTCTCAGAAAGCTTCTTTCCAGTTTTGAACGGAAGATATTTCCTTTTTCACCATAGCCCTCTATGGGCTTCCAAATATCCCTTTGCCAATTCCACAAGAACAGCCTTAGCGAGATTCTTCTTGAAGGGAAACATGTAACTCTGTGAGATGAATTCACAGAACACAGAGCAGTTTCTCAGAAAGCTTCTTTCCAGTTTTGAACGGAAGTTATTTCCTTTTTCACCATAGCCCTCTTTGGGCTTCCAAATATCCCTTTGAAAATTCCACAAGAACAGCCTTAGCGAAAAGCTTCTTGAAGGGAAACATGTAACTCTGTGAGATGAATTCACAGAACACAGTGCAGTTTATCAGAAAGCTTCTTTCCAGTTTTGATCGGAAGATATTTCCTTTTTCAAGATAGCCCTCTATGGGCTTCCAAATATCCCTTTGCCAATTAGACAAGAAGAGCCTTAGCGAAAGGCTTCTTGAAGGGAAAGATTTAACTCTGTGAGATGAATTCACAGAACACAGAGCAGTTTCTCAGAAAGCTTCTTTCCAGTTTTGAACGGAAGATATTTCCTTTTTCACCATAGCCCTCTATGGGCTTCCAATATCCCTTTGCCAATTCCACAAGAACAGCCTTAGCGAAAGGCTTCCTGAAGGGAAAGATGTAACTCTGTGAGATGAATTAACAGAACACAGAGCAGTTTCTCAGAAAGCTTCTTTCCAGTTTTGAACGGAAGATATTTCCTTTTTCACCATAGCCCTCTATGGGTTTCCAAATATCCCTTTGCCAATTCCACAGGAACAGCCTTAGCGAAAGGCTTCTTGAACGGAAAGATGTAACTCTGTGAGATGAATTCACAGAACACAGAGCAGTTTCTCAGAAAGCTTCTTTTCAGTTTTGAACGGAAGATATTTCCTTTTTCACCATAGCCCTCTATGGGCTTCCAAATATCCCTTTGCCAATCCCAGAAGAACAGCCTTAGCGAAAGGCTTCTTGAAGGGACAGATGTAAATCTGTGAGATGAATTCACAGAACACAGAGCAGTTTCTCAGAAATCATCTTTCCAGTTTTGAACGGAAGATATTTCCTTTTTCACCATAGCCCTCTATGGGCTTCCAAATATCCCTTTGCCAATTCCACAGGAACAGCCTTAGCGAAAGGCTTCTTGAAGGGAAAGATGTAACTCTGTGAGATGAATTAACAGAACACAGAGCAGTTTCTCAGAAAGCTTCTTTCCAGTTTTGAACGGAAGATATTTCCTTTTTCACCATAGCCCTCTATGGGCTTCCAAATATCCCTTTGCCAATTCCACAAGAACAGCCTTAGCGAAAGCCTGCTTGAAGGGAAACATGTAACTCTCGGAGATGAATTAAGAGAACACAGAGCAGTTTCTCAGAAAGCTTCTTTCCAGTTTTGAACGGAAGATATTTCCTTCTTCACCATGGCCCTCTATGGGCTTCCAAATATCCCTTTGCCAATTCCACAAGAATAGCCTTAGCGAAAGGCTTCTTGAAGGGAAAGATGTAAGTCTGTGAGATGAATTCACAGAAAACAGAACAGTTTCTCAGAAAGCTTCTTTCCAGTTTTGAACGGAAGATATTTCGTTTTTCCCCAAAGCCCTCAGTGGGCTCCCAAATATCCCGTTGCCAATTCCACAAGAACAGCCTTAGCGAAAGGCTGCTTGAAGTGAAGCATGTAACTCTGTGAGATGAATTCACAGAACACAGAGCAGTTTCTCAGAAATCTTCTTTCCAGTTTTGAGCGGAAGATATTTCCTTTTTCACCATAGCCCTCTAAGGGCTTCCAAATATCCCTTTGCCAATTCCACAAGAACAGCCTTAGCGAAAGGATTCCTGAAGGGAAAGATGTAACACTGTGAGATGAATTCACAGAACACAGAGCAGTTTCGCAGAAAGCTTCTTACCAGTTTTGAACGGAATATATTTCCTTTTTCACTGTAGCCCTCTATGGTCTTCCAAATATCCCTTTGCCAATTCCACAAGAACAGCCTTAGCGATAGGCTTCTTGAAGGGAAAGATGTAACTCTGTGAGAGGAATTCACAGAACACAGAGCAGTTTCTCAGAAAGCTTCTTTCCAGTTTTGAACGGAAGATAATTCCTTTTTCACCATAGCCCTCTATGGGCTTCCAAATGTCCCTTTGCCAATTCCACAAGAATAGCTTTTAGCGAAAGCCTGCTGGAAGGGAAAGATGTAACTCTGTGAGATGAATTGACAGAACACAGAGCAGTTTCTCAGAAACCTTCTTTCCAGTTTTTAACAGAAGATATTTCCTTTTTCACTGTAGCCCTCTAAGGGCTTCCAAATATCCCTTTGCCAATTCCACAACAACGGCCTTAGCGAAAGGCTTCTTGAAGGGAAAGATGTAACTCTGTGTGATGAATTAAATAACACAGAACAGTTTCTCAGAAAGCTTCTTTCCAGTTTTCAACGGAAGATATTTCCTTTTTCCCCATAGCCCTCTATGGGCTTCCAAATATCCCTTTGCCAATTCCACAAGAACAGCCTTAGCGAAAGGCTTCTTGAAGGGAAAGATGTAACTCTGTGAGATGAATTAAGAGAACACAGAGCAGATTCTCAGAAAGCTTCTTTCCAGTTTTCAGCGGAAGTTATTTCCTTTTTCACCAGAGCCCACTATGGGCTTCCAAATATCCCTTTGCGAATTCCGCAAGAACAGCCTTAGCGAAAAGCTTCTTGAAGGGAAAGATGTAGCTCTGTGAGATGAATTCACAGAACACAGAGCAGATTCTCAGAAAGCTTCTTTCCAGTTTTGAACGGAAAATATTTCCTTTTTCCCCATAGCCCTCTATGGGCTTCCAAATATCCCTTTGCCAATTCCACAATAACAGCCTTAGCGAAAGGCTTCTTGAAGGGAAAGATGTAACTCTGTGAGATGAATTCACAGAAAACAGAGCAGTTTCTCAGAAAGCTTCTTTCCAGTTTTGAACGGAAGATATTTCCTTTTTCCCGATAGCCCTCTAAGCGCTTCCAAATATCCCTTTGCCAATTCCACAAGAACAGCCTTAGCGAAAGGATGCTTGAAGGGAAACATGTAACTCTGTGAGATGAATTAAGAGAACACAGAGCAGTTTCTCAGAAAGCTTCTTTCCAGTTTTGAACGGAAGATATTTTCTTTTTCACCATAGCCCTCTATGGGCTTCCAAATATCCCTTTGCCAATTCCACAGGAACAGCCTTAGCGAAAGGCTTCTTGAAGGGAAAGTTGTAACTCTGTGAGATGAATTAACAGAACACAGAGCAGTTTCTCAGAAAGCTTCTTTCCAGTTTTGAACGGAAGATATTTCCTTTTTCACCATAGCCCTCTATGGGCTTCCAAATATCCCTTTGGCAATTCCACAAGAATAGCCTTAGCGAAAGGCTGCTTGAAGGGAAAGATGTAACTCTGTGAGATGAATTCACAGAACACAGAGCAGTTTCTCAGAAAGCTTCTTTCCAGTTTTGAACGGAAGATATTTCCTTTTTCATCATAGCCCTCTATGGGCTTCCAAATATCCCTTTGCCAATTCCACAAGAACAGCCTTGGCGAAAGGATTCTTGAAGGGAAAGATGTAACTCTGTGAGATGAATTCACAGAACACAGAGCAGTTTCTCAGAAAGCTTCTTTCCAGTTTTGAACGGAAGATATTTCCTTTTTCACTGTAGCCCTCTATGGTCTTCCAAATATCCCTTTGCCAATTCCACAAGAACAGCCTTAGCGAAAGGCTTCTTGAAGGGAAAGATGTAACTCTGTGAGATGAATTCACAGAACACAGAGCAGTTTCTCAGAAAGCTTCTTTGCAGTTTTGAACGGAAGATATTTCCTTTTTCACCATAGCCCTCTATGGGCTTCCAAATATCCCTTTGCGAATTCCACAAGAACAGCCTTAGCGAAAAGCTTCTTGAAGGGAAAGATGTAACTCTGTGAGATGAATTCACAGAACACAGAGCAGTTTCTCAAAAAGCTTCTTTCCAGTTTTGAACGGAAAATATTTCCTTTTTCCCCATAGCCCTCTATGGGCTCCCAAATATCCCTTTGCCAATTCCACAAGAGCAGCCTTAGCGAAAGGCTGCTTGAAGTGAAACATGTAACTCTCTGAGATGAATTCACAGAACAAAGAGCAGTTTCTCAGAAATCTTCTTTCCAGTTTTGAGCGGAAGATATTTCCTTTTTCACCATAGACCTCCATCGTCTTCCAAATATCCCTTTGCCAATTCCACAAGGACTGCCTTAGCGAAAGGCTTCTTGAAGGGAAAGATGTAACTCTGTGAGATGAATTAACAGAACACAGAGCAGTTTCTCAGAAAGCTTCTTTCCAGTTTTCAGCCGAAGTTATTTCCTTTTTCCCCATAGCCCTCTATGGGCTTCCAAATATCCCTTTGCCAATTCCACAAGAACAGCCTTAGCGAAAGGCTTCTTGAAGGGAAAGATGTAACACTGTGAGATGAATTAAGAGAACACAGAGCAGTTTCTCAGAAAGCTTCTTTCCAGTTTTCAGCCGAAGTTATTTCCTTTTTCACCATAGCCCACTATGGGCTTCCAAATATCCCTTTGCCAATTCCACAAGAATAGCCTTAGCAAAAGGCTTCCTGAAGGGCAAGATGTAACGCTGTAAGAGGAATTAACAGAACACAGAGCAGTTTCTCAGAAAGCTTCTTTCCAGGTTTGAACGGAAGATATTTCCTTTTTCACCATAGCCCTCTATGGGCTTCCAAATATCCCTTTGCCAATTCCACAAGAAGAGACTTAGCGTAAGGCTTCTTGAAGGGAAAGATGTAAATCTGTGAGATGAATTCACAGAACACAGAGGAGTTTCTCAGAAAGCTTCTTTCCAGTTTTGAACGGAAGTTATTTCCTTTTTCACCATAGCCCTGTATGGGCTTCCAAATATCCCTTTGCCAATTCCACAAGAACAGCCTTAGCGAAAGACTTCTTGAAGGGAAAGATGTAACTCTGTGAGATGAATTAACAGAACACAGAGCAGTTTCTCAGAAAGCTTCTTTAAAGTTTTGAACCGAAGATATTTCCTTTTTCCCCATAGCCCTCTATGGGCTTCCAAATATCCCTTTACCAATTCCACAAGAACAGTCTTAGCAAAACGCTTCTTGCAGGGAAAGATGTAACTCTGTGATATGAATTCACAGAACACAGAGCAGTTTCTCAGAAAGCTTCTTTCCAGTTCTGAACGGAAGATATTTCCTTTTTCACCATAGCCCTCTATGGGCTTCCAAATATCCCTTTGCCAATTCCACAAGAACAGCCTTAGCGAAAGGCTTCTTGAAGGGAAAGATGTAACTCTGTGACATGAATTCACAGAACACAGAGCAGTTTCTCAGAAAGCTTCTTTCCAGTTTTGAACGGAAGATATTTCCTTTTACACTGCAGCCCTCTATGGGCTTCCAAATATCCCTTTGCCAATTCCACAAGAACAGCCTTAGCGAAAGGTTTCTTGAAGGGAAAGATGTAACTCTGTGAGATGAATTCACAGAACACAGAGCAGTTTCTCAGAAGGCTTCTTTCCAGTTTTCAACGGAAGATATTTCCTTTTTCCCATAGCCCTCTAAGGGCTTCCAAATATCCCTTTGCCAATTCCACAAGAATAGCCTTAGCGAAAATCTTCCTGAAGGGAAAGATGTAACTCTGTAAGAGGAATTAACAGAACACAGAGCAGTTTCTCAGAAATCTTCTTTCCAGTTTTGAACGGAAGATATTTCCTTTTACACCATAGCCCTCTATGGGCTTCCAAATATCCCTTTGCCAATTCCACAAGAAGAGCATTAGCGAAAGGCTTCTTGAAGGGAAAGATGTAAATCTGTGAGATGAATTCACAGAACACAGAGGAGTTTCTCAGAAAGCTTCTTTCCAGTTTTGAACGGAAGTTATTTCCTTTTTCACCATAGCCCTGTATGGGCTTCCAAATATCCCTTTGCCAATTCCACAAGAACAGCCTTAGCGAAAGACTTCTTGAAGGGAAAGATGTAACTCTGTGAGATGAATTAACAGAACACAGAGCAGTTTCTCAGAAAGCTTCTTTCCAGTTTTGAACGGAAGATATTTCCTTTTTCCCCATAGCCCTCTAGGGCTTCCAAATATCCCTTTACCAATTCCACAAGAACAGCCTTAGCGAAAGGCTTCTTGAAGGGAAAGATGTAACTCTGTGAGATGAATTCACAGAACACAGAGCAGTTTCTCAGAAAGCTTCTTTCCAGTTTTGAACGGAAGATATTTCCTATTTCCCCATAGCCCTCTAAGGGCTTCCAAATATCCCTTTGCCAATTCCACAAGAGCTGCCTTAGCGAAAGGATGCTTGAAGGGAAACATGTAACTCTGTGAGATGAATTAAGAGAACACAGAGCAGTTTCTCAGAAAGCTTCTTTCCTGTTTTGAACGGAAGATATTTCCTTTTTCACCATAGCCCTCTATGGGCTTCCAAATATCCCTTTGCCAATTCCACAGGAACAGCCTTAGCGAAAGGCTTCTTGAAGGGAAAGATGTAACTCTGTGAGATGAATTCACAGAACACAGAGCAGTTTCTCAGAAAGCTTCTTTCCAGTTTTGAACGGAAGATATTTCCTTTTACACTGTAGCCCTCTATGGGCTTCCAAATATCCCTTTGCCAATTCCAGAAGAACAGCCTTAGCGAAAGGCTTCTTGAAGGGAAAGATGTAACTCTGTGAGATGAATTCACAGAACACAGAGCAGTTTCTCAGAAAGCTTCTTTCCAGTTTTGAACGGAAGATATTTCCTTTTTCACTGTAGCCCTGTATGGGCTTCCAAATATCCCTTTGCCAATTCCACAAGAACAGCCTTAGCGAAAGGCTTCTTGAAGGGAAAGATGTAACTGTGTGAGTTGAATTCACAGAACACAGAGCAGTTTCTCAGAAAGCTTCTTTCCAGTTTTGAACGGAAGATATTTCCTTTTTCACCATAGCGCTCTATGGGCTTCCAAATATCCCTTTGCCAATCCCAGAAGAACAGACTTAGCGAAAGGCTTCTTGAAGGGAAAGATGTAACTCTGTGAGATGAATTCACAGAACACAGAGCAGTTTCTCAGAAAGCTTCTTTCCAGTTTTGAACGGAAGATATTTCCTTTTTCACCATAGCCCTCTATGGGCTTCCAAATATCCCTTTGCCAATTCCACAGGAACAGCCTTAGCGAAAGGCTTCTTGAAGGGAAAGATGTAACTCTGTGAGATGAATTCACAGAACACAGAGCAGTTTCTCAGAAAGCTTCTTTACAGTTTTGAACGGAAGATATTTCCTTTTTCACCATAGCCTTCTATGGGCTTCCAAATATCCCTTTGCGAATTCCGCAAGAACAGACTTAGCGAAAAGCTTCTTGAAGGGAAAGATGTAGCTCTGTGAGATGAATTCACAGAACACAGAGCAGTTTCTCAGAAAGCTTTTTTCCAGTTTTGAACTGAAAATATTTCCTTTTTCCCCATAGCCCTCTAAGGGCTTCCAAATATCCCTTTGCCAATTCCACAAGAACAGCCTTAGCGAAAGGCTTCTTGAAGGGAAAGATGTAACTCTGTGAGATGAATTCAGAGAACACAGAGCAGTTTCTCAGAAAGCTTCTTTCCAGTTTGGAACGGAAGATATTTCATTTTTCACCGTAGCCCTCTATGGGCTTCCAAATGTCCCTTTGCCAATTCCACAAGAACAGCCTTTAGCGAAAGGCTGCTGAATGGAAAGATGTAACTCTGTGAGATGAATTGACAGAACACAGAGCAGTTTCTCAGAAAGCTTCTTTCCAGTTTTGTACGGAAGATATTTCCTTTTTCACCTTAGCCCTCTATGGGCTTCCAAATATCCCTTTGCCAATCCCAGAAGAACAGCCTTAGCGAAAGGCTTCTTGAAGGGACAGATGTAACTCTGTGAGATGAATTCACAGAACACAGAGCAGTTTCTCAGAAATCTTCTTTCCAGTTTTGAACGGATGATATTTCCTTTTTCACCATAGCCCTCTATGGGCTTCCAAATATCCCTTTGCCAATTCCACAGGAACAGCCTTAGCGAAAGGATGCTTGAAGGGAAACATGTAACTCTGTGAGATGAATTAAGAGAACACAGAGCAGTTTCTCAGAAAGCTTCTTTCCAGTTTTGAACGGAAGATATTTCCTTTTTCACCATAGCCCTCTATGGGCTTCCAAATGTCCCTTTGCCAATTCCACAAGAACAGCCTTAGCGAAAGGCTCCTTGAAGGGAAACATGTAACTCTCGGAGATGAATTAAGAGAACACAGAGCAGTTTCTCAGAAAGCTTCTTTCCAGTTTTGAACGGAAGATATTTCCTTCTTCACCATGGCCCTCTATGGGCTTCCAAATATCCCTTTGCCAATTCCACAAGAACAGCCTTAGCGAAAGGCTTCTTGAAGGGAAAGATGTAACTCTGTGAGATGAATTCACAGAACACAGAGCAGTTTCTCAGAAAGCTTCTTTCCAGTTTTGAACGGAAGATATTTCCTTTTACACTGCAGCCCTCTATGGGCTTCCAAATATCCCTTTGCCAATTCCACAAGAACAGCCTTAGCGAAAGGTTTCTTGAAGGGAAAGATGTAACT
Source organism: Chlorocebus sabaeus (assembly GCF_047675955.1). Taxonomy (NCBI): domain Eukaryota; kingdom Metazoa; phylum Chordata; class Mammalia; order Primates; family Cercopithecidae; genus Chlorocebus; species Chlorocebus sabaeus. Next base: position 211,106 of record NW_027327550.1, read on the forward strand.
CTGTGAGATGAATTCACAGAACACAGAGCAGTTTCTCAGAAGGCTTCTTTCCAGTTTTCAACGGAAGATATTTCCTTTTTCCCATAGCCCTCTAAGGGCTTCCAAATATCCCTTTGCCAATTCCACAAGAATAGCCTTAGCGAAAATCTTCCTGAAGGGAAAGATGTAACTCTGTAAGAGGAATTAACAGAACACAGAGCAGTTTCTCAGAAATCTTCTTTCCAGTTTTGAACGGAAGATATTTCCTTTTACACCATAGCCCTCTATGGGCTTCCAAATATCCCTTTGCCAATTCCACAAGAAGAGCATTAGCGAAAGGCTTCTTGAAGGGAAAGATGTAAATCTGTGAGATGAATTCACAGAACACAGAGGAGTTTCTCAGAAAGCTTCTTTCCAGTTTTGAACGGAAGTTATTTCCTTTTTCACCATAGCCCTGTATGGGCTTCCAAATATCCCTTTGCCAATTCCACAAGAACAGCCTTAGCGAAAGACTTCTTGAAGGGAAAGATGTAACTCTGTGAGATGAATTAACAGAACACAGAGCAGTTTCTCAGAAAGCTTCTTTCCAGTTTTGAACGGAAGATATTTCCTTTTTCCCCATAGCCCTCTAGGGCTTCCAAATATCCCTTTACCAATTCCACAAGAACAGCCTTAGCGAAAGGCTTCTTGAAGGGAAAGATGTAACTCTGTGAGATGAATTCACAGAACACAGAGCAGTTTCTCAGAAAGCTTCTTTCCAGTTTTGAACGGAAGATATTTCCTATTTCCCCATAGCCCTCTAAGGGCTTCCAAATATCCCTTTGCCAATTCCACAAGAGCTGCCTTAGCGAAAGGATGCTTGAAGGGAAACATGTAACTCTGTGAGATGAATTAAGAGAACACAGAGCAGTTTCTCAGAAAGCTTCTTTCCAGTTTTCAGCCGAAGTTATTTCCTTTTTCCCCATAGCCCTCTATGGGCTTCCAAATATCCCTTTGCCAATTCCACAGGAACAGCCTTAGCGAAAGGCTTCTTGAAGGGAAAGATGTAACTCTGTGAGATGAATTCACAGAACACAGAGCAGTTTCTCAGAAAGCTTCTTTCCAGTTTTGAACGGAAGATATTTCCTTTTACACTGTAGCCCTCTATGGGCTTCCAAATATCCCTTTGCCAATCCCAGAAGAACAGCCTTAGCGAAAGGCTTCTTGAAGGGACAGAGGTAACTCTGTGAGATGAATTCACAGAACACAGAGCAGTTTCTCAGAAATCTTCTTTCCAGTTTTGAACGGATGATATTTCCTTTTTCACCATAGCCCTCTATGGGCTTCCAAATATCCCTTTGCCAATTCCACAGGAACAGCCTTAGCGAAAGGATGCTTGAAGGGAAACATGTAACTCTGTGAGATGAATTAAGAGAACACAGAGCAGTTTCTCAGAAAGCTTCTTTCCAGTTTTGAACGGAAGATATTTCCTTTTTCCCGATAGCCCTCTAAGCGCTTCCAAATATCCCTTTGCCAATTCCACAAGAACAGCCTTAGCGAAAGGATGCTTGAAGGGAAACATGTAACTCTGTGAGATGAATTAAGAGAACACAGAGCAGTTTCTCAGAAAGCTTCTTTCCAGTTTTGAACGGAAGATATTTTCTTTTTCACCATAGCCCTCTATGGGCTTCCAAATATCCCTTTGCCAATTCCACAGGAACAGCCTTAGCGAAAGGCTTCTTGAAGGGAAAGTTGTAACTCTGTGAGATGAATTAACAGAACACAGAGCAGTTTCTCAGAAAGCTTCTTTCCAGTTTTGAACGGAAGATATTTCCTTTTTCACCATAGCCCTCTATGGGCTTCCAAATATCCCTTTGGCAATTCCACAAGAATAGCCTTAGCGAAAGGCTGCTTGAAGGGAAAGATGTAACTCTGTGAGATGAATTCACAGAACACAGAGCAGTTTCTCAGAAAGCTTCTTTCCAGTTTTGAACGGAAGATATTTCCTTTTAAATCATAGCCCTCTATGGGCTTCCAAATATCCCTTTGCCAATTCCACAAGAACAGCCTTGGCGAAAGGATTCTTGAAGGGAAAGATGTAACTCTGTGAGATGAATTCACAGAACACAGAGCAGTTTCTCAGAAAGCTTCTTTCCAGTTTTGAACGGAAGATATTTCCTTTTTCACTGTAGCCCTCTATGGTCTTCCAAATATCCCTTTGCCAATTCCACAAGAACAGCCTTAGCGAAAGGCTTCTTGAAGGGAAAGATGTAACTCTGTGAGATGAATTCACAGAACACAGAGCAGTTTCTCAGAAAGCTTCTTTCCAGTTTTGAACGGAAGATATTTCCTTTTTCACCATAGCCCTCTATGGGCTTCCAAATATCCCTTTGCGAATTCCACAAGAACAGCCTTAGCGAAAAGCTTCTTGAAGGGAAAGATGTAACTCTGTGAGATGAATTCACAGAACACAGAGCAGTTTCTCAAAAAGCTTCTTTCCAGTTTTGAACGGAAAATATTTCCTTTTTCCCCATAGCCCTCTATGGGCTCCCAAATATCCCTTTGCCAATTCCACAAGAACAGCCTTAGCGAAAGGCTGCTTGAAGTGAAACATGTAACTCTCTGAGATGAATTCACAGAACAAAGAGCAGTTTCTCAGAAATCTTCTTTCCAGTTTTGAGCGGAAGATATTTCCTTTTTCACCATAGACCTCCATCGTCTTCCAAATATCCCTTTGCCAATTCCACAAGGACTGCCTTAGCGAAAGGCTTCTTGAAGGGAAAGATGTAACTCTGTGAGATGAATTAACAGAACACAGAGCAGTTTCTCAGAAAGCTTCTTTCCAGTTTTCAGCCGAAGTTATTTCCTTTTTCCCCATAGCCCTCTATGGGCTTCCAAATATCCCTTTGCCAATTCCACAAGAACAGCCTTAGCGAAAGGCTTCTTGAAGGGAAAGATGTAACACTGTGAGATGAATTAAGAGAACACAGAGCAGTTTCTCAGAAAGCTTCTTTCCAGTTTTCAGCCGAAGTTATTTCCTTTTTCACCATAGCCCACTATGGGCTTCCAAATATCCCTTTGCCAATTCCACAAGAATAGCCTTAGCGAAAGGCTTCCTGAAGGGCAAGATGTAACGCTGTAAGAGGAATTAACAGAACACAGAGCAGTTTCTCAGAAAGCTTCTTTCCAGGTTTGAACGGAAGATATTTCCTTTTTCACCATAGCCCTCTATGGGCTTCCAAATATCCCTTTGCCAATTCCACAAGAAAAGACTTAGCGTAAGGCTTCTTGAAGGGAAAGATGTAAATCTGTGAGATGAATTCACAGAACACAGAGGAGTTTCTCAGAAAGCTTCTTTCCAGTTTTGAACGGAAGTTATTTCCTTTTTCACCATAGCCCTGTATGGGCTTCCAAATATCCCTTTGCCAATTCCACAAGAACAGCCTTAGCGAAAGACTTCTTGAAGGGAAAGATGTAACTCTGTGAGATGAATTAACAGAACACAGAGCAGTTTCTCAGAAAGCTTCTTTAAAGTTTTGAACCGAAGATATTTCCTTTTTCCCCATAGCCCTCTATGGGCTTCCAAATATCCCTTTACCAATTCCACAAGAACAGTCTTAGCAAAACGCTTCTTGCAGGGAAAGATGTAACTCTGTGATATGAATTCACAGAACACAGAGCAGTTTCTCAGAAAGCTTCTTTCCAGTTCTGAACGGAAGATATTTCCTTTTTCACCATAGCCCTCTATGGGCTTCCAAATATCCCTTTGCCAATTCCACAAGAACAGCCTTAGCGAAAGGCTTCTTGAAGGGAAAGATGTAACTCTGTGAGATGAATTCACAGAACACAGAGCAGTTTCTCAGAAAGCTTCTTTCCAGTTTTGAACGGAAGATATTTCCTTTTACACTGCAGCCCTCTATGGGCTTCCAAATATCCCTTTGCCAATTCCACAAGAACAGCCTTAGCGAAAGGTTTCTTGAAGGGAAAGATGTAACTCTGTGAGATGAATTCACAGAACACAGAGCAGTTTCTCAGAAGGCTTCTTTCCAGTTTTCAACGGAAGATATTTCCTTTTTCCCATAGCCCTCTAAGGGCTTCCAAATATCCCTTTGCCAATTCCACAAGAATAGCCTTAGCGAAAATCTTCCTGAAGGGAAAGATGTAACTCTGTAAGAGGAATTAACAGAACACAGAGCAGTTTCTCAGAAATCTTCTTTCCAGTTTTGAACGGAAGATATTTCCTTTTACACCATAGCCCTCTATGGGCTTCCAAATATCCCTTTGCCAATTCCACAAGAAGAGCATTAGCGAAAGGCTTCTTGAAGGGAAAGATGTAAATCTGTGAGATGAATTCACAGAACACAGAGGAGTTTCTCAGAAAGCTTCTTTCCAGTTTTGAACGGAAGTTATTTCCTTTTTCACCATAGCCCTGTATTGGCTTCCAAATATCCCTTTGCCAATTCCACAAGAACAGCCTTAGCGAAAGACTTCTTGAAGGGAAAGATGTAACTCTGTGAGATGAATTAACAGAACACAGAGCAGTTTCTCAGAAAGCTTCTTTCCAGTTTTGAACGGAAGATATTTCCTTTTTCCCCATAGCCCTCTAGGGCTTCCAAATATCCCTTTACCAATTCCACAAGAACAGCCTTAGCGAAAGGCTTCTTGAAGGGAAAGATGTAACTCTGTGAGATGAATTCACAGAACACAGAGCAGTTTCTCAGAAAGCTTCTTTCCAGTTTTGAACGGAAGATATTTCCTATTTCCCCATAGCCCTCTAAGGGCTTCCAAATATCCCTTTGCCAATTCCACAAGAGCTGCCTTAGCGAAAGGATGCTTGAAGGGAAACATGTAACTCTGTGAGATGAATTAAGAGAACACAGAGCAGTTTCTCAGAAAGCTTCTTTCCTGTTTTGAACGGAAGATATTTCCTTTTACACTGCAGCCCTCTATGGGCTTCCAAATATCCCTTTGCCAATTCCACAAGAACAGCCTTAGCGAAAGGTTTCTTGAAGGGAAAGATGTAACTCTGTGAGATGAATTCACAGAACACAGAGCAGTTTCTCAGAAGGCTTCTTTCCAGTTTTCAACGGAAGATATTTCCTTTTTCCCATAGCCCTCTAAGGGCTTCCAAATATCCCTTTGCCAATTCCACAAGAATAGCCTTAGCGAAAATCTTCCTGAAGGGAAAGATGTAACTCTGTAAGAGGAATTAACAGAACACAGAGCAGTTTCTCAGAAATCTTCTTTCCAGTTTTGAACGGAAGATATTTCCTTTTACACCATAGCCCTCTATGGGCTTCCAAATATCCCTTTGCCAATTCCACAAGAAGAGCATTAGCGAAAGGCTTCTTGAAGGGAAAGATGTAAATCTGTGAGATGAATTCACAGAACACAGAGGAGTTTCTCAGAAAGCTTCTTTCCAGTTTTGAACGGAAGTTATTTCCTTTTTCACCATAGCCCTGTATTGGCTTCCAAATATCCCTTTGCCAATTCCACAAGAACAGCCTTAGCGAAAGACTTCTTGAAGGGAAAGATGTAACTCTGTGAGATGAATTAACAGAACACAGAGCAGTTTCTCAGAAAGCTTCTTTCCAGTTTTGAACGGAAGATATTTCCTTTTTCCCCATAGCCCTCTAGGGCTTCCAAATATCCCTTTACCAATTCCACAAGAACAGCCTTAGCGAAAGGCTTCTTGAAGGGAAAGATGTAACTCTGTGAGATGAATTCACAGAACACAGAGCAGTTTCTCAGAAAGCTTCTTTCCAGTTTTGAACGGAAGATATTTCCTATTTCCCCATAGCCCTCTAAGGGCTTCCAAATATCCCTTTGCCAATTCCACAAGAGCTGCCTTAGCGAAAGGATGCTTGAAGGGAAACATGTAACTCTGTGAGATGAATTAAGAGAACACAGAGCAGTTTCTCAGAAAGCTTCTTTCCTGTTTTGAACGGAAGATATTTCCTTTTTCACCATAGCCCTCTATGGGCTTCCAAATATCCCTTTGCCAATTCCACAGGAACAGCCTTAGCGAAAGGCTTCTTGAAGGGAAAGATGTAACTCTGTGAGATGAATTCACAGAACACAGAGCAGTTTCTCAGAAAGCTTCTTTCCAGTTTTGAACGGAAGATATTTCCTTTTACACTGTAGCCCTCTATGGGCTTCCAAATATCCCTTTGCCAATTCCAGAAGAACAGCCTTAGCGAAAGGCTTCTTGAAGGGAAAGATGTAACTCTGTGAGATGAATTCACAGAACACAGAGCAGTTTCTCAGAAAGCTTCTTTCCAGTTTTGAACGGAAGATATTTCCTTTTTCACTGTAGCCCTGTATGGGCTTCCAAATATCCCTTTGCCAATTCCACAAGAACAGCCTTAGCGAAAGGCTTCTTGAAGGGAAAGATGTAACTGTGTGAGTTGAATTCACAGAACACAGAGCAGTTTCTCAGAAAGCTTCTTTCCAGTTTTGAACGGAAGATATTTCCTTTTTCACCATAGCGCTCTATGGGCTTCCAAATATCCCTTTGCCAATTCCACAGGAACAGCCTTAGCGAAAGGCTTCTTGAAGGGAAAGATGTAACTCTGTGAGATGAATTCACAGAACACAGAGCAGTTTCTCAGAAAGCTTCTTTACAGTTTTGAACGGAAGATATTTCCTTTTTCACCATAGCCTTCTATGGGCTTCCAAATATCCCTTTGCGAATTCCGCAAGAACAGACTTAGCGAAAAGCTTCTTGAAGGGAAAGATGTAGCTCTGTGAGATGAATTCACAGAACACAGAGCAGTTTCTCAGAAAGCTTTTTTCCAGTTTTGAACGGAAAATATTTCCTTTTTCCCCATAGCCCTCTAAGGGCTTCCAAATATCCCTTTGCCAATTCCACAAGAACAGCCTTAGCGAAAGGCTTCTTGAAGGGAAAGATGTAACTCTGTGAGATGAATTCAGAGAACACAGAGCAGTTTCTCAGAAAGCTTCTTTCCAGTTTGGAACGGAAGATATTTCATTTTTCACCGTAGCCCTCTATGGGCTTCCAAATGTCCCTTTGCCAATTCCACAAGAACAGCCTTTAGCGAAAGGCTGCTGAATGGAAAGATGTAACTCTGTGAGATGAATTGACAGAACACAGAGCAGTTTCTCAGAAAGCTTCCTTCCAGTTTTGTACGGAAGATATTTCCTTTTTCACCTTAGCCCTCTATGGGCTTCCAAATATCCCTTTGCCAATCCCAGAAGAACAGCCTTAGCGAAAGGCTTCTTGAAGGGACAGATGTAACTCTGTGAGATGAATTCACAGAACACAGAGCAGTTTCTCAGAAATCTTCTTTCCAGTTTTGAACGGATGATATTTCCTTTTTCACCATAGCCCTCTATGGGCTTCCAAATATCCCTTTGCCAATTCCACAGGAACAGCCTTAGCGAAAGGATGCTTGAAGGGAAACATGTAACTCTGTGAGATGAATTAAGAGAACACAGAGCAGTTTCTCAGAAAGCTTCTTTCCAGTTTTGAACGGAAGATATTTCCTTTTTCACCATAGCCCTCTATGGGCTTCCAAATGTCCCTTTGCCAATTCCACAAGAACAGCCTTAGCGAAAGGCTCCTTGAAGGGAAACATGTAACTCTCGGAGATGAATTAAGAGAACACAGAGCAGTTTCTCAGAAAGCTTCTTTCCAGTTTTGAACGGAAGATATTTCCTTCTTCACCATGGCCCTCTATGGGCTTCCAAATATCCCTTTGCCAATTCCACAAGAACAGCCTTAGCGAAAGGCTTCTTGAAGGGAAAGATGTAACTCTGTGAGATGAATTCACAGAACACAGAGAAGTTTCTCAGAAAGCTTCTTTCCAGTTTTGAACGGAAGATATTTCCTTTTACACTGCAGCCCTCTATGGGCTTCCAAATATCCCTTTGCCAATTCCACAAGAACAGCCTTAGCGAAAGGTTTCTTGAAGGGAAAGATGTAACTCTGTGAGATGAATTCACAGAACACAGAGCAGTTTCTCAGAAGGCTTCTTTCCAGTTTTCAACGGAAGATATTTCCTTTTTCCCATAGCCCTCTAAGGGCTTCCAAATATCCCTTTGCCAATTCCACAAGAATAGCCTTAGCGAAAATCTTCCTGAAGGGAAAGATGTAACTCTGTAAGAGGAATTAACAGAACACAGAGCAGTTTCTCAGAAATCTTCTTTCCAGTTTTGAACGGAAGATATTTCCTTTTACACCATAGCCCTCTATGGGCTTCCAAATATCCCTTTGCCAATTCCACAAGAAGAGCATTAGCGAAAGGCTTCTTGAAGGGAAAGATGTAAATCTGTGAGATGAATTCACAGAACACAGAGGAGTTTCTCAGAAAGCTTCTTTCCAGTTTTGAACGGAAGTTATTTCCTTTTTCACCATAGCCCTGTATGGGCTTCCAAATATCCCTTTGCCAATTCCACAAGAACAGCCTTAGCGAAAGACTTCTTGAAGGGAAAGATGTAACTCTGTGAGATGAATTAACAGAACACAGAGCAGTTTCTCAGAAAGCTTCTTTCCAGTTTTGAACGGAAGATATTTCCTTTTTCCCCATAGCCCTCTAGGGCTTCCAAATATCCCTTTACCAATTCCACAAGAACAGCCTTAGCGAAAGGCTTCTTGAAGGGAAAGATGTAACTCTGTGAGATGAATTCACAGAACACAGAGCAGTTTCTCAGAAAGCTTCTTTCCAGTTTTGAACGGAAGATATTTCCTATTTCCCCATAGCCCTCTAAGGGCTTCCAAATATCCCTTTGCCAATTCCACAAGAGCTGCCTTAGCGAAAGGATGCTTGAACGGAAACATGTAACTCTGTGAGATGAATTAAGAGAACACAGAGCAGTTTCTCAGAAAGCTTCTTTCCTGTTTTGAACGGAAGATATTTCCTTTTTCACCATAGCCCTCTATGGGCTTCCAAATATCCCTTTGCCAATTCCACAGGAACAGCCTTAGCGAAAGGCTTCTTGAAGGGAAAGATGTAACACTGTGAGATGAATTCACAGAACACAGAGCAGTTTCTCAGAAAGCTTCTTTCCAGTTTTGAACGGAAGATATTTCCTTTTACACTGTAGCCCTCTATGGGCTTCCAAATATCCCTTTGCCAATTCCAGAAGAACAGCCTTAGCGAAAGGCTTCTTGAAGGGAAAGATGTAACTCTGTGAGATGAATTCACAGAACACAGAGCAGTTTCTCAGAAAGCTTCTTTCCAGTTTTGAACGGAAGATATTTCCTTTTTCACTGTAGCCCTGTATGGGCTTCCAAATATCCCTTTGCCAATTCCACAAGAACAGCCTTAGCGAAAGGCTTCTTGAAGGGAAAGATGTAACTGTGTGAGTTGAATTCACAGAACACAGAGCAGTTTCTCAGAAAGCTTCTTTCCAGTTTTGAACGGAAGATATTTCCCTTTTCACCATAGCGCTCTATGGGCTTCCAAATATCCCTTTGCCAATCCCAGAAGAACAGACTTAGCGAAAGGCTTCTTGAAGGGAAAGATGTAACTCTGTGAGATGAATTCACAGAACACAGAGCAGTTTCTCAGAAAGCTTCTTTCCAGTTTTGAACGGAAGATATTTCCTTTTTCACCATAGCCCTCTATGGGCTTCCAAATATCCCTTTGCCAATTCCACAGGAACAGCCTTAGCGAAAGGCTTCTTGAAGGGAAAGATGTAACTCTGTGAGATGAATTCACAGAACACAGAGCAGTTTCTCAGAAAGCTTCTTTACAGTTTTGAACGGAAGATATTTCCTTTTTCACCATAGCCTTCTATGGGCTTCCAAATATCCCTTTGCGAATTCCGCAAGAACAGACTTAGCGAAAAGCTTCTTGAAGGGAAAGATGTAGCTCTGTGAGATGAATTCACAGAACACAGAGCAGTTTCTCAGAAAGCTTTTTTCCAGTTTTGAACGGAAAATATTTCCTTTTTCCCCATAGCCCTCTAAGGGCTTCCAAATATCCCTTTGCCAATTCCACAAGAACAGCCTTAGCGAAAGGCTTCTTGAAGGGAAAGATGTAACTCTGTGAGATGAATTCAGAGAACACAGAGCAGTTTCTCAGAAAGCTTCTTTCCAGTTTGGAACGGAAGATATTTCATTTTTCACCGTAGCCCTCTATGGGCTTCCAAATGTCCCTTTGCCAATTCCACAAGAACAGCCTTTAGCGAAAGGCTGCTGAATGGAAAGATGTAACTCTGTGAGATGAATTGACAGAACACAGAGCAGTTTCTCAGAAAGCTTCTTTCCAGTTTTGTACGGAAGATATTTCCTTTTTCACCTTAGCCCTCTATGGGCTTCCAAATATCCCTTTGCCAATCCCAGAAGAACAGCCTTAGCGAAAGGCTTCTTGAAGGGACAGATGTAACTCTGTGAGATGAATTCACAGAACACAGAGCAGTTTCTCAGAAATCTTCTTTCCAGTTTTGAACGGATGATATTTCCTTTTTCACCATAGCCCTCTATGGGCTTCCAAATATCCCTTTGCCAATTCCACAGGAACAGCCTTAGCGAAAGGATGCTTGAAGGGAAACATGTAACTCTGTGAGATGAATTAAGAGAACACAGAGCAGTTTCTCAGAAAGCTTCTTTCCAGTTTTGAACGGAAGATATTTCCTTTTTCACCATAGCCCTCTATGGGCTTCCAAATGTCCCTTTGCCAATTCCACAAGAACAGCCTTAGCGAAAGGCTCCTTGAAGGGAAACATGTAACTCTCGGAGATGAATTAAGAGAACACAGAGCAGTTTCTCAGAAAGCTTCTTTCCAGTTTTGAACGGAAGATATTTCCTTCTTCACCATGGCCCTCTATGGGCTTCCAAATATCCCTTTGCCAATTCCACAAGAATAGCCTTAGCGAAAGGCTTCTTGAAGGGAAAGATGTAACTCTGTGAGATGAATTCACAGAACACAGAGCAGTTTCTCAGAAAGCTTCTTTCCAGTTTTGAACGGAAGATATTTCCTTTTACACTGCAGCCCTCTATGGGCTTCCAAATATCCCTTTGCCAATTCCACAAGAACAGCCTTAGCGAAAGGTTTCTTGAAGGGAAAGATGTAACTCTGTGAGATGAATTCACAGAACACAGAGCAGTTTCTCAGAAGGCTTCTTTCCAGTTTTGAACGGAAGATATTTCCTTTTTCCCATAGCCCTCTAAGGGCTTCCAAATATCCCTTTGCCAATTCCACAAGAATAGCCTTAGCGAAAATCTTCCTGAAGGGAAAGATGTAACTCTGTAAGAGGAATTAACAGAACACAGAGCAGTTTCTCAGAAATCTTCTTTCCAGTTTTGAACGGAAGATATTTCCTTTTACACCATAGCCCTCTATGGGCTTCCAAATATCCCTTTGCCAATTCCACAAGAAGAGCATTAGCGAAAGGCTTCTTGAAGGGAAAGATGTAAATCTGTGAGATGAATTCACAGAACACAGAGCAGTTTCTCAGAAAGCTTCTTTCCAGTTTTGAACGGAAGTTATTTCCTTTTTCACCATAGCCCTGTATGGGCTTCCAAATATCCCTTTGCCAATTCCACAAGAACAGCCTTAGCGAAAGACTTCTTGAAGGGAAAGATGTAACTCTGTGAGATGAATTAACAGAACACAGAGCAGTTTCTCAGAAAGCTTCTTTCCAGTTTTGAACGGAAGATATATCCTTTTTCCCCATAGCCCTCTAGGGCTTCCAAATATCCCTTTACCAATTCCACAAGAACAGCCTTAGCGAAAGGCTTCTTGAAGGGAAAGATGTAACTCTGTGAGATGAATTCACAGAACACAGAGCAGTTTCTCAGAAAGCTTCTTTCCAGTTTTGAACGGAAGATATTTCCTATTTCCCCATAGCCCTCTAAGGGCTTCCAAATATCCCTTTGCCAATTCCACAAGAGCTGCCTTAGCGAAAGGATGCTTGAAGGGAAACATGTAACTCTGTGAGATGAATTAAGAGAACACAGAGCAGTTTCTCAGAAAGCTTCTTTCCTGTTTTGAACGGAAGATATTTCCTTTTTCACCATAGCCCTCTATGGGCTTCCAAATATCCCTTTGCCAATTCCACAGGAACAGCCTTAGCGAAAGGCTTCTTGAAGGGAAAGATGTAACTCTGTGAGATGAATTCACAGAACACAGAGCAGTTTCTCAGAAAGCTTCTTTCCAGTTTTGAACGGAAGATATTTCCTTTTACACTGTAGCCCTCTATGGGCTTCCAAATATCCCTTTGCCAATTCCAGAAGAACAGCCTTAGCGAAAGGCTTCTTGAGGGGAAAGATGTAACTCTGTGAGATGAATTCACAGAACACAGAGCAGTTTCTCAGAAAGCTTCTTTCCAGTTTTGAACGGAAGATATTTCCTTTTTCACTGTAGCCCTGTATGGGCTTCCAAATATCCCTTTGCCAATTCCACAAGAACAGCCTTAGCGAAAGGCTTCTTGAAGGGAAAGATGTAACTGTGTGAGTTGAATTCACAGAACACAGAGCAGTTTCTCAGAAAGCTTCTTTCCAGTTTTGAACGGAAGATATTTCCTTTTTCACCATAGCGCTCTATGGGCTTCCAAATATCCCTTTGCCAATCCCAGAAGAACAGACTTAGCGAAAGGCTTCTTGAAGGGAAAGATGTAACTCTGTGAGATGAATTCACAGAACACAGAGCAGTTTCTCAGAAAGCTTCTTTCCAGTTTTGAACGGAAGATATTTCCTTTTTCACCATAGCCCTCTATGGGCTTCCAAATATCCCTTTGCCAATTCCACAGGAACAGCCTTAGCGAAAGGCTTCTTGAAGGGAAAGATGTAACTCTGTGAGATGAATTCACAGAACACAGAGCAGTTTCTCAGAAAGCTTCTTTACAGTTTTGAACGGAAGATATTTCCTTTTTCACCATAGCCTTCTATGGGCTTCCAAATATCCCTTTGCGAATTCCGCAAGAACAGACTTAGCGAAAAGCTTCTTGAAGGGAAAGATGTAGCTCTGTGAGATGAATTCACAGAACACAGAGCAGTTTCTCAGAAAGCTTTTTTCCAGTTTTGAACGGAAAATATTTCCTTTTTCCCCATAGCCCTCTAAGGGCTTCCAAATATCCCTTTGCCAATTCCACAAGAACAGCCTTAGCGAAAGGCTTCTTGAAGGGAAAGATGTAACTCTGTGAGATGAATTCAGAGAACACAGAGCAGTTTCTCAGAAAGCTTCTTTCCAGTTTGGAACGGAAGATATTTCATTTTTCACCGTAGCCATCTATGGGCTTCCAAATGTCCCTTTGCCAATTCCACAAGAACAGCCTTTAGCGAAAGGCTGCTGAATGGAAAGATGTAACTCTGTGAGATGAATTGACAGAACACAGAGCAGTTTCTCAGAAAGCTTCTTTCCAGTTTTGTACGGAAGATATTTCCTTTTTCACCTTAGCCCTCTATGGGCTTCCAAATATCCCTTTGCCAATCCCAGAAGAACAGCCTTAGCGAAAGGCTTCTTGAAGGGACAGATGTAACTCTGTGAGATGAATTCACAGAACACAGAGCAGTTTCTCAGAAATCTTCTTTCCAGTTTTGAACGGATGATATTTCCTTTTTCACCATAGCCCTCTATGGGCTTCCAAATATCCCTTTGCCAATTCCACAGGAACAGCCTTAGCGAAAGGATGCTTGAAGGGAAACATGTAACTCTGTGAGATGAATTAAGAGAACACAGAGCAGTTTCTCAGAAAGCTTCTTTCCAGTTTTGAACGGAAGATATTTCCTTTTTCACCATAGCCCTCTATGGGCTTCCAAATGTCCCTTTGCCAATTCCACAAGAACAGCCTTAGCGAAAGGCTCCTTGAAGGGAAACATGTAACTCTCGGAGATGAATTAAGAGAACACAGAGCAGTTTCTCAGAAAGCTTCTTTCCAGTTTTGAACGGAAGATATTTCCTTCTTCACCATGGCCCTCTATGGGCTTCCAAATATCCCTTTGCCAATTCCACAAGAATAGCCTTAGCGAAAGGCTTCTTGAAGGGAAAGATGTAACTCTGTGAGATGAATTCACAGAACACAGAGCAGTTTCTCAGAAAGCTTCTTTCCAGTTTTGAACGGAAGATATTTCCTTTTACACTGCAGCCCTCTATGGGCTTCCAAATATCCCTTTGCCAATTCCACAAGAACAGCCTTAGCGAAAGGTTTCTTGAAGGGAAAGATGTAACTCTGTGAGATGAATTCACAGAACACAGAGCAGTTTCTCAGAAGGCTTCTTTCCAGTTTTGAACGGAAGATATTTCCTTTTTCCCATAGCCCTCTAAGGGCTTCCAAATATCCCTTTGCCAATTCCACAAGAATAGCCTTAGCGAAAATCTTCCTGAAGGGAAAGATGTAACTCTGTAAGAGGAATTAACAGAACACAGAGCAGTTTCTCAGAAATCTTCTTTCCAGTTTTGAACGGAAGATATTTCCTTTTACACCATAGCCCTCTATGGGCTTCCAAATATCCCTTTGCCAATTCCACAAGAAGAGCATTAGCGAAAGGCTTCTTGAAGGGAAAGATGTAAATCTGTGAGATGAATTCACAGAACACAGAGCAGTTTCTCAGAAAGCTTCTTTCCAGTTTTGAACGGAAGTTATTTCCTTTTTCACCATAGCCCTGTATGGGCTTCCAAATATCCCTTTGCCAATTCCACAAGAACAGCCTTAGCGAAAGACTTCTTGAAGGGAAAGATGTAACTCTGTGAGATGAATTAACAGAACACAGAGCAGTTTCTCAGAAAGCTTCTTTCCAGTTTTGAACGGAAGATATATCCTTTTTCCCCATAGCCCTCTAGGGCTTCCAAATATCCCTTTACCAATTCCACAAGAACAGCCTTAGCGAAAGGCTTCTTGAAGGGAAAGATGTAACTCTGTGAGATGAATTCACAGAACACAGAGCAGTTTCTCAGAAAGCTTCTTTCCAGTTTTGAACGGAAGATATTTCCTATTTCCCCATAGCCCTCTAAGGGCTTCCAAATATCCCTTTGCCAATTCCACAAGAGCTGCCTTAGCGAAAGGATGCTTGAAGGGAAACATGTAACTCTGTGAGATGAATTAAGAGAACACAGAGCAGTTTCTCAGAAAGCTTCTTTCCTGTTTTGAACGGAAGATATTTCCTTTTTCACCATAGCCCTCTATGGGCTTCCAAATATCCCTTTGCCAATTCCACAGGAACAGCCTTAGCGAAAGGCTTCTTGAAGGGAAAGATGTAACTCTGTGAGATGAATTCACAGAACACAGAGCAGTTTCTCAGAAAGCTTCTTTCCAGTTTTGAACGGAAGATATTTCCTTTTACACTGTAGCCCTCTATGGGCTTCCAAATATCCCTTTGCCAATTCCAGAAGAACAGCCTTAGCGAAAGGCTTCTTGAGGGGAAAGATGTAACTCTGTGAGATGAATTCACAGAACACAGAGCAGTTTCTCAGAAAGCTTCTTTCCAGTTTTGAACGGAAGATATTTCCTTTTTCACTGTAGCCCTGTATGGGCTTCCAAATATCCCTTTGCCAATTCCACAAGAACAGCCTTAGCGAAAGGCTTCTTGAAGGGAAAGATGTAACTGTGTGAGTTGAATTCACAGAACACAGAGCAGTTTCTCAGAAAGCTTCTTTCCAGTTTTGAACGGAAGATATTTCCTTTTTCACCATAGCGCTCTATGGGCTTCCAAATATCCCTTTGCCAATCCCAGAAGAACAGACTTAGCGAAAGGCTTCTTGAAGGGAAAGATGTAACTCTGTGAGATGAATTCACAGAACACAGAGCAGTTTCTCAGAAAGCTTCTTTCCAGTTTTGAACGGAAGATATTTCCTTTTTCACCATAGCCCTCTATGGGCTTCCAAATATCCCTTTGCCAATTCCACAGGAACAGCCTTAGCGAAAGGCTTCTTGAAGGGAAAGATGTAACTCTGTGAGATGAATTCACAGAACACAGAGCAGTTTCTCAGAAAGCTTCTTTACAGTTTTGAACGGAAGATATTTCCTTTTTCACCATAGCCTTCTATGGGCTTCCAAATATCCCTTTGCGAATTCCGCAAGAACAGACTTAGCGAAAAGCTTCTTGAAGGGAAAGATGTAGCTCTGTGAGATGAATTCACAGAACACAGAGCAGTTTCTCAGAAAGCTTTTTTCCAGTTTTGAACGGAAAATATTTCCTTTTTCCCCATAGCCCTCTAAGGGCTTCCAAATATCCCTTTTCCAATTCCACAAGAACAGCCTTAGCGAAAGGCTTCTTGAAGGGAAAGATGTAACTCTGTGAGATGAATTCAGAGAACACAGAGCAGTTTCTCAGAAAGCTTCTTTCCAGTTTGGAACGGAAGATATTTCATTTTTCACCGTAGCCCTCTATGGGCTTCCAAATGTCCCTTTGCCAATTCCACAAGAACAGCCTTTAGCGAAAGGCTGCTGAATGGAAAGATGTAACTCTGTGAGATGAATTGACAGAACACAGAGCAGTTTCTCAGAAAGCTTCTTTCCAGTTTTGTACGGAAGATATTTCCTTTTTCACCTTAGCCCTCTATGGGCTTCCAAATATCCCTTTGCCAATCCCAGAAGAACAGCCTTAGCGAAAGTCTTCTTGAAGGGACAGGTGTAACTCTGTGAGATGAATTCACAGAACACAGAGCAGTTTCTCAGAAATCTTCTTTCCAGTTTTGAACGGATGATATTTCCTTTTTCACCATACCCCTCTATGGGCTTCCAAATATCCCTTTGCCAATTCCACAGGAACAGCCTTAGCGAAAGGATGCTTGAAGGGAAACATGTAACTCTGTGAGATGAATTAAGAGAACACAGAGCAGTTTCTCAGAAAGCTTCTTTCCAGTTTTGAACGGAAGATATTTCCTTTTTCACCATAGCCCTCTATGGGCTTCCAAATGTCCCTTTGCCAATTCCACAAGAACAGCCTTAGCGAAAGGCTCCTTGAAGGGAAACATGTAACTCTCGGAGATGAATTAAGAGAACACAGAGCAGTTTCTCAGAAAGCTTCTTTCCAGTTTTGAACGGAAGATATTTCCTTCTTCACCATGGCCCTCTATGGGCTTCCAAATATCCCTTTGCCAATTCCACAAGAATAGCCTTAGCGAAAGGCTTCTTGAAGGGAAAGATGTAACTCTGTGAGATGAATTCACAGAACACAGAGCAGTTTCTCAGAAAGCTTCTTTCCAGTTTTGAACGGAAGATATTTCGTTTTTCCCCAAAGCCCTCTGTGGGCTCCCAAATATCCCGTTGCCAATTCCACAAGAACAGACTTAGCGAAAGGCTGCTTGAAGGGAAAGATGTAACTCTGTGAGATAAATTCAGAGAACACAGAGCAGTTTCTCAGAAATCTTCTTTCCAGTTTTGAACGGAAGATATTTCCTTTTTCACCATATCCCTCTATGGGCTTCCAAATATCCCTTTGCCAATCCCAGAAGAACAGCCTTAGCGAGAGGCTTCTTGAAGGGAAAGATGTAACTCTGTGAGATGAATTGACAGAACACAGAGCAGTTTCTCAGAAAGCTTCTTTCCAGTTTTGAACGGAAGATATTTCCTTTTTCACCATAGCCCTCTAAGGGCTTCCAAATATCCCTTTGCCAATTCCACAAGAACAGCCTTTAGCGAAAGGCTGCTTGAAGGGAAAGATGTAACTCTCTGAGATGAATTGACAGAACACAGAGCAGTTTCTCAGAAAGCTTCTTTCCAGTTTTGAACGGAAGATATTTCCTTTTTCACTGTAGCCCTCTATGGGCTTCCAAATATCCCTTTGCCAATTCCACAAGAACGGCCTTAGCGAAAGCCTTCTTGAAGGGAAAGATGTAACTCTGTGAGATGAATTAAAAGAACACAGAACAGTTTCTCAGAAAGCTTCTTTCCAGTTTTCAACGGAAGATATTTCCTTTTTCCCCGTAGCCCTCTTTGGGCTTCCAAATATCCCTTTGCCAATTCCACAATAACAGCCTTAGCGAAAGGCTTATTGAAGGGAAAGATGTAACTCTGTGAGATGAATTCACAGAACACAGAGCAGTTTCTCAGAAAGTTTCTTTACGGTTTTGAACGGAAGATATTTCCCATTTTCTCCATAGCCCTCTATGGGCTTCCAAATATCCCTTTGCCAATTCCACAAGAACAGCCTTAGCGAAAGTCTGCTTGAAGGGAAAAATGTAACTCTGTGAGATGAATTAACAGAACACAGAGCAGTTTCTCAGAAAGCTTCTTTCCAGTTTTGAACGGAAGATATTTCCTTTTTCACCATAGCCCTCTATGGGCTTCCAAATATCCCTTTGCCAATTCCACAAGAACAGCCTTAGCGAAAGGCTTCTTGAAGGGAAAGATATAACTCTGTGAGATGAATTCACAGAACACAGAGCAGTTTCTCAGAATGCTTCTTTCCAGTTTTGAGCGGAAGATATTTCCTCTATCACCATAGCCCTCTATGGGCTTACAAATATCCCTTTGCCAATTCCACAAGAACAGCCTTGGCGAAAGGCTTCTTGAAGGGAAAGATGTAACTCTGTGAGATGAATTAACAGAACACAGAGCAGTTTCTCAGAAAGCTTCTTTCCAGTTTTGAACGGAAGATATTTCCTTTTTCACTGTAGCCCTCTATGGGCTTCCAAATATCCCTTTGCCAATTCCACAAGAACAGCCTTAGCGAAAGGCTTCTTGAAGGGAAACATGTAACTCTGTGAGAGGAATTAACAGAACACAGAGCAGTTTCTCAGAAAGCTTCTTTCCAGTTTTGAACGGAAGATATTTCCTTTTTCCCCATAGCCCTCTATGGGCTTCCAAATATCCCTTTGCCAATTCCACAATAACAGCCTTAGCGAAAGGCTTCTGGAAGGGAAAGATGTAACTCTGTGAGATGAATTAACAGAACACAGAGCAGTTTCTCAGAAAGCTTCTTTCCAGTTTTGAACGGAAGATATTTCCTTTTTCACCATAGCCCTCTAAGGGCTTCCAAATATCCCTTTGCCAATTCCACAAGAACAGCCTTAGCGAAAGGCTTCTTGAAGGGAAACATGTAACTCTGTGAGATGAATTCACACAACACAGAGCAGTTTCTCAGAAAGCTTCTTTCCAGTTTTGAACGGAAGATATTTCCTTTTTCACCTTAGCCCTCTATGGGATTCCAAATATCCCTTTGCCAATTCCTCAGGAACAGCCTTAGCGAATAGCTTCTTGAAGGGAAACATGTAACTCTGTGAGATGAATTCACAGAACACAGAGCAGTTTCTCAGAAAGCTTCTTTCCAGTTTTGAACGGAAGATATTTCCTTTTTCACGATAGCCCTCTATTTGCTTCAAAATATCCCTTTGCCAATTAGACAAGAAGAGCCTTAGCGAAAGGCTTCTTGAAGGGAAAGATGTAACTCTGTGAGATGAATTCACAGAACACAGAGCAGTTTCTCAGAAAGCTTCTTTCCAGTTTTGAACGGAAGATATTTCCTTTTTCACCATAGCCCTCTATGGGCTTCCAAATATCCCTTTGCCAATTCCACAAGAACAGCCTTAGCGAAAGGCTACCTGAAGGGAAAGATGTAACTCTGTGAGATGAATTAACAGAACACAGAGCAGTTTCTCAGAAAGCTTCTTTCCAGTTTTGAACGGAAGATATTTCCTTTTTCACCATAGACCTCTATGGGCTTCCAAATATCCCTTTGCCAATTCCACAGGAACAGCCTTAGCGAAAGGCTTCTTGAAGGGAAAGATGTAACTCTATGAGATGAATTCACAGAACACAGAGCAGTTTGTCAGAAAGCTTCTTTCCAGTTTTGAACGGAAGATAATTCCTTTTTCACCATAGCCCTCTATGGGCTTCCAAATATCCCTTTGCCAATCCCAGAAGAACAGCCTTAGCGAAAGGCTTCTTGAAATGACAGACGTAACTCTGTGAGATGAATTCCAAGAACACAGAGCAGTTTCTCAGAAAGCTTCTTTCCAGTTTTGAACGGAAGATATTTCCTTTTTCACCATAGCCCTCTATGGGCTTCCAAATATCCCTTTGCCAATTCCACAATAACAGCCTTAGCGAAAGGCTTCTTGAAGGGAAACATGTAACTCTGTGAGATGAATTCACAGAACACTGAGCAGTTTCTCAGAAAGCTTCTTTCCAGTTTTGAACGGAAGATATTTCCTGTTTCAAGATAGCCCTCTATGGGCTTCCAAATATCCCTTTGCCAATTAGACAAGAAGAGCCTTAGCGAAAGGCTTCTTGAAGGGAAAGATTTAACTCTGTGAGATGAATTCACAGAACACAGAGCAGTTTCTCAGAAAGCTTCTTTCCAGTTTTGAACGGAAGATATTTCCTTTTTCACCATAGCCCTCTATGGGCTTCCAAATATCCCTTTGCCAATTCCACAAGAACAGCCTTAGCGAAAGGCTTCCTGAAGGGAAAGATGTAACTCTGTGAGATGAATTCACAGAACACAGAGCAGTTTCTCAGAAAGCTTCTTTCCAGTTTTGAACGGAAGATATTTCGTTTTTTCCCAAAGCCCTCTGTGGGCTCCCAAATATCCCGTTGCCAATTCCACAAGAACAGCCTTAGCGAAAGGCTGCTTGAAGTGAAGCATGTAACTCTGTGAGATGAATTCACACAACACAGAGGAGTTTCTCAGAAATCTTCTTTCCAGTTTTGAGCGGAAGATATTTCCTTTTTCACCATAGCCCTCTATGGGCTTCCAAATATCCCTTTGCCAATTCCACAAGAACAGCCTTAGCGAAAGGATTCCTGAAGGGAAAGATGTAACACTGTGAGATGAATTCACAGAACACAGAGCAGTTTCTCAGAAAGCTTCTTACCAGTTTTGAACGGAAGATATTTCCTTTTTCACTGTAGCCCTCTATGGTCTTCCAAATATCCCTTTGCCAATTCCACAAGAACAGCCTTAGCGAAAGGCTTCTTGAAGGGAAAGATGTAACTCTGTGAGAGGAATTTACAGAACACAGAGCAGTTTCTCAGAAAGCTTCTTTCCAGTTTTGAACGGAAGATATTTCCTTTTTCACCATAGCCCTCTATGGGCTTCCAAATATCCCTTTGCGAATTCCACAAGAAAAGCCTTAGCGTAAGGCTTCTGGAAGGGAAAGATGTAACTCTGTGAGATGAATTAACAGAACACAGAGCAGTTTCTCAGAAAGCTTCTTTCCAGTTTTGAACGGAAGATATTTCCTTTTTCACCATAGCCCTCTATGGGCTTCCAAATGTCCCTTTGCCAATTCCACAAGAACAGCATTTAGGGAAAGGCTGCTTGAAGGGAAAGATGTAACTCTGTGAGATGAATTGACAGAACACAGAGCAGTTTCTCAGAAAGCTTCTTTCCAGTTTTGAACGGAAGATATTTCCTTTTTCACTGTAGCCCTCTATGGGCTTCCAAATATCCCTTTGCCAATTCCACAAGAACGGCCTTAGCGAAAGCCTTCTTGAAGGGAAAGATGTAACTCTGTGAGATGAATTAAAAGAACACAGAACAGTTTCTCAGAAAGCTTCTTTCCAGTTTTCAACGGAAGATATTTCCTTTTTCCCCATAGCCCTCTATGGGCTTCCAAATATCCCTTTGCCAATTCCACAAGAACAGCCTTAGCGAAAGGCTTCTTGAAGGAAAGATGTAACCATGTGAGATGAATTAAGAGAACACAGAGCAGTTTCTCAGAAAGCTTCTTTCCAGTTTTCAGCCGAAGTTATTTCCTTTTTCACCGTAGCCCACTATGGGCTTCCAAATATCCCTTTGCCAATTCCACAAGAACAGCCTTAGCGAAAGGCTTATTGAAGGGAAAGATGTAACTCTGTGAGATGAATTCACAGAACACAGAGCAGTTTCTCAGAAAGTTTCTTTCCGGTTTTGAACGGAAGATATTTCCCATTTTCTCCATAGCCCTCTATGGGCTTCCAAATATCCCTTTGCCAATTCCACAAGAACAGCCTTATCGAAAGTCTGCTTGAAGGGAAAAATGTAACTCTGTGAGATGAATTAACAGAACACAGAGCAGTTTCTCAGAAAGCTTCTTTCCAGTTTTGAACGGAAGATATTTCCTTTTTCACCATAGCCCTCTATGGGATTCCAAATATCCCTTTGCCAATTCCACAAGAACAGCCTTAGCGAAAGGCTTCTTAAAGGGAAACATGTAACTCTGTGAGAGGAATTAACAGAACACAGAGCAGTTTCTCAGAAAGCTTCTTTCAATTTTTGAACGGAAGATATTTCCTTTTTCACTGTAGCCCTCTATGGGCTTCCAAATATCCCTTTGCCAATTCCACAATAACAGCCTTAGCGAAAGGCTTCTGGAAGGGAAAGATGTAACTCTGTGAGATGAATTAACAGAACACAGAGCAGTTTCTCAGAAATCTTCTTTCCAGTTTTGAACGGAAGATATTTCCTTTTTCACTGTAGCCCTCTATGGGCTTCGAAATATCCCTTGCCAATTCCACAAGAACGGCCTTAGCGAAAGCCTTCTTGAAGGGAAAGATGTAACTCTGTGAGATGAATTTAAAGAACACAGAACAGTTTCTCAGAAAGCTTCTTTCCAGTTTTCAACGGAAGATATTTCCTTTTTCCCCGTAGCCCTCTATGGGCTTCCAAATATCCCTTTGCCAATTCCACAAGAACAGCCTTAGCAAAAGGCTTCTTGAAGGGAAAGATGTAACTCTGTGAGATGAATTAAGAGAACACAGAGCAGTTTCTCAGAAAGCTTCTTTCCAGTTTTGAACGGAAGATATTTCCTTTTACACTGTAGCCCTCTATGGGCTTCCAAATATCCCTTTGCCAATTCCAGAAGAACAGCCTTAGCGAAAGGCTTCTTGAGGGGAAAGATGTAACTCTGTGAGATGAATTCACAGAACACAGAGCAGTTTCTCAGAAAGCTTCTTTCCAGTTTTGAACGGAAGATATTTCCTTTTTCACTGTAGCCCTGTATGGGCTTCCAAATATCCCTTTGCCAATTCCACAAGAACAGCCTTAGCGAAAGGCTTCTTGAAGGGAAAGATGTAACTGTGTGAGTTGAATTCACAGAACACAGAGCAGTTTCTCAGAAAGCTTCTTTCCAGTTTTGAACGGAAGATATTTCCTTTTTCACCATAGCGCTCTATGGGCTTCCAAATATCCCTTTGCCAATCCCAGAAGAACAGACTTAGCGAAAGGCTTCTTGAAGGGAAAGATGTAACTCTGTGAGATGAATTCACAGAACACAGAGCAGTTTCTCAGAAAGCTTCTTTCCAGTTTTGAACGGAAGATATTTCCTTTTTCACCATAGCCCTCTATGGGCTTCCAAATATCCCTTTGCCAATTCCACAGGAACAGCCTTAGCGAAAGGCTTCTTGAAGGGAAAGATGTAACTCTGTGAGATGAATTCACAGAACACAGAGCAGTTTCTCAGAAAGCTTCTTTACAGTTTTGAACGGAAGATATTTCCTTTTTCACCATAGCCTTCTATGGGCTTCCAAATATCCCTTTGCGAATTCCGCAAGAACAGACTTAGCGAAAAGCTTCTTGAAGGGAAAGATGTAGCTCTGTGAGATGAATTCACAGAACACAGAGCAGTTTCTCAGAAAGCTTTTTTCCAGTTTTGAACGGAAAATATTTCCTTTTTCCCCATAGCCCTCTAAGGGCTTCCAAATATCCCTTTTCCAATTCCACAAGAACAGCCTTAGCGAAAGGCTTCTTGAAGGGAAAGATGTAACTCTGTGAGATGAATTCAGAGAACACAGAGCAGTTTCTCAGAAAGCTTCTTTCCAGTTTGGAACGGAAGATATTTCATTTTTCACCGTAGCCCTCTATGGGCTTCCAAATGTCCCTTTGCCAATTCCACAAGAACAGCCTTTAGCGAAAGGCTGCTGAATGGAAAGATGTAACTCTGTGAGATGAATTGACAGAACACAGAGCAGTTTCTCAGAAAGCTTCTTTCCAGTTTTGTACGGAAGATATTTCCTTTTTCACCTTAGCCCTCTATGGGCTTCCAAATATCCCTTTGCCAATCCCAGAAGAACAGCCTTAGCGAAAGTCTTCTTGAAGGGACAGGTGTAACTCTGTGAGATGAATTCACAGAACACAGAGCAGTTTCTCAGAAATCTTCTTTCCAGTTTTGAACGGATGATATTTCCTTTTTCACCATACCCCTCTATGGGCTTCCAAATATCCCTTTGCCAATTCCACAGGAACAGCCTTAGCGAAAGGATGCTTGAAGGGAAACATGTAACTCTGTGAGATGAATTAAGAGAACACAGAGCAGTTTCTCAGAAAGCTTCTTTCCAGTTTTGAACGGAAGATATTTCCTTTTTCACCATAGCCCTCTATGGGCTTCCAAATGTCCCTTTGCCAATTCCACAAGAACAGCCTTAGCGAAAGGCTCCTTGAAGGGAAACATGTAACTCTCGGAGATGAATTAAGAGAACACAGAGCAGTTTCTCAGAAAGCTTCTTTCCAGTTTTGAACGGAAGATATTTCCTTCTTCACCATGGCCCTCTATGGGCTTCCAAATATCCCTTTGCCAATTCCACAAGAATAGCCTTAGCGAAAGGCTTCTTGAAGGGAAAGATGTAACTCTGTGAGATGAATTCACAGAACACAGAGCAGTTTCTCAGAAAGCTTCTTTCCAGTTTTGAACGGAAGATATTTCGTTTTTCCCCAAAGCCCTCTGTGGGCTCCCAAATATCCCGTTGCCAATTCCACAAGAACAGACTTAGCGAAAGGCTGCTTGAAGGGAAAGATGTAACTCTGTGAGATAAATTCAGAGAACACAGAGCAGTTTCTCAGAAATCTTCTTTCCAGTTTTGAACGGAAGATATT
The DNA here is from genome assembly GCF_047675955.1 of Chlorocebus sabaeus. Lineage (NCBI taxonomy): Eukaryota > Metazoa > Chordata > Mammalia > Primates > Cercopithecidae > Chlorocebus > Chlorocebus sabaeus. The sequence continues at coordinate 235,764 of NW_027327550.1, forward strand.
TCCTTTTTCACCATATCCCTCTATGGGCTTCCAAATATCCCTTTGCCAATCCCAGAAGAACAGCCTTAGCGAGAGGCTTCTTGAAGGGAAAGATGTAACTCTGTGAGATGAATTGACAGAACACAGAGCAGTTTCTCAGAAAGCTTCTTTCCAGTTTTGAACGGAAGATATTTCCTTTTTCACCATAGCCCTCTAAGGGCTTCCAAATATCCCTTTGCCAATTCCACAAGAACAGCCTTTAGCGAAAGGCTGCTTGAAGGGAAAGATGTAACTCTCTGAGATGAATTGACAGAACACAGAGCAGTTTCTCAGAAAGCTTCTTTCCAGTTTTGAACGGAAGATATTTCCTTTTTCACTGTAGCCCTCTATGGGCTTCCAAATATCCCTTTGCCAATTCCACAAGAACGGCCTTAGCGAAAGCCTTCTTGAAGGGAAAGATGTAACTCTGTGAGATGAATTAAAAGAACACAGAACAGTTTCTCAGAAAGCTTCTTTCCAGTTTTCAACGGAAGATATTTCCTTTTTCCCCGTAGCCCTCTTTGGGCTTCCAAATATCCCTTTGCCAATTCCACAATAACAGCCTTAGCGAAAGGCTTATTGAAGGGAAAGATGTAACTCTGTGAGATGAATTCACAGAACACAGAGCAGTTTCTCAGAAAGTTTCTTTACGGTTTTGAACGGAAGATATTTCCCATTTTCTCCATAGCCCTCTATGGGCTTCCAAATATCCCTTTGCCAATTCCACAAGAACAGCCTTAGCGAAAGTCTGCTTGAAGGGAAAAATGTAACTCTGTGAGATGAATTAACAGAACACAGAGCAGTTTCTCAGAAAGCTTCTTTCCAGTTTTGAACGGAAGATATTTCCTTTTTCACCATAGCCCTCTATGGGCTTCCAAATATCCCTTTGCCAATTCCACAAGAACAGCCTTAGCGAAAGGCTTCTTGAAGGGAAAGATATAACTCTGTGAGATGAATTCACAGAACACAGAGCAGTTTCTCAGAATGCTTCTTTCCAGTTTTGAGCGGAAGATATTTCCTCTATCACCATAGCCCTCTATGGGCTTACAAATATCCCTTTGCCAATTCCACAAGAACAGCCTTGGCGAAAGGCTTCTTGAAGGGAAAGATGTAACTCTGTGAGATGAATTAACAGAACACAGAGCAGTTTCTCAGAAAGCTTCTTTCCAGTTTTGAACGGAAGATATTTCCTTTTTCACTGTAGCCCTCTATGGGCTTCCAAATATCCCTTTGCCAATTCCACAAGAACAGCCTTAGCGAAAGGCTTCTTGAAGGGAAACATGTAACTCTGTGAGAGGAATTAACAGAACACAGAGCAGTTTCTCAGAAAGCTTCTTTCCAGTTTTGAACGGAAGATATTTCCTTTTTCCCCATAGCCCTCTATGGGCTTCCAAATATCCCTTTGCCAATTCCACAATAACAGCCTTAGCGAAAGGCTTCTGGAAGGGAAAGATGTAACTCTGTGAGATGAATTAACAGAACACAGAGCAGTTTCTCAGAAAGCTTCTTTCCAGTTTTGAACGAAGATATTTCCTTTTTCACCATAGCCCTCTAAGGGCTTCCAAATATCCCTTTGCCAATTCCACAAGAACAGCCTTAGCGAAAGGCTTCTTGAAGGGAAACATGTAACTCTGTGAGATGAATTCACACAACACAGAGCAGTTTCTCAGAAAGCTTCTTTCCAGTTTTGAACGGAAGATATTTCCTTTTTCACCTTAGCCCTCTATGGGATTCCAAATATCCCTTTGCCAATTCCTCAGGAACAGCCTTAGCGAATAGCTTCTTGAAGGGAAACATGTAACTCTGTGAGATGAATTCACAGAACACAGAGCAGTTTCTCAGAAAGCTTCTTTCCAGTTTTGAACGGAAGATATTTCCTTTTTCACGATAGCCCTCTATTTGCTTCAAAATATCCCTTTGCCAATTAGACAAGAAGAGCCTTAGCGAAAGGCTTCTTGAAGGGAAAGATGTAACTCTGTGAGATGAATTCACAGAACACAGAGCAGTTTCTCAGAAAGCTTCTTTCCAGTTTTGAACGGAAGATATTTCCTTTTTCACCATAGCCCTCTATGGGCTTCCAAATATCCCTTTGCCAATTCCACAAGAACAGCCTTAGCGAAAGGCTACCTGAAGGGAAAGATGTAACTCTGTGAGATGAATTAACAGAACACAGAGCAGTTTCTCAGAAAGCTTCTTTCCAGTTTTGAACGGAAGATATTTCCTTTTTCACCATAGACCTCTATGGGCTTCCAAATATCCCTTTGCCAATTCCACAGGAACAGCCTTAGCGAAAGGCTTCTTGAAGGGAAAGATGTAACTCTATGAGATGAATTCACAGAACACAGAGCAGTTTGTCAGAAAGCTTCTTTCCAGTTTTGAACGGAAGATATTTCCTTTTTCACCATAGCCCTCTATGGGCTTCCAAATATCCCTTTGCCAATTCCACAAGAACAGCCTTAGCGAAAGGCTTCTTGAAATGACAGACGTAACTCTGTGAGATGAATTCCAAGAACACAGAGCAGTTTCTCAGAAAGCTTCTTTCCAGTTTTGAACGGAAGATATTTCCTTTTTCACCATAGCCCTCTATGGGCTTCCAAATATCCCTTTGCCAATTCCACAATAACAGCCTTAGCGAAAGGCTTCTTGAAGGGAAACATGTAACTCTGTGAGATGAATTCACAGAACACTGAGCAGTTTCTCAGAAAGCTTCTTTCCAGTTTTGAACGGAAGATATTTCCTGTTTCAAGATAGCCCTCTATGGGCTTCCAAATATCCCTTTGCCAATTAGACAAGAAGAGCCTTAGCGAAAGGCTTCTTGAAGGGAAAGATTTAACTCTGTGAGATGAATTCACAGAACACAGAGCAGTTTCTCAGAAAGCTTCTTTCCAGTTTTGAACGGAAGATATTTCCTTTTTCACCATAGCCCTCTATGGGCTTCCAAATATCCCTTTGCCAATTCCACAAGAACAGCCTTAGCGAAAGGCTTCCTGAAGGGAAAGATGTAACTCTGTGAGATGAATTCACAGAACACAGAGCAGTTTCTCAGAAAGCTTCTTTCCAGTTTTGAACGGAAGATATTTCGTTTTTTCCCAAAGCCCTCTGTGGGCTCCCAAATATCCCGTTGCCAATTCCACAAGAACAGCCTTAGCGAAAGGCTGCTTGAAGTGAAGCATGTAACTCTGTGAGATGAATTCACACAACACAGAGGAGTTTCTCAGAAATCTTCTTTCCAGTTTTGAGCGGAAGATATTTCCTTTTTCACCATAGCCCTCTATGGGCTTCCAAATATCCCTTTGCCAATTCCACAAGAACAGCCTTAGCGAAAGGATTCCTGAAGGGAAAGATGTAACACTGTGAGATGAATTCACAGAACACAGAGCAGTTTCTCAGAAAGCTTCTTACCAGTTTTGAACGGAAGATATTTCCTTTTTCACTGTAGCCCTCTATGGTCTTCCAAATATCCCTTTGCCAATTCCACAAGAACAGCCTTAGCGAAAGGCTTCTTGAAGGGAAAGATGTAACTCTGTGAGAGGAATTTACAGAACACAGAGCAGTTTCTCAGAAAGCTTCTTTCCAGTTTTGAACGGAAGATATTTCCTTTTTCACCATAGCCCTCTATGGGCTTCCAAATATCCCTTTGCGAATTCCACAAGAAAAGCCTTAGCGTAAGGCTTCTGGAAGGGAAAGATGTAACTCTGTGAGATGAATTAACAGAACACAGAGCAGTTTCTCAGAAAGCTTCTTTCCAGTTTTGAACGGAAGATATTTCCTTTTTCACCGTAGCCCTCTATGGGCTTCCAAATATCCCTTTGCCAATTCCACAAGAACAGCCGTAGCGAAAGGCTTCTTGAAGGGAAAGATGTAACTCTGTGAGATGAATTCACAGAACACAGAGCAGTTTCTCAGAAAGCTTCTTTCCAGTTTTGAACGGAAGATATTTCCTTTTTCACCATAGCCCTCTATGGGCTTCCAAATGTCCCTTTGCCAATTCCACAAGAACAGCATTTAGGGAAAGGCTGCTTGAAGGGAAAGATGTAACTCTGTGAGATGAATTGACAGAACACAGAGCAGTTTCTCAGAAAGCTTCTTTCCAGTTTTGAACGGAAGATATTTCCTTTTTCACTGTAGCCCTCTATGGGCTTCCAAATATCCCTTTGCCAATTCCACAAGAACGGCCTTAGCGAAAGCCTTCTTGAAGGGAAAGATGTAACTCTGTGAGATGAATTAAAAGAACACAGAACAGTTTCTCAGAAAGCTTCTTTCCAGTTTTCAACGGAAGATATTTCCTTTTTCCCCATAGCCCTCTATGGGCTTCCAAATATCCCTTTGCCAATTCCACAAGAACAGCCTTAGCGAAAGGCTTCTTGAAGGAAAGATGTAACCATGTGAGATGAATTAAGAGAACACAGAGCAGTTTCTCAGAAAGCTTCTTTCCAGTTTTCAGCCGAAGTTATTTCCTTTTTCACCGTAGCCCACTATGGGCTTCCAAATATCCCTTTGCCAATTCCACAAGAACAGCCTTAGCGAAAGGCTTATTGAAGGGAAAGATGTAACTCTGTGAGATGAATTCACAGAACACAGAGCAGTTTCTCAGAAAGTTTCTTTCCGGTTTTGAACGGAAGATATTTCCCATTTTCTCCATAGCCCTCTATGGGCTTCCAAATATCCCTTTGCCAATTCCACAAGAACAGCCTTATCGAAAGTCTGCTTGAAGGGAAAAATGTAACTCTGTGAGATGAATTAACAGAACACAGAGCAGTTTCTCAGAAAGCTTCTTTCCAGTTTTGAACGGAAGATATTTCCTTTTTCACCATAGCCCTCTATGGGATTCCAAATATCCCTTTGCCAATTCCACAAGAACAGCCTTAGCGAAAGGCTTCTTAAAGGGAAACATGTAACTCTGTGAGAGGAATTAACAGAACACAGAGCAGTTTCTCAGAAAGCTTCTTTCAATTTTTGAACGGAAGATATTTCCTTTTTCACTGTAGCCCTCTATGGGCTTCCAAATATCCCTTTGCCAATTCCACAATAACAGCCTTAGCGAAAGGCTTCTGGAAGGGAAAGATGTAACTCTGTGAGATGAATTAACAGAACACAGAGCAGTTTCTCAGAAAGCTTCTTTCCAGTTTTGAACGGAAGATATTTCCTTTTTCACTGTAGCCCTCTATGGGCTTCCAAATATCCCTTGCCAATTCCACAAGAACGGCCTTAGCGAAAGCCTTCTTGAAGGGAAAGATGTAACTCTGTGAGATGAATTAAAAGAACACAGAACAGTTTCTCAGAAAGCTTCTTTCCAGTTTTCAACGGAAGATATTTCCTTTTTCCCCGTAGCCCTCTATGGGCTTCCAAATATCCCTTTGCCAATTCCACAAGAACAGCCTTAGCAAAAGGCTTCTTGAAGGGAAAGATGTAACTCTGTGAGATGAATTAAGAGAACACAGAGCAGTTTCTCAGAAAGCTTCTTTCCAGTTTTCAGCCGAAGTTATTTCCTTTTTCACCGTAGCCCACTATGGGCTTCCAAATATCCCTTTGCCAATTCCACAAGAACAGCCTTAGCGAAAGGCTTATTGAAGGGAAAGATGTAACTCTGTGAGGTAAATTCACAGAACACAGAGCAGTTTCTCAGAAAGTTTCTTTCCGGTTTTGAACGGAAGATATTTCCCATTTTTACCATAGCCCTCTATGGGCTTCCAAATATCCCTTTGCCAATTCCACAAGAACAGCCTTAGCGAAAGGCTGCTTGAAGGGAAAAATGTAACTCTGTGAGATGAATTAACAGAACACAGAGCAGTTTCTCAGAAAGCTTATTTCCAGTTTTGTACGGAAGTTATTTCCTTTTTCACCATAGCCCTTTAGGGGCTTCCAAATATCCCTTTGCCAATTCCACAATAACAGCCTTAGCGAAAGGCTTCTGGAAGGGAAAGATGTAACTCTGTGAGATGAATTAACAGAACACAGAGCAGTTTCTCAGAAATCTTCTTTCCAGTTTTGAACGGAAGATATTTCCTTTTTCACTGTAGCCCTCTATGGGCTTCCAAATATCCCTTTCCAATTCCACAAGAACGGCCTTAGCGAAAGCCTTCTTGAAGGGAAAGATGTAACTCTGTGAGATGAATTAAAAGAACACAGAACAGTTTCTCAGAAAGCTTCTTTCCAGTTTTTAACGGAAGATATTTCCTTTTTCCCCATAGCCCTCTATGGGCTTCCAAATATCCCTTTGCGAATTCCACAAGAACAGCCTTAGCGAAAGGCTTCTTGAAGGGAATGATGTAACTCTGTGAGATGAATTAAGAGAACACAGAGCAGTTTCTCAGAAAGCTTCTTTCCAGTTTTCAGCCGAAGTTATTTCCTTTTTCACCATAGCCCTCTATGGGCTTCCAAATATCCCTTTGCCAATTCCACCAGAACAGCCTTAGCGAAAGGCTGCATGAAGGGAAAGATGTAACTTTGTGAGATGAATTCACAGAACACAGAGCAGTTTCTCAGAAAGCTTCTTTCCAGTTTTGAACGGAAGATATTTCCTTTTTCACCATAGCCCTCTATGGGCTTCCAAATATCCCTTTGGCAATTCCACAAGAACAGCCTTAGCGAAAGGCTGCTTGAAGGGAAAGATGTAACTCTGTGAGATGAATTCACAGAACACAGAGCAGTTTCTCAGAAAGCTTCTTTCCAGTTTTGAACGGAAGATATTTCCTTTTTCACCATAGCCCTCTATGGGCTTCCAAATATCCCTTTGCCAATTCCACAATAACAGCCTTAGCGAAAGGCTTCTTGAAGGGAAAGATGTAACTCTGTGAGATAAATTCACAGAACACAGAGCAGTTTCTCAGAAAGCTTCTTTCCAGTTTTGAACGGAAGATATTTCCTTTTTCACCATAGAACTCTATGGGCTTCCAAATATCCCTTTGCCAAACCCAGAAGAACAGCCTTAGCGAAAGGCTTCTTGAAGGGAAAGATGTAACTCTGTGAGATGAATTCACAGAACACAGAGCAGTTTCTCAGAAAGCTTCTTTCCAGTTTTGAACGGAAGATATTTCCTTTTTCACCATAGCCCTCTATGGGCTTCCAAATGTCCCTTTGCCAATTCCACAAGAACAGCCTTTAGCGAAAGGCTGCTTGAAGGGAAAGATGTAACTCTGTGAGATGAATTGACAGAACACAGAGCAGTTTCTCAGAAAGCTTCTTTCCAGTTTTGAACGGAAGATATTTCCTTTTTCACTGTAGCCCTCTATGGGCTTCCAAATATCCCTTTGCCAATTCCACGAGAACGGCCTTAGCGAAAGCCTTCTTGAAGGGAAAGATGTAACTCTGTGAGATGAATTAAAAGAACACAGAACAGTTTCTCAGAAAGCTTCTTTCCAGTTTTCAACGGAAGATATTTCCTTTTTCCCCGTAGCCCTCTATGGGCTTCCAAATATCCCTTTGCCAATTCCACAAGAACAGCCTTAGCGAAAGGCTTCTTGAAGGGAAAGATGTAACTCTGTGAGATGAATTAAGAGAAGACAGAGCAGTTTCTCAGAAAGCTTCTTTCCAGTTTTCAGCCGAAGTTATTTCCTTTTTCACCGTAGCCCACTATGGGCTTCCAAATATCCCTTTGCCAATTCCACAAGAACAGCCTTAGCGAAAGTCTTATTGAAGGGAAAGATGTAACTCTTTGAGATGAATTCACAGAACACAGAGCAGTTTCTCAGAAAGTTTCTTTCCGGTTTTGAACGGAATATATTTCCCATTTTCTCCATAGCCCTCTATGGGCTTCCAAATATCCCTTTGCCAATTCCACAAGAACAGCCTTAGCGAAAGTCTGCTTGAAGGGAAAAATGTAACTCTGTGAGATGAATTAACAGAACACAGAGCAGTTTCTCAGAAAGCTTCTTTCCAGTTTTGAACGGAAGATATTTCCTTTTTCACCATAGCCCTCTATGGGCTTCCAAATATCCCTTTGCCAATTCCACAAGAACAGCCTTAGCGAAAGGCTTCTTGAAGGGAAACATGTAACTCTGTGAGAGGAATTAACAGAACACAGAGCAGTTTCTCAGAAAGCTTCTTTCCATTTTTGAAAGGAAGATATTTCCTTTTTCCCCATAGCCCTCTATGGGCTTCCAAATATCCCTTTGCCAAATCCACAATAACAGCCTTAGCGAAAGGCTTCTGGAAGGGAAAGATGTAACTCTGTGAGATGAATTAACAGAACACAGAGCAGTTTCTCAGAAATCTTCTTTCCAGTTTTGAACGGAAGATATTTCCTTTTTCACTGTAGCCCTCTATGGGCTTCCAAATATCCCTTGCCAATTCCACAAGAACGGCCTTAGCGAAAGCCTTCTTGAAGGGAAAGATGTAATTCTGTGAGATGAATTAAAAGAACACAGAACAGTTTCTCAGAAAGCTTCTTTCCAGTTTTCAACGGAAGATATTTCCTTTTTCCCCATAGCCCTCTATGGGCTTCCAAATATCCCTTTGCCAATTCCACAAGAACAGCCTTAGCGAAAGGCTTCTTGAAGGGAAAGATGTAACTCTGTGAGATGAATTAAGAGAACACAGAGCAGTTTCTCAGAAAGCTTCTTTCCAGTTTTCAGCCGAAGTTATTTCCTTTTTCACCATAGCCCACTATGGGCTTCCAAATATCCCTTTGCCAATTCCACAAGAACAGCCTTAGCGAAAGGCTTATTGAAGGGAAAGATGTAACTCTGTGAGGTGAATTCACAGAACACAGAGCAGTTTCTCAGAAAGCTTCTTTCCAGTTTTGATCGGAAGATATTTCTTTTTTTCAAGATAGCCCTCTATGGGCTTCCAAATATCCCTTTGCCAATTAGACAAGAAGAGCCTTAGCGAAAGGCTTCTTGAAGGGAAAGATTTAACTCTGTGAGATGAATTCACAGAACACAGAGCAGTTTCTCAGAAAGCTTCTTTCCAGTTTTGAACGGAAGTTATTTCCTTTTTCACCATAGCCCTCTATGGGCTTCCAAATATCCCTTTGCCAATTCCACAAGAACAGCCTTAGCGAAAGGCTTCCTGAAGGGAAAGATGTAACTCTGTGAGATGAATTAACAGAACACAGAGCAGTTTCTCAGAAAGCTTCTTTCCAGTTTTGAACGGAAGATATTTCCTTTTTCACCATAGCCCTCTATGGGCTTCCAAATATCCCTTTGCCAATTCCACAGGAACAGCCTTAGCGAAAGGTTCTTGAACGGAAAGATGTAACTCTGTGAGATGAATTCACAGAACACAGAGCAGTTTCTCAAAAAGCTTCTTTCCAGTTTTGAACGGAAGATATTTCCTTTTTCACCATAGCCCTCTATGGGCTTCCAAATATCCCTTTGCCAATCCCAGAAGAACAGCCTTAGCGAAAGGCTTCTTGAAGGGACAGATGTAAATCTGTGAGATGAATTCACAGAACACAGAGCAGTTTCTCAGAAATCATCTTTCCAGTTTTGAACGGAAGATATTTCCTTTTTCACCATAGCCCTCTATGGGCTTCCAAATATCCCTTTGCCAATTCCACAGGAACAGCCTTAGCGAAAGGCTTCTTGAAGGGAAAGATGTAACTCTGTGAGATGAATTAACAGAACACAGAGCAGTTTCTCAGAAAGCTTCTTTCCAGTTTTGAACGGAAGATATTTCCTTTTTCACCATAGCCCTCTATGGGCTTCCAAATATCCCTTTGCCAATTCCACAAGAACAGCCTTAGCGAAAGCCTGCTTGAAGGGAAACATGTAACTCTCGGAGATGAATTAAGAGAACACAGAGCAGTTTCTCAGAAAGCTTCTTTCCAGTTTTGAACGGAAGATATTTCCTTCTTCACCATGGCCCTCTATGGGCTTCCAAATATCCCTTTGCCAATTCCACAAGAATAGACTTAGCGAAAGGCTTCTTGAAGGGAAAGATGTAAGTCTGTGAGATGAATTCACAGAAAACAGAACAGTTTCTCAGAAAGCTTCTTTCCAGTTTTGAACGGAAGATATTTCGTTTTTCCCCAAAGCCCTCTGTGGGCTCCCAAATATCCCGTTGCCAATTCCACAGGAACAGCCTTAGCGAAAGGCTGCTTGAAGTGAAGCATGTAACTCTGTGAGATGAATTCACAGAACACAGAGCAGTTTCTCAGAAATCTTCTTTCCAGTTTTGAGCGGAAGATATTTCGTTTTTCACCATAGCCCTCTAAGGGCTTCCAAATATCCCTTTGCCAATTCCACAAGAACAGCCTTAGCGAAAGGATTCCTGAAGGGAAAGATGTAACACTGTGAGATGAATTGACAGAACACAGAGCAGTTTCTCAGAAAGCTTCTTTCCAGTTTTGAACAGAAGATATTTCCTTTTTCACCATAGCCCTCTATGGGCTTCCAAATGTCCCTTTGCAAATTCCACAAGAATAGCTTTTAGCGAAAGCCTGCTGGAAGGGAAAGATGTAACTCTGTGAGATGAATTGACAGAACACAGAGCAGTTTCTCAGAAACCTTCTTTCCAGTTTTTAACAGAAGATATTTCCTTTTTCACTGTAGCCCACTAAGGGCTTCCAAATATCCCTTTGCCAATTCCACAACAACGGCCTTAGCGAAAGGCTTCTTGAAGGGAAAGATGTAACTCTGTGTGATGAATTAAATAACACAGAACAGTTTCTCAGAAAGCTTCTTTCCAGTTTTCAACGGAAGATATTTCCTTTTTCCCCATAGCCCTCTAAGGGCTTCCAAATATCCCTTTGCCAATTCCACAAGAACAGCCTTAGCGAAAGGCTTCTTGAAGGGAAAGATGTAACTCTGTGAGATGAATTAAGAGAACACAGAGCAGATTCTCAGAAAGCTTCTTTCCAGTTTTCAGCCGAAGTTATTTCCTTTTTCACCATAGCCCACTATGGGCTTCCAAATATCCCTTTGCGAATTCCGCAAGAACAGCCTTAGCGAAAAGCTTCTTGAAGGGAAAGATGTAGCTCTGTGAGATGAATTCACAGAACACAGAGCAGTTTCTCAGAAAGCTTCTTTCCAGTTTTGAACGGAAAATATTTCCTTTTTCCCCATAGCCCTCTATGGGCTTCCAAATATCCCTTTGCCAATTCCACAAGAACAGCCTTAGCGAAAGGCTTCTTGAAGGGAAAGATGTAACTCTGTGAGATGAATTCACAGAAAACAGAGCAGTTTCTCAGAAAGCTTCTTTCCAGTTTTGAACGGTAGATATTTCCTTTTTCCCGATAGCCCTCTAAGCGCTTCCAAATATCCCTTTGCCAATTCCACAAGAACAGCCTTAGCGAAAGGATGCTTGAAGGGAAACATGTAACTCTGTGAGATGAATTAAGAGAACACAGAGCAGTTTCTCAGAAAGCTTCTTTCCAGTTTTGAACGGAAGATATTTTCTTTTTCACCATAGCCCTCTATGGGCTTCCAAATATCCCTTTGCCAATTCCACAGGAACAGCCTTAGCGAAAGGCTTCTTGAAGGGAAAGTTGTAACTCTGTGAGATGAATTAACAGAACACAGAGCAGTTTCTCAGAAAGCTTCTTTCCAGTTTTGAACGGAAGATATTTCCTTTTTCACCATAGCCCTCTATGGGCTTCCAAATATCCCTGTGGCAATTCCACAAGAACAGCCTTAGCGAAAGGCTGCTTGAAGGGAAAGATGTAACTCTGTGAGATGAATTCACAGAACACAGAGCAGTTTCTCAGAAAGCATCTTTCCAGTTTTGAACGGAAGATATTTCCTTTTTCACCATAGCCCTCTATGGGCTTCCAAATATCCCTTTGCCAATTCCACAAGAACAGCCTTGGCGAAAGGATTCTTGAAGGGAAAGATGTAACTCTGTGAGATGAATTCACAGAACACAGAGCAGTTTCTCAGAAAGCTTCTTACCAGTTTTGAACGGAAGATATTTCTTTTTTCACTGTAGCCCTCTATGGTCTTCCAAATATCCCTTTGCCAATTCCACAAGAACAGCCTTAGCGAAAGGCTTCTTGAAGGGAAAGATGTAACTCTGTGAGATGAATTCACAGAACACAGAGCAGTTTCTCAGAAAGCTTCTTTCCAGTTTTGAACGGAAGATATTTCCTTTTTCACCATAGCCCTCTATGGGCTCCCAAATATCCCTTTGCCAATTCCACAAGAACAGCCTTAGCGAAAGGCTGCTTGAAGTGAAACATGTAACTCTCTGAGATGAATTCACAGAACAAAGAGCAGTTTCTCAGAAATCTTCTTTCCAGTTTTGAGCGGAAGATATTTCCTTTTTCACCATAGACCTCCATCGTCTTCCAAATATCCCTTTGCCAATTCCACATGGACTGCCTTAGCGAAAGGCTTCTTGAAGGGAAAGATGTAACTCTGTGAGATGAATTAACAGAACACAGAGCAGTTTCTCAGAAAGCTTCTTTCCAGTTTTCAGCCGAAGTTATTTCCTTTTTCCCCATAGCCCTCTATGGGCTTCCAAATATCCCTTTGCCAATTCCACAAGAACAGCCTTAGCGAAAGGCTTCTTGAAGGGAAAGATGTAACACTGTGAGATGAATTAAGAGAACACAGAGCAGTTTCTCAGAAAGCTTCTTTCCAGTTTTCAGCCGAAGTTATTTCCTTTTTCACCATAGCCCACTATGGGCTTCCAAATATCCCTTTGCCAATTCCAAAAGAATAGCCTTAGCGAAAGGCTTCCTGAAGGGCAAGATGTAACTCTGTAAGAGGAATTAACAGAACACAGAGCAGTTTCTCAGAAAGCTTCTTTCCAGGTTTGAACGGAAGATATTTCCTTTTTCTCCATAGCCCTCTATGGGCTTCCAAATATCCCTTTGCCAATTCCACAAGAAGAGACTTAGCGTAAGGCTTCTTGAAGGGAAAGATGTAAATCTGTGAGATGAATTCACAGAACACAGAGGAGTTTCTCAGAAAGCTTCTTTCCAGTTTTGAACGGAAGTTCTTTCCTTTTTCACCATAGCCCTGTATGGACTTCCAAATATCCCTTTGCCAATTCCACAAGAACAGCCTTAGCGAAAGACTTCTTGAAGGGAAAGATGTAACTCTGTGAGATGAATTAACAGAACACAGAGCAGTTTCTCAGAAAGCTTCTTTAAAGTTTTGAACCGAAGATATTTCCTTTTTCCCCTTAGCCCTCTATGGGCTTCCAAATATCCCTTTACCAATTCCACAAGAACAGTCTTAGCAAAACGCTTCTTGCAGGGAAAGATGTAACTCTGTGATATGAATTCACAGAACACAGAGCAGTTTCTCAGAAAGCTTCTTTCCAGTTCTGAACGGAAGATATTTCCTTTTTCACCATAGCCCTCTATGGGCTTCCAAATATCCCTTTGCCAATTCCACAAGAACAGCCTTAGCGAAAGGCTTCTTGAAGGGAAAGATGTAACTCTGTGAGATGAATTCACAGAACACAGAGCAGTTTCTCAGAAAGCTTCTTTCCAGTTTTGAACGGAAGATATTTCCTTTTACACTGCAGCCCTCTATGGGCTTCCAAATATCCCTTTGCCAATTCCACAAGAACAGCCTTAGCGAAAGGCTTCTGGAAGGGAAAGATATAACTCTGTGAGATGAATTCACAGAACACAGAGCAGTTTCTCAGAAGGCTTCTTTCCAGTTTTGAACGGAAGATATTTCCTTTTTCCCATAGCCCTCTAAGGGCTTCCAAATATCCCTTTGCCAATTCCACAAGAATAGCCTTAGCGAAAATCTTCCTGAAGGGAAAGATGTAACTCGGTAAGAGGAATTAACAAAACACAGAGCAGTTTCTCAGAAATCTTCTTTCCAGTTTTGAACGGAAGATATTTCCTTTTACACCATAGCCCTCTATGGGCTTCCAAATATCCCTTTGCCAATTCCACAAGAAGAGCATTAGCGAAAGGCTTCTTGAAGGGAAAGATGTAAATCTGTGAGATGAATTCACAGAACACAGAGGAGTTTCTCAGAAAGCTTCTTTCCAGTTTTGAACGGAAGTTATTTCCTTTTTCACCATAGCCCTGTATGGGCTTCCAAATATCCCTTTGCCAATTCCACAAGAACAGCCTTAGCGAAAGACTTCTTGAAGGGAAAGATATAACTCTGTGAGATGAATTAACAGAACACAGAGCAGTTTCTCAGAAAGCTTCTTTCCAGTTTTGAACGGAAGATATTTCCTTTTTCCCCATAGCCCTCTATGGGCTTCCAAATATCCCTTTACCAATTCCACAAGAACAGCCTTAGCAAAACGCTTCTCGCAGAGAAAGATGTAACTCTGTGAGATGAATTCACAGAACACAGAGCAGTTTCTCCGAAAGCTTCTTTCCAGTTTTGAACAGAAGATATTTCCTTTTTCACCATAGCCTTCAATGGGCTTCCAAATATCCCCTTGCGAATTCCGCAAGAACAGCCTTAGCGAAAAGCTTCTTGAAGGGAAAGATGTAGCTCTGTGAGATGAATTCACAGAACACAGAGCAGTTTCTCAGAAAGCTTCTTTCCAGTTTTGAACGGAAAATATTTCCTTTTTCCCCATAGCCCTCTATGGGCTTCCAAATATCCCTTTGCCAATTCCACAAGAACAGCCTTAGCGAAAGGCTTCTTGAAGGGAAAGATGTAACTCTGTGAGATGAATTCACAAAACACAGAGCAGTTTCTCAGAAAGCTTCTTTCCAGTTTTGAACGGAAGATATTTCCTATTTCCCCATAGCCCTCTAAGGGCTTCCAAATATCCCTTTGCCAATTCCACAAGAGCTGTCTTAGCGAAAGGATGCTTGAAGGGAAACATGTAACTCTGTGAGATGAATTAAGAGAACACAGAGCAGTTTCTCAGAAAGCTTCTTTCCTGTTTTGAACGGAAGATATTTCCTTTTTCACCATAGCCCTCTATGGGCTTCCAAATATCCCTTTGCCAATTCCACAAGAACAGCCTTAGCGAAAGGCTTCTTGAAGGGAAAGATCTAACTCTGTGAGATGAATTCACAGAACACAGAGCAGTTTCTCAGAAAGCTTCTTTCCAGTTTTGAACGGAAGATATTTCCTTTTTCACCATAGCCCTCTATGGGCTTCCAAATATCCCTTTGGCAATTCCACAAGAACAGCCTTAGCGAAAGGCTGCTTGAAGGGAAAGATGTAACTCTGTGAGATGAATTCACAGAACACAGAGCAGTTTCTCAGAAAGCTTCTTTCCAGTTTTGAACGGAAGATATTTCCTTTTTCACCATAGCCCTCTATGGGCTTCCAAATATCCCTTTGCCAATTCCACAAGAACAGCCTTGGCGAAAGGATTCTTGAAGGGAAAGATGTAACTCTGTGAGATGAATTCACAGAACACAGAGCAGTTTCTCAGAAAGCTTCTTACCAGTTTTGAACGGAAGATATTTCTTTTTTCACTGTAGCCCTCTATGGTCTTCCAAATATCCCTTTGCCAATTCCACAAGAACAGCCTTAGCGAAAGGCTTCTTGAAGGGAAAGATGTAACTCTGTGAGATGAATTCACAGAACACAGAGCAGTTTCTCAGAAAGCTTCTTTCCAGTTTTGAACGGAAGATATTTCCTTTTTCACCATAGCCCTCTATGGGCTTCCAAATATCCCTTTGTGAATTCCACAAGAACAGCCTTAGCGAAAAGCTTCTTGAAGGGAAAGATGTAACTCTGTGAGATGAATTCACAGAACACAGAGCAGTTTCTCAAAAAGCTTGTTTCCAGTTTTGAACGGAAAATATTTCCTTTTTCCCCATAGCCCTCTATGGGCTCCCAAATATCCCTTTGCCAATTCCACAAGAACAGCCTTAGCGAAAGGCTGCTTGAAGTGAAACATGTAACTCTCTGAGATGAATTCACAGAGCAAAGAGCAGTTTCTCAGAAATCTTCTTTCCAGTTTTGAGCGGAAGATATTTCCTTTTTCACCATAGACCTCCATCGTCTTCCAAATATCCCTTTGCCAATTCCACAAGGACTGCCTTAGCGAAAGGCTTCTTGAAGGGAAAGATGTAACTCTGTGAGATGAATTAACAGAACACAGAGCAGTTTCTCAGAAAGCTTCTTTCCAGTTTTCAGCCGAAGTTATTTCCTTTTTCACCATAGCCCACTATGGGCTTCCAAATATCCCTTTGCCAATTCCAAAAGAATAGCCTTAGCGAAAGGCTTCCTGAAGGGCAAGATGTAACTCTGTAAGAGGAATTAACAGAACACAGAGCAGTTTCTCAGAAAGCTTCTTTCCAGGTTTGAACGGAAGATATTTCCTTTTTCTCCATAGCCCTCTATGGGCTTCCAAATATCCCTTTGCCAATTCCACAAGAAGAGACTTAGCGTAAGGCTTCTTGAAGGGAAAGATGTAAATCTGTGAGATGAATTCACAGAACACAGAGGAGTTTCTCAGAAAGCTTCTTTCCAGTTTTGAACCGAAGTTATTTCCTTTTTCACCATAGCCCTGTATGGACTTCCAAATATCCCTTTGCCAATTCCACAAGAACAGCCTTAGCGAAAGACTTCTTGAAGGGAAAGATGTAACTCTGTGAGATGAATTAACAGAACACAGAGCAGTTTCTCAGAAAGCTTCTTTAAAGTTTTGAACCGAAGATATTTCCTTTTTCCCCTTAGCCCTCTATGGGCTTCCAAATATCCCTTTACCAATTCCACAAGAACAGTCTTAGCAAAACGCTTCTTGCAGGGAAAGATGTAACTCTGTGAGATGAATTCACAGAACACAGAGCAGTTTCTCAGAAAGCTTCTTTCCAGTTCTGAACGGAAGATATTTCCTTTTTCACCATAGCCCTCTATGGGCTTCCAAATATCCCTTTGCCAATTCCACAAGAACAGCCTTAGCTAAAGGCTTCTTGAAGGGAAAGATGTAACTCTGTGAGATGAATTCACAGAACACAGAGCAGTTTCTCAGAAAGCTTCTTTCCAGTTTTGAACGGAAGATATTTCCTTTTACACTGCAGCCCTCTATGGGCTTCCAAATATCCCTTTGCCAATTCCACAAGAACAGCCTTAGCGAAAGGCTTCTGGAAGGGAAAGATGTAACTCTGTGAGATGAATTCACAGAACACAGAGCAGTTTCTCAGAAGGCTTCTTTCCAGTTTTGAACTGAAGATATTTCCTTTTTCCCATAGCCCTCTAAGGGCTTCCAAATATCCCTTTGCCAATTCCACAAGAATAGCCTTAGCGAAAATCTTCCTGAAGGGAAAGATGTAACTCTGTAAGAGGAATTAACAAAACACAGAGCAGTTTCTCAGAAATCTTCTTTCCAGTTTTGAACGGAAGATATTTCCTTTTACACCATAGCCCTCTATGGGCTTCCAAATATCCCTTTGCCAATTCCACAAGAAGAGCATTAGCGAAAGGCTTCTTGAAGGGAAAGATGTAAATCTGTGAGATGAATTCACAGAACACAGAGGAGTTTCTCAGAAAGCTTCTTTCCAGTTTTGAACGGAAGTTATTTCCTTTTTCACCATAGCCCTGTATGGGCTTCCAAATATCCCTTTGCCAATTCCACAAGAACAGCCTTAGCGAAAGACTTCTTGAAGGGTAAGATGTAACTCTGTGAGATGAATTCACAGAACACAGATCAGTTTCTCAGAAAGCTTCTTTCCAGTTTTGAACGGAAGATATTTCCTTTTTCCCCATAGCCCTCTATGGGCTTCCAAATATCCCTTTGCCAATTCCACAAGAACAGCCTTAGCGAAAGGCTTCTTGAAGGGAAAGATGTAACTCTGTGAGATGAATTCACAGAACACAGAGCAGTTTCTCAGAAAGCTTCCTTCCAGTTTTGAACGGAAGATATTTCCTATTTCCCCATAGCCCTCTAAGGGCTTCCAAATATCCCTTTGCCAATTCCACAAGAGCTGCCTTAGCGAAAGGATGCTTGAAGGGAAACATGTAACTCTGTGAGATGAATTAAGAGAACACAGAGCAGTTTCTCAGAAAGCTTCTTTCCTGTTTTGAACGGAAGATATTTCCTTTTTCACCATAGCCCTCTATGGGCTTCCAAATATCCCTTTGCCAATTCCACAGGAACAGCCTTAGCGAAAGGCTTCTTGAAGGGAAAGATCTAACTCTGTGAGATGAATTCACAGAACACAGAGCAGTTTCTCAGAAAGCTTCTTACCAGTTTTGAACGGAAGATATTTCTTTTTTCACTGTAGCCCTCTATCGTCTTCCAAATATCCCTTTGCCAATTCCACAAGAACAGCCTTAGCGAAAGGCTTCTTGAAGGGAAAGATGTAACTCTGTGAGATGAATTCACAGAACACAGAGCAGTTTCTCAGAAAGCTTCTTTCCAGTTTTGAACGGAAGATATTTCCTTTTTCACCATAGCCCTCTATGGGCTTCCAAATATCCCTTTGCGAATTCCACAAGAACAGCCTTAGCGAAAAGCTTCTTGAAGGGAAAGATGTAACTCTGTGAGATGAATTCACAGAACACAGAGCAGTTTCTCAAAAAGCTTGTTTCCAGTTTTGAACGGAAAATATTTCCTTTTTCCCCATAGCCCTCTATGGGCTCCCAAATATCCCTTTGCCAATTCCACAAGAACAGCCTTAGCGAAAGGCTGCTTGAAGTGAAACATGTAACTCTCTGAGATGAATTCACAGAGCAAAGAGCAGTTTCTCAGAAATCTTCTTTCCAGTTTTGAGCGGAAGATATTTCCTTTTTCACCATAGACCTCCATCGTCTTCCAAATATCCCTTTGCCAATTCCACAAGGACTGCCTTAGCGAAAGGCTTCTTGAAGGGAAAGATGTAACTCTGTGAGATGAATTAACAGAACACAGAGCAGTTTCTCAATAAGCTTCTTTCCAGTTTTCAGCCGAAGTTATTTCCTTTTTCCCCATAGCTCACTATGGGCTTCCAAATATCCCTTTGCCAATTCCACAAGAACAGCCTTAGCGAAAGGCTTCTTGAAGGGAAAGATGTAACACGGTGAGATGAATTAAGAGAACACAGAGCAGTTTCTCAGAAAGCTTCTTTCCAGTTTTCAGCCGAAGTTATTTCCTTTTTCACCATAGCCCACTATGGGCTTCCAAATATCCCTTTGCCAATTCCAAAAGAATAGCCTTAGCGAAAGGCTTCCTGAAGGGCAAGATGTAACTCTGTAAGAGGAATTAACAGAACACAGAGCAGTTTCTCAGAAAGCTTCTTTCCAGGTTTGAACGGAAGATATTTCCTTTTTCTCCATAGCCCTCTATGGGCTTCCAAATATCCCTTTGCCAATTCCACAAGAAGAGACTTAGCGTAAGGCTTCTTGAAGGGAAAGATGTAAATCTGTGAGATGAATTCACAGAACACAGAGGAGTTTCTCAGAAAGCTTCTTTCCAGTTTTGAACGGAAGTTATTTCCTTTTTCACCATAGCCCTGTATGGACTTCCAAATATCCCTTTGCCAATTCCACAAGAACAGCCTTAGCGAAAGACTTCTTGAAGGGAAAGATGTAACTCTGTGAGATGAATTAACAGAACACAGAGCAGTTTCTCAGAAAGCTACTTTAAAGTTTTGAACCGAAGATATTTCCTTTTTCCCCTTAGCCCTCTATGGGCTTCCAAATATCCCTTTACCAATTCCACAAGAACAGTCTTAGCAAAACGCTTCTTGCAGGGAAAGATGTAACTCTGTGAGATGAATTCACAGAACACAGAGCAGTTTCTCAGAAAGCTTCTTTCCAGTTCTGAACGGAAGATATTTCCTTTTTCACCATAGCCCACTATGGGCTTCCAAATATCCCTTTGCCAATTCCACAAGAACAGCCTTAGCGAAAGGCTTCTTGAAGGGAAAGATGTAACTCTGTGAGATGAATTCACAGAACACAGAGCAGTTTCTCAGAAAGCTTCTTTCCAGTTTTGAACGGAAGATATTTCCTTTTACACTGCAGCCCTCTATGGGCTTCCAAATATCCCTTTGCCAATTCCACAAGAACAGCCTTAGCGAAAGGCTTCTGGAAGGGAAAGATGTAACTCTGTGAGATGAATTCACAGAACACAGAGCAGTTTCTCAGAAGGCTTCTTTCCAGTTTTGAACGGAAGATATTTCCTTTTTCCCATAGCCCTCTAAGGGCTTCCAAATATCCCTTTGCCAATTCCACAAGAATAGCCTTAGCGAAAATCTTCCTGAAGGGAAAGATGTAACTCTGTAAGAGGAATTAACAAAACACAGAGCAGTTTCTCAGAAATCTTCTTTCCAGTTTTGAACGGAAGATATTTCCTTTTACACCATAGCCCTCTATGGGCTTCCAAATATCCCTTTGCCAATTCCACAAGAAGAGCATTAGCGAAAGGCTTCTTGAAGGGAAAGATGTAAATCTGTGAGATGAATTCACAGAACACAGAGGAGTTTCTCAGAAAGCTTCTTTCCAGTTTTGAACGGAAGTTATTTCCTTTTTCACCATAGCCCTGTATGGGATTCCAAATATCCCTTTGCCAATTCCACAAGAACAGCCTTAGCGAAAGACTTCTTGAAGGGAAAGATGTAACTCTGTGAGATGAATTCACAGAACACAGAGCAGTTTCTCAGAAAGCTTCTTTCCAGTTTTGAACGGAAGATATTTCCTTTTTCCCCATAGCCCTCTATGGGCTTCCAAATATCCCTTTACCAATTCCACAAGAACAGCCTTAGCAAAACGCTTCTCGCAGGGAAAGATGTAACTCTGTGAGATGAATTCACAGAACACAGAGCAGTTTCTCAGAAAGCTTCTTTCCAGTTTTGAACAGAAGATATTTCCTTTTTCACCATAGCCTTCAATGGGCTTCCAAATATCCCCTTGCGAATTCCGCAAGAACAGCCTTAGCGAAAAGCTTCTTGAAGGGAAAGATGTAGCTCTGTGAGATGAATTCACAGAACACAGAGCAGTTTCTCAGAAAGCTTCTTTCCAGTTTTGAACGGAAAATATTTCCTTTTTCCCCATAGCCCTCTATGGGCTTCCAAATATCCCTTTGCCAATTCCACAAGAACAGCCTTAGCGAAAGGCTTCTTGAAGGGAAAGATGTAACTCTGTGAGATGAATTCACAGAACACAGAGCAGTTTCTCAGAAAGCTTCTTTCCAGTTTTGAACGGAAGATATTTCCTATTTCCCCATAGCCCTCTAAGGGCTTCCAAATATCCCTTTGCCAATTCCACAAGAGCTGCCTTAGCGAAAGGATGCTTGAAGGGAAACATGTAACTCTGTGAGATGAATTAAGAGAACACAGAGCAGTTTCTCAGAAAGCTTCTTTCCTGTTTTGAACGGAAGATTTTCCTTTTTCACCATAGCCCTCTATGGGCTTCCAAATATCCCTTTGCCAATTCCACAGGAACAGCCTTAGCGAAAGGCTTCTTGAAGGGAAAGATCTAACTCTGTGAGATGAATTCACAGAACACAGAGCAGTTTCTCAGAAAGCTTCTTTCCAGTTTTGAACGGAAGATATTTCCTTTTACACTGTAGCCCTCTATGGGCTTCCAAATATCCCTTTGCCAATTCCAGAAGAACAGCCTTAGCGAAAGGCTTCTTGAAGGGAAAGATGTAACTCTGTGAGATGAATTCACAGAACACAGAGCAGTTTCTCAGAAAGCTTCTTTCCAGTTTTGAACGGAAGATATTTCCTTTTTCACTGTAGCCCTGTATGGGCTTCCAAATATCCCTTTGCCAAATCCACAAGAACAGCCTTAGCGAAAGGCTTCTTGAAGGGAAAGATGTAACTCTGTGAGTTGAATTCACAGAACACAGAGCAGTTTCTCAGAAAGCTTCTTTCCAGTTTTGAACGGAAGATATTTCCTTTTTCACCATAGCGCTCTATGGGCTTCCAAATATCCCTTTGCCAATCCCAGAAGAACAGACTTAGCGAAAGGCTTCTTGAAGGGAAAGATGTAACTCTGTGAGATGAATTCACAGAACACAGAGCAGTTTCTCAGAAAGATTCTTTCCAGTTTTGAACGGAAGATATTTCCTTTTTCACCATAGCCCTCTATGGGCTTCCAAATATCCCTTTGCCAATTCCACAGGAACAGCCTTAGCGAAAGGCTTCTTGAAGGGAAAGATGTAACTCTGTGAGATGAATTCACAGAACACAGAGCAGTTTCTCAGAAAGCTTCTTTCCAGTTTTGAACGGAAGATATTTCCTTTTTCACCATAGCCCTCTATGGGCTTCCAAATATCCCTTTTCCAATTCCACAAGAACAGCCTTAGCGAAAGCCTTCTTGAAGGGAAACATGTAACTCTGTGAGATGAATTAACAGAACACAGAGCAGTTTCTCAGAAAGCTTCTTTCCAGTTTTGAACGGAAGATATTTCCTTTTTTAACCATAGCCCTCTATTGGCTTCCAAATGTCCCTTTGCCAATTCCACAAGAATAGCCTTTAGCGAAAGGCTGCTTGAAGGGAAAGTTGTAACTCTGTGAGATGAATTAAGAGAACACAGAGCAGTTTCTCAGAAAGCTTCTTTCCAGTTTTCAGCCGAAGTTATTTCCTTTTTCACCATAGCCCACTATGGGCTTCCAAATATCCCTTTGCCAATTCCACAAGAACAGCCTTAGCGAAAGGCTTATTGAAGGGAAATATGTAACTCTGTGAGATGAATTCACAGAACACAGAGCAGTTTCTCAGAAAGCTTCTTTCCGGTTTTGAACGGAAGATATTTCCCATTTTCACCATAGCCCTCTATGGGCTTCCAAATATCCCTTTGCCAATTCCACAAGAAAAGCCTTAGCGAAAGGCTTCTGGAAGGGAAAGATGTAACTCTGTGGGACGAATTAACAGAACACAGAGCAGTTTCTCAGAAAGCTTCTTTCCAGTTTTGAACGGAAGATATTTCCTTTTTCACCGTAGCCCTCTATGGGCTTCCAAATATCCCTTTGCCAATTCCACAAGAACAGCCGTAGCGAAAGGCTTATTGAAGGGAAAGATGTAACTCTGTGAGGTGAATTCAGAGAACACAGAGCAGTTTCTCAGAAAGTTTCTTTCCGGTTTTGAACGGAAGGTATTTCCCATTTTTACCATAGCCCTCTATGGGCTTCCAAATATCCCTTTGCCAATTCCACAAGAACAGCCTTAGCGAAAGTCTGCTTGAAGGGAAAAATGTAACTCTGTGAGATGAATTAACAGAACACAGAGCAGTTTCTCAGAAAGCTTATTTCCAGTTTTGAACGGAAGATATTTCCTTTTTCACCATAGCCCTCTATGGGCTTCCAAATATCCCTTTGACAATTCCACAAGAACAGCCTTAGCGAAAGGCTTCTTGAAGGGAAAGATATACTCTCTGAGATGAATTCACAGAACACAGAGCAGTTTCTCAGAAAGCTTCTTTCCAGTTTTGAACGGAAGATATTTCCTTTTTCACTGTAGCCCTCTATGGGCTTCCAAATATCCCCTTGCCAATTCCACAAGAACAGCCTTAGCGAAAGGCTTCTTGAAGGGGAACATGTAACTCTGTGAGAAGAATTAACAGAACACAGAGCAGTTTCTCAGAAAGCTTCTTTCCAGTTTTGAACGGAAGATATTTCCTTTTTCAAGATAGCCCTCTAAGCGCTTCCAAATATCCCTTTGCCAATTCCTCAAGAACAGCCTTAGCGAAAGGATGCTTGAAGGGAAACATGTAACTCTGTGAGATGAATTAAGAGAACACAGAGCAGTTTCTCAGAAAGCTTCTTTCCAGTTTTGAACGGAAGATATTTACTTTTTCACCATAGCCCTCTATGGGCTTCCAAATATCCCTTTGCCAATTCCACAGGAACAGCCTTAGCGAAAGGCTTCTTGAAGGGAAAGATGTAACTCTGTGAGATGAATTAACAGAACACAGAGCAGTTTCTCAGAAAGCTTCTTTCCAGTTTTGAACGGAAGATTATTTCCTTTTTCACCATAGCCCTCTATGGGCTTCCAAATATCCCTTTGCCAATTCCACAAGAACAGCCTTAGCGAAAGGCTGCTTGAAGGGAAAGATGTAACTCTGTGAGATGAATTCACAGAACACAGAGCAGTTTCTCAGAAAGCTTCTTTCCAGTTTTGAACGGAAGATATTTCCTTTTTCACCATAGCCCTCTATGGGCTTCCAAATATCCCTTTGCCAATTACACAAGAACAGCCTTAGTGAAAGGCTTCTTAAAGGGAAACATGTAACTCTGTGAGATGAATTCACAGAACACAGAGCAGTTTCTCAGAAAGCTTCTTTCCAGTTTTGAACGGAAGATATTTCGTTTTTCCCCAAAGCCCTCTATGGGCTCCCAAATATTCCGTTGCCAATTCCACAAGAACAGCCTTAGCGAAAGGCTGCTTGAAGTGAAGCATGTAACTGTGTGAGATGAATTCACAGAACACAGAGCAGTTTCTCAGAAAGCTTCTTACCAGTTTTGAACGGAAGATATTTCCTTTTTCACTGTAGCCCTCTATGGTCTTCCAAATATCCGATTGCCAATTCCACAAGAACAGCCTTAGCGAAAGGCTTCTTGAAGGGAAAGATGTAACTCTGTGAGATGAATTCACAGAACACAGAGCAGTTTCTCAGAAAGCTTCTTTCCAGTTTTGAACGGAAGATATTTCCTTTTTCCCCATAGCCCTCTATGGGCTTCCAAATATCCCTTTGCGAATTCCACAAGAACAGCCTTAGCGAAAAGCTTCTTGAAGGGAAAGATGTAACTCTGTGAGATGAATTCACAGAACACAGAGCAGTTTCTCAAAAAGCTTCTTTCCAGTTTTGAACGGAAAATATTTCCTTTTTCCCCATAGCCCTCTATGGGCTCCCAAATATCCCTTTGCCAATTCCACAAGAACAGCCTTAGCGAAAGGCTGCTTGAAGTGAAACATGTAACTCTGTGAGATGAATTCACAGAACAAAGAGCAGTTTCTCAGAAATCTTCTTTCCAGTTTTGAGCGGAAGATATTTCCTTTTTCACCATAGACCTCCATCGTCTTCCAAATATCCCTTTGCCAATTCCACAAGAACAGCCTTAGCGAAAGGCTTCTTGAAGGGAAAGATGTAACTCTGTGAGATGAATTCACAGAACACAGAGCAGTTTCTCAGAAAGCTTCTTTCCAGTTTTGAACGGAAGATATTTCCTTTTTCCCATAGCCCTCTAAGGGCTTCCAAATATCCCTTTGGCAATTCCACAAGAATAGCCTTAGCGAAAATCTTCCTGAAGGGAAAGATGTAACTCTGTAAGAGGAATTAACAGAACACAGAGCAGTTTCTCAGAAATCTTCTTTCCAGTTTTGAACGGAAGATATTTCCTTTTTCACCATAGCCCTGTGTGGGCTTCCAAATATCCCTTTGCCAATTCCACAAGAACAGCCTTAGCGAAAGACTTCTTGAAGGTAAAGATGTAACTCTGTGAGATGAATTAACAGAACACAGAGCAGTTTCTCAGAAAGCTTCTTTCCAGTTTTGAACGGAAGATATTTCCTTTTTCCCCATAGCCCTCTATGGGCTTCCAAATATCCCTTTACCAATTCCACAAGAACAGCCTTAGCAAAACGCTTCTTGAAGGGAAAGATGTAACTCTGTGAGATGAATTCACAGAACACAGAGCAGTTTCTCAGAAAGCTTCTTTCCAGTTTTGAACGGAAGATATTTCCTTTTTCACCATAGCCTTCTATGGGCTTCCAAATATCCCTTTGCGAATTCCGCAAGAAGAGCCTTAGCGAAAAGCTTCTTGAAGGGAAAGATGTAGCTCTGTGAGATGAATTCACAGAACACAGAGCAGTTTCTCAGAAAGCTTCTTTCCAGTTTTGAACGGAAAATATTTCCGTTTTCCCCATAGCCCTCTATGGGCTTCCAAATATCCCTTTGCCAATTCCACAAGAACAGCCTTAGCGAAAGGCTTCTTGAAGGGAAAGCTGTAACTCTGTGAGATGAATTCACAGAAAACAGAGCAGTTTCTCAGAAAGCTTCTTTCCAGTTTTGAACGGAAGATATTTACTTTTTCACCATAGCCCTCTATGGGCTTCCAAATATCCCTTTGCCAATTCCACAGGAACAGCCTTAGCGAAAGGCTTCTTGAAGGGAAAGATGTAACTCTGTGAGATGAATTAACAGAACACAGAGCAGTTTCTCAGAAAGCTTCTTTCCAGTTTTGAACGGAAGATATTTCCTTTTTCACCATAGCCCTCTATGGGCTTCCAAATATCCCTTTGGCAATTCCACAAGAACAGCCTTAGCGAAAGGCTGCTTGAAGGGAAAGATGTAACTCTGTGAGATGAATTCACAGAACACAGAGCAGTTTCTCAGAAAGCTTCTTTCCAGTTTTGAACGGAAGATATTTCCTTTTTCACCATAGCCCTCTATGGGCTTCCAAATATCCCTTTACCAATTACACAAGAACAGCCTTAGTGAAAGGCTTCTTGAAGGGAAAGATGTAACTCTGTGAGATGAATTCACAGAACACAGAGCAGTTTCTCAGAAAGCTTCTTTCCAGTTTTGAACGGAAGATATTTCGTTTTTCCCCAAAGCCCTCTATGGGCTCCCAAATATCCCGTTGCCAATTCCACAAGAACAGCCTTAGCGAAAGGCTGCTTGAAGTGAAGCATGTAACTGTGTGAGATGAATTCACAGAACACAGAGCAGTTTCTCAGAAATCTTCTTTCCAGTTTTGAGCGGAAGATATTTCCTTTTTCACCATAGCCCTCTATGGGCTTCCAAATATCCCTTTGCCAATTCCTCAAGAACAGCCTTGGCGAAAGGAATCTTGAAAGGAAAGATGTAACTCTGTGAGATGAATTCACAGAACACAGAGCAGTTTCTCAGAAAGCTTCTTTGCAGTTCTGAACGGAAGATATTTCCTTTTTCACCATAGCCCTCTATGGGCTTCCAAATATCCCTTTGCCAATTCCACAAGAACAGCCTTAGCGAAAGGCTTCTTGAAGGGAAAGATGTAACTCTGTGAGATGAATTCACAGAACACAGAGCAGTTTCTCAGAAAGCTTCTTTCCAGTTTTGAACGGAAGATATTTCCTTTTTCCCCATAGCCGTCTATGGGCTCCCAAATATCCCGTTGCCAATTCCACAAGAACAGCCTTAGCGAAAGGCTGCTTGAAGTGAAACATGTAACTCTGTGAGATGAATTCACAGAACAAAGAGCAGTTTCTCAGAAATCTTCTTTCCAGTTTTGAACGGAAGATATTTCCTTTTTCCCGATAGCCCTCTATGGGCTTCCAAATATCCCTTTGCCAATTCCACAAGAACAGCCTTAGCGAAAGGATGCTTGAAGGGAAACATGTAACTCTGTGAGATGAATTAAGAGAACACAGAGCAGTTTCTCAGAAAGCTTCTTTCCAGTTTTGAACGGAAGATATTTCCTTTTTCACCATAGCCCTCTATGGGCTTCCAAATATCCCTTTGCCAATTCCACAGGAACAACCTTAGCGAAAGGCTTCTTGAAGGGAAAGATGTAACTCTGTGAGATGAATTAACAGAACACAGAGCAGTTTCTCAGAAAGCTTCTTTCCAGTTTTGAACGGAAGATATTTCCTTTTTCACCATAGCCCTCTATGGGCTTCCAAATATCCCTTTGGCCATTCCACAAGAACAGCCTTAGCGAAAGGCTGCTCGAAGGGAAACATGTAACTCTGTGAGATGAATTCACAGAACACAGAGCAGTTTCACAGAAAGCTTCTTTCCAGTTTTGAACGGAAGATATTTCCTTTTTCACCATAGCCCTCTATGGGCTTCCAAATATCCCTTTGCCAATTACACAAGAACAGCATTAGCGAAAGGCTTCTTGAAGGGAAAGATGTAACTCTGTGAGATGAATTCACAGAACACAGAGCAGTTTCTCAGATAGCTTCTTTCCAGTTTTGAACGGAAGATATTTCGTTTTTCCCCAAAGCCCTCTATGGGCTCCCAAATATCCCGTTGCCAATTCCACAAGAACAGCCTTAGCGAAAGGCTGCTTGAAGTGAAGCATGTACCTGTGTGAGATGAATTGACAGAACACAGAGCAGTTTCTCAGAAATCTTCTTTCCAGTTTGGATCAGAAGATATTTCCTTTTTCACCATAGCCCTCTATGGGCTTCCAAATATCCCTTTGCCAATTCCACAAGAACAGCCTTAGCGAAAGGATTCTTGAAGGGAAAGATGTAACTCTGTGAGATGAATTCACAGAACACAGAGCAGTTTCTCAAAAAGCTTCTTTCCAGTTTTGAACGGAAAATATTTCCTGTTTCCCCATAGCCCTCTATGGGCTTCCAAATATCCCTTTGCCAATTCCACAAGAACAGCCTTAGCGAAAGGCTTATTGAAGGGAAAGATGTAACTCTGTGAGATGAATTCACAGAACACAGAGCAGTTTCTCAGAAAGCTTCTTTCCAGTTTTGAACGGAAGATATTTCCTTTTTCACCATAGCCCTCTATGGGCTTCCAAATATCCCTTTGCCAATTCCACAAGAACAGCCTTAGCGAAAGGCTTCTTGAAGGGAAAGATGTAACTCTGTGAGATGAATTCACAGAACACAGAGCAGTTTCTCAGAAAGCTTCTTTCCAGTTTTGAACGGAAGATATTTCCTTTTTCCCCATAGCCCTCTATGGGCTCCCAAATATCCCGTTGCCAATTCCACAAGAACAGCCTTAGCGAAAGGCTACTTGAAGTGAAACATGTAACTCTGTGAGATGAATTCACAGAACAAAGAGCAGTTTCTCAGAAATCTTCTTTCCAGTTTTGAACGGAAGATATTTCCTTTTTCACCCTAGCCCTCTATGGGCTTCCAAATATCCCTTTGCCAATTCCACAAGAACAGCCTTAGCGAAAGGCTGATTGAAGGGAAACATGTAACTCTGTGAGATGAATTCACAGAACACAGAGCAGTTTCTCAGAAAGCTTCTTTCCAGTTTTGAACGGAAGATATTTCCTTTTTCACCAAAGCCCTCTATGGGCTTCCAAATATCCCTTTGCCAATTCCACAAGAACAGCCTTAGCGAAAGGCTTCTTGAAGGGAAAGATGTAACACTGTGAGATGAATTAAGAGAACACAGAGCAGTTTCTCAGAGAGCTTCTTTCCAGTTCTCAGCCGAAGTTATTTCCTTTTTCACCATAGCCCACTATGGGCTTCCAAATATCCCTTTGCCAATTCCACAAGAACAGCCTTAGCGAAAGGCTGCTTGAAGGGAAAGATGTAACTCTGTGAGATGAATTAACAGAACACAGAGCAGTTTCTCAGAAAGTTTCTTTAAAGTTTTGAACCGAAGATATTTCCTTTTTCCCCATAGCCCTCTATGGGCTCCCAAATATCCCGTTGCCAATTCCACAAGAACAGCCTTAGCGAAAGGCTGCTTGAAGTGAAACATGTAACTCTGTGAGATGAATTCACAGAACAATGAGCAGTTTCTCAGAAATCTTCTTTCCAGTTTTGAACGGAAGATATTCCCTTTTTCACCATAGCCCTCTAAGGGCTTCCAAATATCCCTTTGGCAATTCCACAAGAATAGCCTTAGCGAAAGTCTTCTTGAAGGGAAAGATGTAACTCTGTAAGAGGAATTAACAGAACACAGAGCAGTTTCTCAGAAAGCTTCTTTCCAGTTTTGAATGGAAGATATTTCCTTTTTCACCATAGCCCTCTATGGGCTTCCAAATATCCCTTTGCCAATTCCACAAGAAGAGCCTTAGCGAAAGGCTTCTTGAAGGGAAAGATGTAAATCTGTGAGATGAATTCACAGAACACAGAGCAGTTTCTCAGAAAGCTTCTTTCCAGTTTTGAACGGAAGTTATTTCCTTTTTCACCATAGCCCTGTATGGGCTTCCAAATATCCCTTTGCCAATTCCACAAGAACAGCCTTAGTGAAAGACTTCTTGAAGGGAAAGATGTAACTCTGTGAGATGAATTAACAGAACACAGAGCAGTTTCTCAGAAAGCTTCTTTCCAGTTTTGAACGGAAGATATTTCCTTTTTCCCCATAGCCCTCTATGGGCTTCCAAATATCCCTTTGCGAATTCCACAGGAACAGCCTTAGCGAAAGGCTTCTTGAAGGGAAAGATGTAACTCTGTGAGATGAATTAACAGAACACAGAGCAGTTTCTCAGAAAGCTTCTTTCCAATTTTGAACGGAAGATATTTCCTTTTTCACCATAGCCCTCTATGGGCTTCCAAATATCCCTTTGGCAATTCCACAAGAACAGCCTTAGCGAAAGGCTGCTTGAAGGGAAAGATGTAACTCTGTGAGATGAATTCACAGAACACAGAGCAGTTTCTCAGAAAGCTTCTTTCCAGTTTTGAACGGAAGATATTTCCTTATTCCCCATAGCCCTCTAAGGGCTTCCAAATATCCCTTTGCCAATTCCACAAGAGCTGCCTTAGCGAAAGGCTTCTTGAAGGGAAAGATGTAACTCTGTGAGATGAATTCACAGAACACAGAGCAGTTTCTCAGAAATCTTCTTTCCAGTTTTGAACGGAAGATATTTCCTTTTTCACCCTAGCCCTCTATGGGCTTCCAAATATCCCTTTGGCAATTCCACAAGAATAGCCTTAGCGAAAGTCTTCTTGAAGGGAAAGATGTAACTCTGTAAGAGGAATTAACAGAACACAGAGCAGTTTCTCAGAAAGCTTCTTTCCAGTTTTGAACGGAACATATTTCCTTTTTACCCATAGCCCTCTATGGGCTTCCAAATATCCCTTTGCCAATTCCACAAGAACAGCCTTAGCGAAAGGCTTCTGGAAGGGAAAGATGTAACTCAGTGAGATGAATTCACAGAAAACAGAGCAGTTTCTCAGAAAGCTTCTTTCCAGTTTTGAACGGAAGATATTTCCTTTTTCCCGATAGCCCTCTATGGGCTTCCAAATATCCCTTTGCCAATTCCATAAGAACAGCCTTAGCGAAAGGATGCTTGAAGGGAAACATGTAACTCTGTGAGATGAATTAAGAGAACACAGAGCAGTTTCTCAGAAAGCTTCTTTCCAGTTTTGAACGGAAGATATTTCCTTTTTCACCATAGCCCTCTATGGGCTTCCAAATATCCCTTTGCCAATTCCACAGGAACAACCTTAGCGAAAGGCTTCTTGAAGGGAAAGATGTAACTCTGTGAGATGAATTAACAGAACACAGAGCAGTTTCTCAGAAAGCTTCTTTCCAATTTTGAACGGAAGATATTTCCTTTTTCACCATAGCCCTCTATGGGCTTCCAAATATCCCTTTGCCAATTCCACAGGAACAACCTTAGCGAAAGGCTTCTTGAAGGGAAAGATGTAACTCTGTGAGATGAATTCACAGAACACAGAGCAGTTGCTCAGAAAGATTCTTTCCAGTTTTGAACGGAAGATATTTCCTTTTACAGTGCAGCCCTCTATGGGCTTCCAAATATCCCTTTGCCAATTCCACAAGAACAGCCTTAGCGAAATGCTTCTTGAAGGGAAAGATGTAACTCTGTGAGATGAATTCACAGAACACAGAGCAGTTTCTCAGAAAGCTTCTTTCCAATTTTGAACGGAAGATATTTCCTTTTACACTGCAGCCCTCTATGGGCTTCCAAATATCCCTTTGCCAATTCCACAAGAACAGCCTTAGCGAAAGGCTTCTTGAAGGGAAAGATGTAACTCTGTGAGATGAATTAAGAGAACACAGAGCAGTTTCTCAGAAAGCTTCTTTCCAGTTTTGAACGGAAGATATTTCCTTTTTCACCATAGCCCTCTATGGGCTTCCAAATATCCCTTTGCCAATTCCACAAGAACAGCCTTAGCGAAAGGCTTCTTGAAGGGAAACATGTAACTCTGTGAGATGAATTGACAGAACACAGAGCAGTTTCTCAGAAAGCTTCTTTCCAGTTTTGAACGGAAGATATTTCCTTTTTCACCATAGCCCTCTATGGGCTTCCAAATATCCCTTTGCCAATTCCACAACAATAGCCTTTAGGGAAAGGCTGCTTGAAGGGAAAGATGTAACTCTGTGAGATGAATTGACAGAACACAGAGCAGTTTCTCAGAAAGCTTCTTTCCAGTTTTTAACGGAAGCTATTTCCTTTTTCACTGTAGCCCTCTAAGGGCTTCCAAATATCCCTTTGCCAATTCCACAACAACGGCCTTAGCGAAAGGCTTCTTGAAGGGAAAGATGTAAATCTGTGAGATGAATTCACAGAACACAGAGCAGTTTCTCAGAAAGCTTCTTTCCAGTTTTGAACGGAAGTTATTTCCTTTTTCACCAGAGCCCTGTATGGGCTTCCAAATATCCCTTTGCCAATTCCACAAGAACATCCTTAGTGAAAGACTTCTTGAAGGGAAAGATGTAACTCTGTGAGATGAATTAACAGAACACAGAGCAGTTTCTCAGAAAGCTTCTTTCCAGTTTTGAACGGAAGATATTTCCTTTTTCCCCATAGCCCTCTATGGGCTTCCAAATATCCCTTTGCCAATTCCACAGGAACAGCCTTAACGAAAGGCTTCTTGAAGGGAAAGATGTAACTCTGTGAGATGAATTCACAGAACACAGAGCAGTTTCTCAGAAAGCTTCTTTCCAGTTTTGAACGGAAGATATTTCCTTTTTCACCAGAGCCCTCTATGGGCTTCCAAATATCCCATTGGCAATTCCACAAGAACAGCCTTAGCGAAAGGCTTCTTGAAGGGAAAGATGTAACTCTGTGAGATGAATTCACAGTACACAGAGCTGTTTCTCAGAAAGCTTCTTTCCAGTTTTGAACGGAAGATATTACCTTTTTCACCATAGCCCTCTATCTGCTTCCAAATATCCCTTTGCCAATTCCACAAGAACAGCCTTAGCGAAAGGCTTCTTGAAGGGAAAGATGTAACTCTGTGAGATGAATTCACAGAACACAGAGCAGTTTCTCAGAAAGCTTCTTTCCAGTTTTGAACGGAAGATATTTCCTTTTACACTGCAGCCCTCTATGGGCTTCCAAATATCCCTTTGCCAATTCCACAAGAACAGCCTTAGCGAAAGGCTTCCTGAAGGGAAAGATGTAACACTGTGAGATGAATTCACAGAACACAGAGCAGTTTCTCAGAAAGCTTCTTTCCAGTTTTGAACGGAAGATATTTCCTTTTTCCCATAGCCCTCTAAGGCTTCCAAATATCCCTTTGCCAATTCCACAAGAATAGCCTTAGCGAAAGGCTTCTTGAAGAGAAAGATGTAACTCTGTAAGAGGAATTAACAGAACACAGAGCAGTTTCTCAGAAAGCTTCTTTCCAGTTTTGAACGGAAGATATTTCCTTTTTCACCATAGCCCTCTATGGGCTTCCAAATATCCCTTTGCCAATTCCACAAGAACAGCCTTAGCGAAAGGCTTCTTGAAGGGAAAGATGTAAATCTGTGAGATGAATTCACAGAACACAGAGGAGTTTCTCAGAAAGCTTCTTTCCAGTTTTGAACGGAAGTTATTTCCTTTTTCACCATAGCCCTGTATGGGCTTCCAAATATCCCTTTGCCAATTCCACAAGAACAGCCTTAGCGAAAGACTTTTTGAAGGGAAAGATGTAACTCTGTGAGATGAATTAACAGAACACAGAGCAGTTTCTCAGAAAGCTTCTTTCCAGTTTTGAACGGAAGATATTTCCTTTTTCCCCATAGCCCTCTATGGGCTCCCAAATATCCCTTTGCCAATTCCACAAGAACAGCCTTAGCGAAAGGCTGCTTGAAGTGAAACATGTAACTCTGTGAGATGAATTCACAGAAAAAAGAGCAGTTTCTCAGAAATCTTCTTTCCAGTTTTGAGCGGAAGATATTTCCTTTTTCACCATAGACCTCCATCGTCTTCCAAATATCCCTTTGCCAATTCCACAAGGACGGCCTTAGCGAAAGGCTTCTTGAAGGGAAAGATGTAACTCTGTGAGATGAATTAACAGAACACAGAGCAGTTTCTCAGAAAGCTTCTTTCCAGTTTTCAACGGAAGATATTTCCTTTTTCCCCATAGCCCTCTATGGGCTTCCAAATATCCCTTTGCCAATTCCACAAGAACAGCCTTAGCGAAAGGCTTCTTGAAGGGAAAGATGTCACACAGTGAGATGAATTAAGAGAACACAGAGCAGTTTCTCAGAAAGCTTCTTTCCAGTTTTCAGCCGAAGTTATTTCCTTTTTCACCATAGCCCACTATGGGCTTCCAAATATCCCTTTGCCAATTCCACAAGAACAGCCTTAGCGAAAGGCTGCTTGAAGGGAAAGATGTAACTCTGTGAGATGAATTAACAGAACACAGAGCAGTTTCTCAGAAAGCTTCTTTCCAGTTTTCAACGGAAGATATATCCTTTTTCACTGTGGCCCTCTATGGGCTTCCAAATATCCCTTTGCCTATTCCACAAGAACAGCCTTAGCGAAAGGCTTCTTGAAGGGAAAGATGTAACTCTGTGAGAGGAATTAACAGAACCCAGAGCAGTTTCTCAGAAAGCTTCTTTTCAGTTTTGAAAGGAAGATATTTCCTTTTTCACCATAGCCCTTTATGGGCTTCCAAATATCTCTTTGCCAATTCCACAATAACAGCCTGAGCGAAAGGCTTCTTGAAGGGAAAGATGTAACTCTGTGAGATGAATTAAGATAACAAAGAGCAGTTTCTCAGAAAGCTTCTTTCCAGTTTAGAACGGAAGATATTTCCTTTTTCACCGTAGCCCTCTATGGGCTTCCAAATATCCCTTTGCCAATTCCACAAGAACAGCCTTAGCGAAAAGCTTCTTGAAGGGAAACATGTAACTCTGTGAGATGAATTCACAGAACACAGGGCAGTTTCTCAGAAAGCTTCTTTCCAGTTTTGAACGGAAGATATTTCCTTTTTCACCATAGCCCTCTATGGGTTTCCAAATATCCCTTTGCCAATTCCACAAGAAGAGCCTTAGCGAAAGGCTTCTTGAAGGGAAAGATGTAAATCTGTGAGATGAATTCACAGAACACAGAGCAGTTTCTCAGAAAGCTTCTTTCCAGTTTTGAACGGAAGATATTTCCTTTTTCACCATAGCCCTGTATGGGCTTCCAAATATCCCTTTGCCAATTCCACAAGAACAGCCTTAGTGAAAGACTTCTTTAAGGGAAAGATGTAACTCTGTGAGATGAATTAACAGAACACAGAGCAGTTTCTCAGAAAGCTTCTTTCCAGTTTCGAACGGAAGATATTTCCTTTTTCCCCATAGCCCTCTATCGGCTTCCAAATATCCCTTTGCGAATTCCACAGGAACCGCCTTAGCGAAAGGCTTCTTGAAGGGAAAGATGTAACTCTGTGAGATGAATTAACAGAACACAGAGCAGTTTCTCAGAAAGCTTCTTTCCAGTTTTGAACGGAAGATATTTCCTTTTTCACCATAGCCCTCTATGGGCTTCCAAATATCCCTTTGGCAATTCCACAAGAACAGCCTTAGCGAAAGGCTGCTTGAAGGGAAAGATATAACTCTGTGAGATGAATTCACAGAACACAGAGCAGTTTCTCAGAAAGCTTCTTTCCAGTTTTGAACGGAAGATATTACCTTTTTCACCATAGCCTTCTATGGGCTTCCAAATATCCCTTTGCCAATTCCACAAGAACAGCCTTAGCGAAAGGCTTCTTGAAGGGAAAGATGTAACTCTGTGAGATGAATTCACAGAACACCGAGCAGTTTCTCAGAAAGATTCTTTCCAGTTTTGAACGGAAGATATTTCCTTTTACACTGCAGCCCTCTATGGGCTTCCAAATATCCCTTTGCCAATTCCACAAGAACAGCCTTAGCGAAAGCCTTCTTGAAGGGAAAGATGTAACTCTGTGAGATGAATTCACAGAACACAGAGCAGTTTCTCAGAAAGCTGCTTTCCAATTTTGAACGGAAGATATTTCCTTTTTCCCATAGTCCTCTAAGGGCTTCCAAACATCCCTTTGCCAATTCCAGAAGAATAGCCTTAGCGAAAGGCTTCCTGAAGGGCAAGATGTAACTCTGTAAGAGGAATTAACAGAACACAGAGCAGTTTCTCAGAAAGCTTCTTTCCAGTTTTGAACGGAAGATATTTCCTTTTTCACCATAGCCCTCTATGGGCTTCCAAATATGCCTTTACCAATTCCACAAGAACAGTCTTAGCAAAACGCTTCTTGCAGGGAAAGATGTAACTCTGTGATATGAATTGACAGAACACAGAGCAGTTTCTCAGAAAGTTTCTTTCCAGTTTTGAACGGAAGATATTTCCTTTTTCACCATAGCCCTCTATGGGCTTCCAAATATCCCTTTGCCAATTCCACAGGAACAGCCTTAGCGAAAGGCTTCTTGAAGGGAAAGATGTAACTCTGTGAGATGAATTAAGATAACACAGAGCAGTTTCTCAGAAAGCTTCTTTCCAGTTTTGAACGGAAGATATTTCCTTTTTTACCATAGCCCTCTATGGGTTTCCAAATATCCCTTTGCCAATTCCACAAGAAGAGCCTTAGTGAAAGGCTTCTTGAAGGGAAAGATGTAAATCTGTGAGATGAATTCACAGAATACAGAGCAGTTTCTCAGAAAGCTTCTTTACAGTTTTGAACGGAATTTATTTCCTTTTTCACCATAGCCCTGTATGGGCTTCCAAATATCCCTTTGCCAATTCCACAAGAACAGCCTTAGTGAAAGATTTCTTGAAGGGAAAGATGTAACTCTGTGAGATGAATTATCAGAACACAGAGCAGTTTCTCAGAAAGCTTCTTTCCAGTTTTGAACGGAAGATATTTCCTTTTTCCCCATAGCCCTCTAAGGGCTTCCAAACATCCCTTTGCCAATTCCACAAGAATAGCCTTAGCGAAAGGCTTCCTGAAGGGCAAGATGTAACTCTGTAAGAGGAATTAACAGAACACAGAGCAGTTTCTCAGAAAGCTTCTTTCCAGTTTTGAACGGAAGATATTTCCTTTTTCACCATAGCCCTCTATGGGCTTCCAAATATCCCTTTGCCAATTCCACAAGAAGAGACTTAGCGTAAGGCTTCCTGAAGGGAAAGATGTAAATCTGTGAGATGAATTCACAGAACACAGAGGAGTTTCTCAGAAAACTTCTTTCCAGTTTTGAACGGAAGTTATTTCCTTTTTCACCATAGCCCTGTATGGGCTTCCAAATATCCCTTTGCCAATTCCACAAGAACAGCCTTAGCGAAAGACTTCTTGAAGGGAAAGATGTAACTCTGTGAGATGAATTAACAGAACACAGAGCAGTTTCTCAGAAAGCTTCTATCCGGTTTTGAACGGAAAATATTTCCTTTTTCACCATAGCCCTCTATGGGCTTCCAAATATCACTTTGCCAATTCCACAAGAGCAGCCTTAGCTGAAGGCTTCTTGAAGTGAAGGATGTAACCCTGTGAGATGAATTAACAGAACACAGAGCAGTTTCTCATTAAACTTCTTTCGAGTTTTGAAAGGAAGATATTTCCTTTTTCACCATAGCCCTCTATGGGCTTCCAAATATCCCTTTGGCAATTCCACAAGAACAGCCTTAGCGAAAGGCTTCTTGAAGGGAGAGATCTAACTCTGTGAGATGAATTCACAGAACACAGAGCAGTTTCTCAGAAAGCTTCTTTCCAGTTTTGAACGGAAGATATTTCCTTTTACACTGTAGCCCTCTATGGGCTTCCAAATATCCCTTTGCCAATCCCAGAAGAACAGACTTAGCGAAAGGCTTCTTGAAGGGAAAGATGTAACTCTGTGAGATGAATTCAAAGAACACAGAGCAGTTTCTCAGAAAGCTTCTTTCCAGTTTTGAACGGAAGATATTTCCTTTTTCACCATAGCCCTCTATGGGCTTCCAAATATCCCTTTGCCAATTCCACAGGAACAGCCTTAGCGAAAGGCTTCTTGAAGGGAAAGATGTAACTCTGTGAGATGAATTAAGATAACACAGAGCAGTTTCTCAGAAAGCTTCTTTCCAGTTTTGAACGGAAGATATTTCCTTTTTTACCATAGCCCTCTATGGGTTTCCAAATATCCCTTTGCCAATTCCACAAGAAGAGCCTTAGCGAAAGGCTTCTTGAAGGGAAAGATGTAAATCTGTGAGATGAATTCACAGAATACAAAGCAGTTTCTCAGAAAGCTTCTTTACAGTTTTGAACGGAATTTATTTCCTTTTTCACCATAGCCCTGTATGGGCTTCCAAATATCCCTTTGCCAATTCCACAAGAACAGCCTTAGTGAAAGATTTCTTGAAGGGAAAGATGTAACTCTGTGAGATGAATTATCAGAACACAGAGCAGTTTCTCAGAAAGCTTCTTTCCAGTTTTGAACGGAAGATATTTCCTTTTTCCCCATAGCCCTCTAAGGGCTTCCAAACATCCCTTTGCCAATTCCACAAGAATAGCCTTAGCGAAAGGCTTCCTGAAGGGCAAGATGTAACTCTGTAAGAGGAATTAACAGAACACAGAGCAGTTTCTCAGAAAGCTTCTTTCCAGTTTTGAACGGAAGATATTTCCTTTTTCACCATAGCCCGCTATGGGCTTCCAAATATCCCTTTGCCAATTCCACAAGAAGAGACTTAGAGTAAGGCTTCCTGAAGGGAAAGATGTAAATCTGTGAGATGAATTCACAGAACACAGAGGAGTTTCTCAGAAAACTTCTTTCCAGTTTTGAACGGAAGTTATTTCCTTTTTCACCATAGCCCTGTATGGGCTTCCAAATATCCCTTTGCCAATTCCACAAGAACAGCCTTAGCGAAAGACTTCTTGAAGGGAAAGATGTAACTCTGTGAGACGAATTAACAGAACACAGAGCAGTTTCTCAGAAAG
Organism: Chlorocebus sabaeus; assembly: GCF_047675955.1. Classification (NCBI taxonomy): domain Eukaryota; kingdom Metazoa; phylum Chordata; class Mammalia; order Primates; family Cercopithecidae; genus Chlorocebus; species Chlorocebus sabaeus. The sequence goes on from NW_027327550.1 coordinate 274,262, forward strand.
CTTCTTTAAAGTTTTGAACCGAAGATATTTCCTTTTTCCCCATAGCCCTCTATGGGCTTCCAAATATCCCTTTACCAATTCCACAAGAACAGTCTTAGCAAAACGCTTCTCGCAGGGAAAGATGTAACTCTGTGAGATGAATTCAAAGAACACAGAGCAGTTTCTCAGAAAGCTTCTTTCCAGTTTTGAACAGAAGATATTTCCTTTTTCATTATAGCCTTCTATGGGCTTCCAAATATCCCCTGCGAATTCCGCAAGAACAGCCTTAGCGAAAAGCTTCTTGAAGGGAAAGATGTAGGTCTGTGAGATGAATTCACAGAACACAGAGCAGTTTCTCAGAAAGCTTCTTTCCAGTTTTGAACGGAAAATATTTCCTTTTTCCCCATAGCCCTCTATGGGCTTCCAAATATCCCTTTGCCAATTCCACAAGAACAGCCTTAGCGAAAGGCTTCTTGAAGGGAGAGATGTAACTTTGTGAGATGAATTCACAGAACACAGAGTAGTTTCTCAGAAAGCTTCTTTCCAGTTTTGAACGGAAGATATTTCCTTTTTCCCCATAGCCCTCTAAGGGCTTCCAAATATCCCTTTGCCAATTCCACAAGAGCTGCCTTAGCGAAAGGATGCTTGAAGGGAAACATGTAACTCTGTGAGATGAATTAAGAGAACACAGAGCAGTTTCTCAGAAAGCTTCTTTCCAGTTTTGAATGGAAGATATTTCCTTTTTCACCATAGCCCTCTATGGGCTTCCAAATATCCCTTTGCCAATTCCACAATAACAGCCTTAGCGAAAAGCTTCTTGAAGGGAAAGATGTAACTCTGTGAGATGAATTCACAGAACACAGAGCAGTTTCTCAGAAAGCTTCTTTCTAGTTTTGAACGGAAGATATTTCCTTTTTCACCACAGCGCTCTATGGGCTTCCAAATATAACTTTGCCAATCCCAGAAGAACAGACTTAGCGAAAGGCTTCTTGAAGGCAAAGATGTAACTCTGTGAGATGAATTCACGGAACACAGAGCAGTTTCTCAGAAAGCTTCTTTCCAGTTTTGAACGGAAGATATTTCCTTTTTCACCATAGCCCTCTAAGGGCTTCCAAATATCCCTTTGCCAATTCCACAGGAACAGCCTTAGCGAAAGGCTTCTTGAAGGGAAAGATGTAACTCTGTGAGATGAATTCACCGAACACAGAGCAGTTTCTCAGAAAGCTTCTTTCCAGTTTTGAACGGAAGATATTTCCTTTTTCACCATAGCCCTCTATGGGCTTTCAAATATCCCTTTTCCAATTCCACAAGAACAGCCTTAGCGAAAGGCTTCTTGAAGGGAAACATGTAACTCTGTGAGATGAATTGACGGAACACAGAGCAGTTTCTCAGAAAGCTTCTTTCCACTTTTGAACGGAAGATATTTCCTTTTTTAACCATAGCCCTCTATGGGCTTCCAAATGTCCCTTTGCCAATTCCACAATAACAGCCTTTAGCGAAAGGCTGCTTGAAGGGAAAGATGTTACTCTGTGAGATGAATTAAGAGAACACAGAGCAGTTTCTCCGAAAGCTTCTTTCCAGTTTTCAGCCGAAGTTATTTCCTTTTTCACCATAGCCCACTATGGGCTTCCAAATATCCCTTTGCCAATTCCACAAGAACAGCCTTAGCGAAAGGCTTATTGAAGGGAAAGATGTAACTCTGTGAGATGAATTCACAGAACACAGAGCAGATTCTCAGAAAGCTTCTTTCCGCTTTTGAACGGAAGATATTTCCCATTTTCACCATAGCCCTCTATGGGCTTCCAAATATCCCTTTGCCAATTCCACAAGAACAGCCTTAGCGAAAGGCTTCTTGAAGGGAAAGATGTAACTCTGTGAGATGAATTCACAGAACACAGAGCAGTTTCTCAGAAAGCTTCTTTCCAGTTTTGAACGGAAGATATTTCCTTTTTCCCATAGCCCTCTAAGGGCTTCCAAATATCCCTTTGACAATTCCACAAGAATAGCCTTAGCGAAAATATTCCTGAAGGGAAAGATGTAACTCTGTAAGAGGAATTAACAGAACACAGAGCAGTTTCTCAGAAATCTTCTTTCCAGTTTTGAACGGAAGATATTTCCTTTTTCACCATAGCCCTCTATGGGCTTCCAAATATCCCTTTGCCAATTCCACAAGAAGAGCCTTAGCGAAAGGCTTCTTGAAGGGAAGGATGTAAATCTGTGAGATGAATTCACAGAACACAGAGGAGTTTCTCAGAAAGCTTCTTTCCACTTTTGAACGGAAGTTATTTCCTTTTTCACCATAGCCCTGTATGGGCTTCCAAATATCCCTTTGCCAATTCCACAAGAACAGCCTTAGCGAAAGACTTCTTGAAGGGAAAGATGTAACTCTGTGAGATGAATTAACAGAACACAGAGCAGTTTCTCAGAAAGCTTCTTTCCAGTTTTGAACGGAAAATATTTCCTTTTTCCCCATAGCCCTCTATGGGCTTCCAAATATCCCTTTACCAATTCCACAAGAACAGCCTTAGCAAAACGCTTCTCGCAGGGAAAGATGTAACTCTGTGAGATGAATTCACAGAACACAGAGCAGTTTCTCAGAAAGCTTCTTTCCAGTTTTGAACAGAAGATATTTCCTTTTTCACCATAGCCTTCTATGGGCTTCCAAATATCCCCTGCGAATTCCGCAAGAACAGCCTTAGCGAAAAGCTTCTTGAAGGGAAAGATGTAGCTCTGTGAGATGAATTCACAGAACACAGAGCAGTTTCTCAGAAAGCTTCTTTCCAGTTTTGAACGGAAAATATTTCCTTTTTCCCCATAGCCCTCTATGGGCTTCCAAATATCCCTTTGCCAATTCCACAAGAACAGCCTTAGCGAAAGGCTTCTTGAAGGGAGAGATGTAACTTTGTGAGATGAATTCACAGAACACAGAGTAGTTTCTCAGAAAGCTTCTTTCCAGTTTTGAACGGAAGATATTTCCTTTTTCCCCATAGCCCTCTAAGGGCTTCCAAATATCCCTTTGCCAATTCCACAAGAGCTGCCTTAGCGAAAGGATGCTTGAAGGGAAACATGTAACTCTGTGAGATGAATTAAGAGAACACAGAGCAGTTTCTCAGAAAGCTTCTTTCCAGTTTTGAACGGAAGATATTTCCTTTTTCACCATAGCCCTCTATGGGCTTCCAAATATCCCTTTGCCAATTCCACAATAACAGCCTTAGCGAAAGGCTTCTTGAAGGGAAAGATGTAACTCTGTGAGATGAATTCACAGAACACAGAGCAGTTTCTCAGAAAGCTTCTTTCTAGTTTTGAACGGAAGATATTTCCTTTTTCACCACAGCGCTCTATGGGCTTCCAAATATAACTTTGCCAATCCCAGAAGAACAGACTTAGCGAAAGGCTTCTTGAAGGCAAAGATGTAACTCTGTGAGATGAATTCACGGAACACAGAGCAGTTTCTCAGAAAGCTTCTTTCCAGTTTTGAACGGAAGATATTTCCTTTTTCACCATAGCCCTCTATGGGCTTCCAAATATCCCTTTGCCAATTCCACAGGAACAGCCTTAGCGAAAGGCTTCTTGAAGGGAAAGATGTAACTCTGTGAGATGAATTCACAGAACACAGAGCAGTTTCTCAGAAAGCTTCTTTCCAGTTTTGAACGGAAGATATTTCCTTTTTCACCATAGCCCTCTATGGGCTTTCAAATATCCCTTTTCCAATTCCACAAGAACAGCCTTAGCGAAAGGCTTCTTGAAGGGAAACATGTAACTCTGTGAGATGAATTGACGGAACACAGAGCAGTTTCTCAGAAAGTTTCTTTCCAGTTTTGAACGGAAGATATTTCCTTTTTTAACCATAGCCCTCTATGGGCTTCCAAATGTCCCTTTGCCAATTCCACAAGAACAGCCTTTAGCGAAAGGCTGCTTGAAGGGAAAGATGTTACTCTGTGAGATGAATTAAGAGAACACAGAGCAGTTTCTCAGAAAGCTTCTTTCCAGTTTTCAGCCGAAGTTATTTCCTTTTTCACCATAGCCCACTATGGGCTTCCAAATATCCCTTTGCCAATTCCACAAGAACAGCCTTAGCGAAAGGCTTCTTGAAGGGAAAGATGTAACTCTGTGAGATGAATTCACAGAACACAGAGCAGTTTCTCAGAAAGCTTCTTTCCGCTTTTGAACGGAAGATATTTCCCATTTTCACCATAGCCCTCTATGGGCTTCCAAATATCCCTTTGCCAATTCCACAAGAACAGCCTTAGCGAAAGTCTGCTTGAAGGGAAAAATGTAACTCTGTGAGATGAATTAAGATAACAAAGAGTAGTTTCTCAGAAAGCTTCTTTCCATTTTAGAACGGAAGATATTTCCTTTTTCACCGTAGCCCTCTATGGGCTTCCAAATATCCCTTTGCCAATTCCACAATAACAGCCTTAGCGAAAAGCTTCTTGAAGGGAAACATGTAACTCTGTGAGATGAATTCACAGAACACAGAGCAGTTTCTCAGAAAGCTTCTTTCCAGTTTTGAACGGAAGATATTTCCTTTTTCACCATAGCCTTCTATGGGCTTCCAAATATCCCTTTGCGAATTCCGCAAGAACAGCCTTAGCGAAAAGCTTCTTGAAGGGAAAGATGTAGCTCTGTGAGATGAATTCACAGAACACAGAGCAGTTTCTCAGAAAGCTTCTTTCCAGTTTTGAACGGAAAATATTTCCTTTTTCCCCATAGCCCTCTATGGGCTTCCAAATATCCCTTTGCCAATTCCACAAGAACAGCCTTAGCGAAAGGCTTCTGGAAGGGAAAGATGTAACTCTGTGAGATGAATTCACAGAAAACAGAGCAGTTTCTCAGAAAGCTTCTTTCCAGTTTTGAACGGAAGATATTTCCTTTTTCCCGATAGCCCTCTAAGGGTTTCCAAATATCCCTTTGCCAATTCCACAAGAACAGCCTTAGCGAAAGGATGCTTGAAGGGAAACATGTAACTCTGTGAGATGAATTAAGAGAACACAGAGCAGTTTCTCAGAAAGCTTCTTTCCAGTTTTGAAAGGAAGATATTTCCTTTTTCACCATAGCCCTCTATGGGCTTCCAAATATCCCTTTGCCAATTCCACAGGAACAGCCTGAGCGAAAGGCTTCTTGAAGGGAAAGATGTAACTCTGTGAGATGAATTAACAGAACACAGAGCAGTTTCTCAGAAAGCTTCTTTCCAGTTTTGAACGGAAGATATTACCTTTTTCACCATAGCCCTCTATGGGCTTCCAAATATCCCTTTGCCAATTCCACAAGAACAGCCTTAGCGAAAGGCTGCTTGAAGGGAAAGATGTAACTCTGTGAGATGAATTCACAGAACACAGAGCAGTTTCTCAGAAAGCTTCTTTCCAGTTTTGAACGGAAGATATTTCCTTTACACTGCAGCCCTCTATGGGCTTCCAAATATCCCTTTGCCAATTCCACAATAACAGCCTTAGCGAAAGGCTTCTTGAAGGGAAAGATGTAACTCTGTGAGATGAATTCACAGAACACAGAGCAGTTTCTCAGAAAGCTTCTTTCCAGTTTTGAACGGAAGATATTGCCTTTTTCCCCATAGCCCTCTATGTGCTTCCAAATATCCCTTTACCAATTCCACAAGAACAGCCTTAGCAAAACGCTTCTTGAAAGGAAAGATGTAACTCTGTGAGATAAATTCACAGAACACAGAGCAGTTTCTCAGAAAGCTTCTTTCCAGTATTGAACAGAAGATATTTCCTTTTTCACCATAGCCTTCTATGGACTTCCAAATATCCCTTTGCGAATTCCGCAAGAACAGCCTTAGCGAAAAGCTTCTTGAAGGGAAAGATGGAGCTCTGTGAGATGAATTCACAGAACACAGAGCAGTTTCTCAGAAAGCTTCTTTCCAGTTTTGAACGGAAAATATTTCCTTTTTCCCCATAGCCCTCTATGGGCTTCCAAATATCCCTTTGCCAATTCCACAAGAACAGCCTTAGCGAAAGGCTTCTTGAAGGGAAAGATGTAACTCTGTGAGATGAATTCACAGAACACAGAGCAGTTTCTCAGAAAGCTTCTTTCCAGTTTTCAGCCGAAGTTATTTCCTTTTTCACCATAGCCCACCATGGGCTTCCAAATATCCCTTTGCCATTTCCACAAGAACAGCCTTAGCGAAAGGCTTATTGAAGGGAAAGATGTAACTCTGTGAGATGAATTCACAGAACACAGAGCAGTTTCTCAGAAAGCTTCCTTCCTGTTTTGAACGGAAGATATTTCCTTTTTCAACATAGCTCTCTAAGGGCTTCCAAATATCCCTTTGCCAATTCCAGAAGAACAGCCGTAGCGAAAGGCTGCTTGAAGGGAAACATGTAACTCTGTGGGATGAATTCACAGAACCCAGAGCAGTTTCTCAGAAAGCTTCTTTCCAGTTTTGAACGGAAGATATTTCCTTTTTCACCATAGCCCTCTATGGGCTTCCAAATATCCCTTTGCCAATTCCACAAGAACAGCCTTAGCGAAAGGCTGCTTGAAGGGAAACATGTAACTCTGGGAGATGAATTAAGAGAATACAGAGCAGTTTCTCAGAAAGCTTCTTTCCAGTTTTGAACGGAAGATATTTCCTTCTTCACCATAGCCCTCTATGGGCTTCCAAATATCCCTTTGTCAATTCCACAAGAAGAGCCTTAGCGAAATTCTTCTTGAAGGGAAAGATGTAACTCTGTGAGATGAATTCACAGAACACAGAGCAGTTTCTCAGAAAGCTTCTTTCCAGTTTTGAACGGAAGATATTTCCTTTTTCCCCATAGACCTCTATTGGCTTCCAAATATCCCGTTGCCAATTCCACAAGAACAGCCTTAGCGAAATGCTGCTTGAAGTGAAACATGTAACTCTGTGAGATGAATTCACAGAACACAGAGCAGTTTCTCAGAAATCTTCTTTCCAGTTTTGAGCGGAAGATATTTCCTTTTCACCATAGACCTCTATCGGCTTCCAAATATCCCTTTGCCAATTCCACAAGAACAGCCTTAGCGAAAGGCTGCTTGAATGGAAAGATGTAACTTTGTGAGATGAATTGACAGAACACAGAGCAGTTTCTCAGAAAGCTTCTTTCCAGTTTTTAACGGAAGATATTTCCTTTTTCACTGTAGCCCTCTATGGGCTTCCAAATATCCCTTTGCCAATTCCACAAGAACGGCCTCAGGGAAAGGCTTCTTGAAGGGAAAGATGTAACTCTGTGAGATGAATTTACAGAACACAGAGCAGTTTCTCAGAAAGCTTCTTTCCAGTTTTCAACGGAAGATATTTCCTTTTTCCCCAAAGCCCTCTATGGGCTTCCAAATATCCCTTTGCCAATTCCACAAGAACAGCCTTAGCGAAAGGCTTCTTGATGGGAAAGATGTAACACTGTGAGATGAATTAAGAGAACACAGAGCAGTTTCTCAGAAAGCTTCTTTCCAGTTTTGAACGGAAGATATTTCCTTTTTCACCATAGCCCTTTATGGGCTTCCAAATATCCCTTTGCCAATTCCACAAGAACAGCCTTAGCGAAAAGCTTCTTGAAGGGAAAGATGTAACTCTGTGAGATGAATTAAGATAACAAAGAGCAGTTTCTCAGAAAGCTTCTTTCCAGTTTTGAACGGAAGATATTTCCTTTTACACTGCAGCCCTCTATGGGCTTCCAAATATCCCTTTGCCAATTCCACAAGAACAGCCTTAGCGAAAGGCTTCTTGAAGGGAAAGATGTAACTCTGTGAGATGAATTCACAGAACACAGAGCAGTTTCTCAGAAAGCTTCTTTCCAGTTTTGAACGGAAGATATTGCCTTTTTCCCCATAGCCCTCTATGGGCTTCCAAATATCCCTTTACCAATTCCACAAGAACAGCCTTAGCAAAACGCTTCTTGAAAGGAAAGATGTAACTCTGTGAGATAAATTCACAGAACACAGAGCAGTTTCTCAGAAAGCTTCTTTCCAGTATTGAACAGAAGATATTTCCTTTTTCACCATAGCCTTCTATGGACTTCCAAATATCCCTTTGCGAATTCCGCAAGAACAGCCTTAGCGAAAAGCTTCTTGAAGGGAAAGATGGAGCTCTGTGAGATGAATTCACAGAACACAGAGCAGTTTCTCAGAAAGCTTCTTTCCAGTTTTGAACGGAAAATATTTCCTTTTTCCCCATAGCCCTCTATGGGCTTCCAAATATCCCTTTGCCAATTCCACAAGAACAGCCTTAGCGAAAGGCTTCTTGAAGGGAAAGATGTAACTCTGTGAGATGAATTCACAGAACACAGAGCAGTTTCTCAGAAAGCTTCTTTCCAGTTTTCAGCCGAAGTTATTTCCTTTTTCACCATAGCCCACCATGGGCTTCCAAATATCCCTTTGCCAATTCCAGAAGAACAGCCTTAGCGAAAGGCTTATTGAAGGGAAAGATGTAACTCTGTGAGATGAATTCACAGAACACAGAGCAGTTTCTCAGAAAGCTTCCTTCCTGTTTTGAACGGAAGATATTTCCTTTTACACTGTAGCCCTCCATGGGCTTACAAATATCCCTTTGCCAATTCCACAAGAACAGCCTTAGCGAAAGGCTTCTTGAAGGGAAAGATGTAACTCTGTGAGATGAATTCACAGAACACAGAGCAGTTTCTCAGAAAGTTTCTTTCCAGTTTTGAACGGAAGATATTTCCTTTTTCACTGTAGCCCTGTATGGGCTTCCAAATATCCCTTTGCCAATTCCACAAGAACAGCCTTAGCGAAAGTCTGCTTGAAGTGAAAGATGTAACTCTGTGAGATGAATTAACAGAACACAGAGCAATTTCTCAGATAGATTCTTTCAAGTTTTGAAGGGAAGTTATTTCCTTCTTCACCATAGCCCTCTACGGGCTTCCAAATATCCTTTTTCCAATTCCACAAGAACAGCTTTAGCGAAAGGCTTCTTGAAGGGAAACATGTAACTCTGTGAGATGAACTCACAAACACAGAGCAGTTTCTCAGAAAGCTTCTTTCCAGTTTTGAACGGAAGATATTTCCTTTTTCACTGTAGCGCTCTATGGGCTTCCAAATATCCCTTTGCCAATTCCACAAGAACAGCCTTAGCGAAAGGCTTCTTGAAGGGAAACATGTAACTCTGTGAGAGGAATTAACAGAACACAGAGCAGTTTCTCAGAAAGCTTCTTTCCAGTTTTGAACGGAAGATATTTCCTTTTTCACCATAGCCCTCTATGGGCTTCCAAATATCCCTTTGCCAATTCCACAAGAACAGCCTTAGCGAAAGGCTTCTGGAAGGGAAAGATGTAACTCTGTGAGAAGAATTAACAGAACACAGAGCAGTTTCTCAGAAAGCTTCTTTCCAGTTTTGAACGGACGATATTTCCTTTTTCACCATAGCTCTCTATGGGCTTCCAAATATCCCTTTGCCAATTCCACAAGAACAGCCTTAGCGAAAGGCTTCTTGAAGGGAAACATGTAACTCTGTGAGATGAATTCACAGAACAGAGAGCAGTTTCTCAGAAAGCTTCTTTCCAGTTTTGAACGGAAGATATTTCCTTTTTCACCATAGCCCTCTATGGGCTTCCAAATATCCCTTTGCCAATACCACAAGAACAGCCTTAGCCAAAGGCTTCTTGAAGGGAAACATGTAACTCTGTGAGATGAATTCACAGAACACAGAGCAGTTTCTCAGAAAGCTTCTTTCCAGTTTTGAACGGAAGATATTTCCTTTTTCACCATAGCCCTCTATGGGCTTCCAAATATCCCTTTGCCAATTAGACAAGAAGAGCCTTAGCGAAAGGCTTCTTGAAGGGAAAGATGTAACTCTGTGAGATGAATTCACAGAACACAGAGCAGTTTCTCAGAAAGCTTCTTTCCAGTTTTGAACGGAAGATATTTCCTTTTTCACCATAGCCCTCTATGGGCTTCCAAATATCCCTTTTCCAATTAAACAAGAACAGACTTAGCGAAAGGCTTCCTGAAGGGAAAGATGTAACTCTGTGAGATGAATTCACAGAACACAGAGCAGTTTCTCAGAAACCTTCTTTCCAGTTTTGAACGGAAGATAATTCGTTTTTCCCCAAAGCCCTCTATGGGCTCCCAAATATCCCGTTGCCAATTCCACAACAACAGCCTTAGCGAAAGGCTGCTTGAAGTGAAGCATGTAACTCTGTGAGATGAATTCACAGAACACGGAGCAGTTTCTCAGAAAGCTTCTTTCCAGTTTTGAACGGAAGATATTTCCTTTTTCACTGTAGCCCTCTAAGGGCTTCCAAATATCCCTTTGCCAATTCCACAAGAACGGCTTTAGCGAAAGGCTTCTTGAAGGGAAAGATGTAACTCTGGGAGATGAATTAAAAGAACACAGAACAGTTTCTCAGAAAGCTTCTTTCGAGTTTTCAACGGAAGATATTTCCTTTTTCCCCATAGCCCTCTATGGGCTTCCAAATATCCCTTTGCCAATTCCACAAGAACAGCCTTAGCGGAAGGCGTCTTGAAGGGAAAGATGTAACTCTGTGAGATGAATTAAAAGAGCACAGAGCAGTTTCTCAGAAAGCTTCTTTCCAGTTTTCAGCCGAAGTTATTTCCTTTTTCACCATAGCCGACCATGGGCTTCCAAATATCCCTTTGCCAATTCCACAAGAACAGCCTTAGCGAAAGGCTTCTTGAAGGGAAAGATGTAACTCTGTGAGATGAATTAAGATAACAAAGAGCAGTTTCTCAGAAAGCTTCTTTCCACTTTTGAACGGAAGATATTTCCTTTTTCACCATAGCCCTCTATGGGCTTCCAAATATCCATTTGGCAATTCCACAAGAACAGCCTCAGCGAAAGGCTGTTTGAAGGGAAAGATGTAACTCTCTGAGATGAATTCACAGAACACAGAGCAGTTTCTCAGAAAGCTTCTTTCCAGTTTTGAACGGAAGATATTACCTTTTTCACCATAGCCCTCTATGGGCTTCCAAATATCCCTTTGCCAATTCCACAAGAACAGCCTTAGCGAAAGGCTTCTTGAAGTTAAAGATGTAACTCTGTGAGATGAATTCACAGAACACAGAGCAGTTTCTCAGAAAGCTTCTTTCCAGTTTTGAACGGAAGATATTTCCTTTTACACTGCAGCCCTCTATGGGCTTCCAAATATCCCTTTGCCAATTCCACAAGAACAACCTTAGCGAAAGGCTTCTTGAAGGGAAAGATGTAACTCTGTGAGATGAATTCACAGAACACAGAGCAGTTTCTCAGAAAGCTTCTTTACAGTTTTGAACGGAAGATATTTCCTTTTTCCCCATAGCCCTCTATGGGCTTCCAAATATCCCTTTACCAATTCCACAAGAACAGCCTTAGCAAAACGCTTCTTGAAAGGAAAGATGTAACTCTGTGAGATAAATTCACAGAACACAGAGCAGTTTCTCAGAAAGCTTCTTTCCAGTATTGAACAGAAGATATTTCCTTTTTCACCATAGCCTTCTATGGGCTTCCAAATATCCCTTAGCGAATTCCGCAAGAACAGCCTTAGCGAAAAGCTTCTTGAAGGGAAAGATGGAGCTCTGTGAGGTGAATTCACAGAACACAGAGCAGTTTCTCAGAAAGCTTCTTTCCAGTTTTGAACGGAAAATATTTCCTTTTTCCCGATAGCCCTCTATGGGCTTCCAAATATCCCTTTGCCAATTCCACAAGAACAGCCTTAGCGAAAGGCTTCTTGAAGGGAAAGATGTAACTCTGTGAGATGAATTCACAGAACACAGAGCAGTTTCTCAGAAAGCTTCTTTCCAGTTTTCAGCCGAAGTTATTTCCTTTTTCACCATAGCCCACAATGGGCTTCCAAATATCCCATTGCCAATTCCACAAGAACAGCCTTAGCGAAAGGCTCCTTGAAGGGAAAGATGTAACTCTGTGAGATGAATTCACAGAACACAGAGCAGTTTCTCACAAAGCTTCTTTCCGGTTTTGAACGGAAGATATTTCCATTTTCAACATAGCCCTCTATGGGCTTCCAAATATCCCTTTGCCAATTCCACGAGAACAACCTTAGCGAAAGTCTGCTTGAAGGGAAAGATGTAACTCTGTGAGATGAATTCACAGAACACAGAGCAGTTTCTCAGAAAGCTTCTTTCCAGTTTTGAACGGAAGATATTTCCTTTTTCCCCATAGCCCTCTATGGGCTTCCAAATATCCCTTTGCCAATTCCACAAGAACAGCCTTAGCGAAAGGCTTCTTGAACGGAAAGATATAACTCTGTGAGATGAATTCACAGAACACAGAGCAGTTTCTCAGAAAGCTTCTTCCCAGTTTTGAAGGGAAGATATTTCCTTTTTCACCATAACCCTCTATGGGCTTCCAAATATCCCTTTGCCAATTCCACAATAACAGCCTTAGCGAAAGGCTTCTTGAAGGGAAAGATGTAACTCTGTGAGATGAATTCACAGAACACAGAGCAGTTTCTCAGAAAGCTTCTTTCCAGTTTTGAACGGAAGATATTTCCTTTTTCACCATAGCCCTGTATGGGCTTCCAAATATCCCTTTGCCAATTCCACAAGAACAGCCTTAGCGAAAGGCTGCTTGAAGGCAAACATGTAACTCTGTGGGATGAATTCACAGAACACAGAGCAGTTTCTCAGAAAGCTTCTTTCCAGTTTTGTACGGAAGATATTTCCTTTTTCCCCATAGCCCTCTATGGGCTTCCAAATATTCCTTTGCCAATTCCACAAGAGCAGCCTTAGCGAAAGGCTTCTTGAAGGGAAAGATGTAACTCTGTGAGATGAATTCACAGAACACAGAGCAGTTTCTCAGAAAGCTTCCTTCCTGTTTTGAACGGAAGATATTTCTTTTTTCAACATAGCCCTCTATGGGCTTCCAAATATCCCTTTGCCAATTCCACAAGAACAGCCGTAGCGAAAGGCTGCTTGAAGGGAAACATGTAACTCTGTGGGATGAATTAACAGAACCCAGAGCAGTTTCTCAGAAAGCTTCTTTCCAGTTTTGAACGGAAGATATTTCCTTTTTCACCATAGCCCTCTATGGGCTTCCAAATATCCCTTTGCCAATTCCACAAGAACAGCCTTAGCGAAAGGCTGCTTGAAGGGAAACATGTAACTCTGGGAGATGAATTAAGAGAACACAGAGCAGTCTCTCAGAAAGCTTCTTTCCAGTTTTGAACGGAAGATATTTCCTTCTTCACCGTAGCCCTCTATGGGCTTCCAAATATCCCTTTGCCAATTCCACAAGAAGAGCCTTAGCGAAAGGCTTCTTGAAGGGAAAGATGTAACTCTGTGAGATGAATTCACAGAACACAGAGTAGTTTCTCAGAAAGCTTATTTCCAGTTTTGAACGGAAGATATTTCCTCTTTCCCCATAGCCCTCTATGGGCTCCCAAAATCCCGTTGCCAATTCCACAAGAACAGCCTTAGCGAAAGTCTGCTTGAAGTGAAAGATGTAACTCTGTGAGATGAATTCACAGAACACAGAGCAGTTTCTCAGAAATCTTCTTTCCAGTTTTGAGCGGAAGATATTTCCTTTTTCACCATAGACCTCTATCGGCTTCCAAATATCCCTTTGCCAATTCCACAAGAACAGCCTTAGCGAAAGGCTGCTTGAATGGAAAGATGTAACTCTGTGAGATGAATTCACAGAACACAGAGCAGTTTCTCAGAAAGCTTCTTTCCAGTTTTTAACTGAAGATATTTCCTTTTTCACTGTAGCCCTCTATGGGCTTCCAAATATCCCTTTGCCAATTCCACAAGAACGGCCTCAGCGAAAAGCTTCTTGAAGGGAAAGATGTAGCTCTGTGAGATGAATTCACAGAACACAGAGCAGTTTCTCAGAAAGCTTCTTTCCAGTTTAGAACGGAAAATATATCCTTTTTACCCATAGCCCTCTATGGGCTTACAAATATCCCTTTGCCAATTCTACAAGAACAGCCTTAGCGAAAGGCTTCTGGAAGGGAAAGATGTAACTCTGTGAGATGAATTCACAGAAAACAGAGCAGTTTCTCAGAAAGCTTCTTTCCAGTTTTGAACGGAAGATATTTCCTTTTTCCCGATAGCCCTCTAAGGGTTTCCAAATATCCCTTTGCCAATTCCAGAAGAACAGCCTAAGCGAAAGGATGCTTGAAGGGAAACATGTAACTCTGTGAGATGAATTAAGAGAACACAGAGCAGTTTCTCAGAAAGCTTCTTTCCAGTTTTGAACGGAAGATATTTCCTTTTTCACCATAGCCTTCTATGGGCTTCCAAATATCCCTTTGCCAATTGCACAGGAACAGCCTTAGCGAAAGGCTTCTTGAAGGGAAAGATATAACTCTGTGAGATGAATTAACAGAACACAGAGCAGTTTCTGAGAAAGCTTCTTTCCAGTTTTGAACGGAAAATATTACCTTTTTCACCATAGCCCTCTATGGGCTTCCAAATATCCCTTTGCCAATTCCACAAGAACAGCCTTAGCGAAAGGCTGCTTGAAGGGAAAGATGTAACTCTGTGAGATGAATTCACAGAACACAGAGCAGTTTCTCAGAAAGCTTCTTTCCAGTTTTGAACGGAAGATATTTCCTTTTACACTGCAGCCCTCTATGGGCTTCCAAATATCCCTTTGCCAATTCCACAAGAACAGCCTTAGCGAAAGGCTTCTTGAAGGGAAAGATGTAACTCTGTGAGATGAATTCACAGAACACAGAGCAGTTTCTCAGAAAGCTTCTTTCCAGTTTTGAACGGAAGATATTGCCTTTTTCCCCCTAGCCCTCTATGGGCTTCCAAATATCCCTTTACCAATTCCACAAGAACAGCCTTAGCAAAACGCTTCTTGAAAGGAAAGATGTAACTCTGTGAGATAAATTCACAGAACACAGAGCAGTTTCTCAGAAAGCTTCTTTCCAGTATTGAACAGAAGATATTTCCTTTTTCCCCATAGCCCTCTATGGGCTTCCAAATATCCCTTTGCCAATTCCACAAGAACAGCCTTAGCGTAAGGCTTCTTGAAGGGAAAGATGTAACTCTGTGAGATGAATTCACAGAACACAAAGCATTTTCTCAGAAAGCTTCTTTCCAGTTTTCAGCCGAAGTTGTCTCCTTTTCCACCATAGCCCACCATGGGCTTCCAAATATCCCTTTGCCAATTCCACAAGAACAGCCTTAGCGAAAGGCTTATTGAAGGGAAAGATGTAACTCTGTGAGATGAATTCACAGAACACAGAGCTGTTTCTCAGAAAGCTTCCTTCCTGTTTTGAACGGAAGATATTTCCTTTTTCAACATAGCCCTCTATGGGCTTCCAAATATCCCTTTGCCAATTCCAGAAGAACAGCCGTAGCGAAAGGCTGCTTGAAGGGAAACATGTAACTCTGTGGGATGAATTAACAGAACCCAGAGCAGTTTCTCAGAAAGCTTCTTTCCAGTTTTGAACGGAAGATATTTCCTTTTTCCCCATAGCCCTCTATGGGCTTCCAAATATCCCTTTGCCAATTCCACAAGAACAGCCTTAGCGAAAGGATGCTTGAAGGGAAACATGTAACTCTGTGAGATGAATTAAGAGAACACAGAGCAGTTTCTCAGAAAGCTTCTTTCCAGTTTTGAACGGAAGATGTTTCCTTTTTCACCATAGCCCTCTAGGGGCTTCCAAATATCCCTTTGGCAATTCCACAAGAACAGCCTTAGCGAAAGGCTGCTTGAAGGGAAAGATGTAACTCTGTGAGATGAATTCACAGAACACAGAGCAGTTTCTCAGAAAGCTTCTTTCCAGTTTTGAACGGAAGATATTTCCTTTTTCACCATAGCCCTCTATTGGCTTCCAAATATCCCTTTGCCAATTAGACAAGAACAGCCTTAGCGAAAGGCTGCTTCAAGGGAAAGATGTAACTCTGTGAGATGAATTCACAGAACACAGAGCAGTTTCTCAGAAAGCTTCTTTCCAGTTTTGAACGGAAGATATTTCCTTTTGCACTGTAGCCCTCCATGGGCTTACAAATATCCCTTTGCCAATTCCACAAGAACAGGCTTAGCGAAAGGCTTCTTGAAGGGAAAGATGTAACTCTGTGAGATGAATTCACAGAACACAGAGCAGTTTCTCAGAAAGCTTCTTTCCAGTTTTGAACGGAAGATATTTCCTTTTTCACTGTAGCCCTGTATGGGCTTCCAAATATCCCTTTGCCAATTCCACAAGAACAGCCTTAGCGAAAGTCTGCTTGAAGTGAAAGATGTAACTCTGTGAGATGAATTAACAGAACACAGAGCAATTTCTCAGATAGATTCTTTCAAGTTTTGAACGGAAGTTATTTCCTTCTTCACCATAGCCCTCTACGGGCTTCCAAATATCCCTTTTCCAATTCCACAAGAACAGCTTTAGCGAAAGGCTTCTTGAAGGGAAACATGTAACTCTGTGAGATGAATTCACAGAACACAGAGCAGTTTCTCAGAAAGCTTCTTTCCAGTTTTGAACGGAAGATATTTCCTTTTTCACCATAGCCCTCTATGGGCTTCCAAATATCCCTTTGCCAATTCCACAAGAACAGCCTTAGCGCAAGGCTTCTTGAAGGGAAAGATGTAACTCTGTGTGATGAATTCACAGAACACAGAGCAGTTTCTCAGAAAGCTTCTTTCCAGTTTTGTACGGAAGATATTTCCTTTTTCACTGTAGCCCTCTATGGGCTTCCAAATATCCCTTTGCCAATTCCACAAGAACAGCCTTAGCGAAAGGCTTCTTGTAGTGAAAGATGTAACTCTGTGAGATGAATTAACAGAACACCCAGCAGTTTCTCAGAAAGCTTCTTTCCAGTTTTCAGCCGAAGTTATTTCCTTTTTCACCATAGCCCACTGTGGGCTTCCAAATATCCCTTTGCCAATTCCACAAGAACAGCCTTAGCGAAAGGCTTCTTGAAGGGAAAGATGTAACTCTGTGAGATGAACTCACAAACACAGAGCAGTTTCTCAGAAAGCTTCTTTCCAGTTTTGAACGGAAGATATTTCCTTTTTCACTGTAGCGCTCTATGGGCTTCCAAATATCCCTTTGCCAATTCCACAAGAACAGCCTTAGCGAAAGGCTTCTTGAAGGGAAACATGTAACTCTGTGAGAGGAATTAACAGAACACAGAGCAGTTTCTCAGAGAGCTTCTTTCCAGTTTTGAACGGAAGATATTTCCTTTTTCACCATAGCCCTCTATGGGCTTCCAAATATCCCTTTGCCAATTCCACAATAACAGCCTTAGCGAAAGGCTTCTGGAAGGGAAAGATGTAACTCTGTGAGATGAATTAACAGAACACAGAGCAGTTTCTCAGAAAGCTTCTTTCCAGTTTTGAACGGACGATATTTCCTTTTTCACCATAGCCCTCTATGGGCTTCCAAATATCCCTTTGCCAATTCCACAAGAACAGCCTTAGCCAATAGCTTCTTGAAGGGAAACATGTAACTCTGTGAGATGAATTCACAGAACACAGAGCAGTTTCTCAGAAAGCTTCTTTCCAGTTTTGAACGGAAGATATTTCCTTTTTCACCATAGCCCTCTATGGGCTTCCAAATATCCCTTTCCCAATTAGACAAGAAGAGCCTTAGCGAAAGGCTTCTTGAAGGGAAAGATGTAACTCTGTGAGATGAATTCACAGAACACAGAGCAGTTTCTCAGAAAGCTTCTTTCCAGTTTTGAACGGAAGATATTTCCTTTTTCACCATAGCCCTCTATGGGCTTCCAAATATCCCTTTTCCAATTAAACAAGAACAGCCTTAGCGAAAGGCTTCCTGAAGGGAAAGATGTAACTCTGTGAGATGAATTCACAGAACACAGAGCAGTTTCTCAGAAAGCTTCTTTCCACTTTTGAACGGAAGATATTTCCTTTTTCACTGTAGCCCTCTATGGGCTTCCAAATATCCCTTTGCCAATTCCACAAGAACAGCCTTAGCGAAAGGCTTCTTGAAGGGAAAGATGTAACTCTGTGAGATGAATTCACAGAACACAGAGCAGTTTCTCAGAAAGCTTCTTTCCAGTTTTGAACGGAAGATATTTCCTTTTTCACCATAGCGCTCTATGGGCTTCCAAATATCCCTTTGCCAATCCCAGAAGAACAGCCTTAGCGAAAGGCTTCTTGAAGGGAAGGTGTAACTCTGTGAGATGAATTCACAGAACACAGAGCAGTTTCTCAGAAAGCTTCTTTCCAGTTTTGAACGGAAGATATTTCCTTTTTCACTGTAGCCCTCTAAGGGCTTCCAAATATCCCTTTGCCAATTCCACAAGAACGGCTTTAGCGAAAGGCTTCTTGAAGGGAAAGATGTAACTCTGGGAGATGAAATAAAAGAACACAGAACAGTTTCTCAGAAAGCTTCTTTCCAGTTTTCAACGGAAGATATTTCCTTTTTCCCCATAGCCCTCTATGGGCTTCCAAATATCCCTTTGCCAATTCCACAAGAACAGCCTTAGCGAAAGGCGTCTTGAAGGGAAAGATGTAACTCTGTGAGATGAATTAAGAGAACACAGAGCAGTTTCTCAGAAAGCTTCTTTCCAGTTTTCAGCCGAAGTTATTTCCTTTTTCACCATAGCCGACCATGGGCTTCCAAATATCCCTTTGCCAATTCCACAAGAACAGCCTTAGCGAAAGGCTTCTTGAAGGGAAAGATGTAACTCTGTGAGATGAATTAAGATAACAAAGAGCAGTTTCTCAGAAAGCTTCTTTCCACTTTTGAACGGAAGATATTTCCTTTTTCACCATAGCCCTCTATGGGCTTCCAAATATCCCTTTGGCAATTCCACAAGAACAGCCTCAGCGAAAGGCTGTTTGAAGGGAAAGATGTAACTCTCTAGGATGAATTCACAGAACACAGAGCAGTTTCTCAGAAAGCTTCTTTCCAGTTTTGAACGGAAGATATTTCCTTTTTCATCATAGCCTTCTATGGGCTTCCAAATATCCCATTGCCAATTCCACAAGAACAGCCTTAGCGAAAGGCTTCTTGAAGGGAAAGATGTAACTCTGTGAGATGAATTCACAGAACACAGAGCAGTTTCTCAGAAAGCTTCTTTCCAGTTTTGAACGGAAGATATTTCCTTTTACACTGCAGCCCTCTATGGGCTTCCAAATATCCCTTTGCCAATTCCACAAGAACAACCTTAGCGAAAGGCTTCTTGAAGGGAAAGATGTAACTCTGTGAGATGAATTCACAGAACACAGAGCAGTTTCTCAGAAAGCTTCTTTCCAGTTTTGAACGGAAGATATTTCCTTTTTCCCCATAGCCCTCTATGGGCTTCCAAATATCCCTTTACCAATTCCACAAGAACAGCCTTAGCAAAACGCTTCTTGAAAGGAAAGATGTAACTCTGTGAGATAAATTCACAGAACACAGAGCAGTTTCTCAGAAAGCTTCTTTCCAGTATTGAACAGAAGATATTTACTTTTTCACCATAGCCTTCTATGGGCTTCCAAATATCCCTTTGCGAATTCCGCAAGAACAGCCTTAGCGAAAAGCTTCTTGAAGGGAAAGATGGAGCTCTGTGAGGTGAATTCACAGAACACAGAGCAGTTTCTCAGAAAGCTTCTTTCCAGTTTTGAACGGAAGATATTTCCTTTTTCTCCATAGCCCTCTATGGGCTCCCAAATATCCCGTTGCCAATTCCACAAGAACAGCCTTAGCGAAAGGCTGCTTGAAGTGAAACATGTAACTCTGTGAGATGAATTCACAGCACACAGAGCAGTTTCTCAGAAATCTTCTTTCCAGTTTTGAGCGGAAGATATTTCCTTTTTCACCATAGACCTCTATCGGCTTCCAAATATCCCTTTGCCAATTCCACAAGAACAGCCTTAGCGAAAGGCTGCTTGAATGGAAAGATGTAACTCTGTGAGATGAATTCACAGAACACAGAGCAGTTTCTCAGAAAGCTTCTTTCCAGTTTTCAACGGAAGATATTTCCTTTTTCCCCAAAGCCCTCTATGGGCTTCCAAATATCCCTTTGCCAATTCCACAAGAACAGCCTTAGCGAAAGGCTTCTTGAAGGGAAAGATGTAACACTGTGAGATGAATTAAGAGAACACAGAGCAGTTTCTCAGAAAGCTTCTTTCCAGTTTTGAACGGAAGATATTTCCTTTTTCACCATAGCCCTTTATGGGCTTCCAAATATCCCTTTGCCAATTCCACAAGAACAGCCTTAGCGAAAAGCTTCTTGAAGGGAAAGATGTAACTCTGTGAGATGAATTATGATAACAAAGAGCAGTTTCTCAGAAAGCTTCTTTCCAGTTTTGAACGGAAGATATTTCCTTTTTCACCATAGCCCTCTATGGGCTTCCAAATATCCCTTTGGCAATTCCACAAGAACAGCCTTAGCGAAAGGCTGTTTGAAGGGAAAGATGTACCTCTCTGAGATGAATTCACAGAACACAGAGCAGTTTCTCAGAAAGCTTCTTTCCAGTTTTGAACGGAAGATATTACCTTTTTCACCATAGCCCTCTATGGGCTTCCAAATATCCCTTTGCCAATTCCACAAGAACAGCCTTAGCGAAAGGCTTCTTGAAGGGAAAGATGTAACTCTGTGAGATGAATTCACAGAACACAGAGCAGTTTCTCAGAAAGCTTCTTTCCAGTTTTGAACGGAAGATATTTCCTTTTACACTGCAGCCCTCTATGGGCTTCCAAATATCCCTTTCCCAATTCCACAAGAACAGCCTTAGCGAAAGGATGCTTGAAGGGAAACATGTAACTCTGTGAGATGAATTAAGAGAACACAGAGCAGTTTCTCAGAAAGCTTCTTTCCAGTTTTGAACGGAAGATGTTTCCTTTTTCACCATAGCCCTCTATGGGCTTCCAAATATCCCTTTGCCAATTCCACAGGAACAGCCTTAGCGAAAGGCTTCTTGAAGGGAAAGATGTAACTCTGTGAGATGAATTAACAGAACACAGAGCAGTTTCTCAGAAAGCTTCTTTCCAGTTTTCAACGGAAGATGTTTCCTTTTTCACCATAGCCCTCTATGGGCTTCCAAATATCCCTTTGCCAATTAGACAAGAACAGCCTTAGCGAAAGGCTGCTTGAAGGGAAAGATGTAACTCTGTGAGATGAATTCACAGAACACAGAGCAGTTTCTCAGAAAGCTTCTTTCCAGTTTTGAACGGAAGATATTTCCTTTTACACTGTAGCCCTCCATGGGCTTACAAATATCCCTTTGTCAATTCCACAAGAACAGCCTTAGCGAAAGGCTTCTTGTAGGGAAAGATGTAACCCTGTGAGATGAATTAACAGAAGTCAGAGCAGTTTCTCAGAAAGCTTCTTTCCAGTTTTCAACGGAAGATATTTCCTTTTTCACCATAGCCCTCTATGGGCTTCCAAATATCCCTTTGCCAATTCCACAAGAACAGCCTTAGCGAAAGGCTTCTTGAAGTGAAAGATGTAACTCTGTGAGATGAATTAACAGAACACAGAGCAGTTTCTCAGATAGATTCTTTCAAGTTTTGAACGGAAGTTATTTCCTTTTTCACCATAGCCCTCTACGGGCTTCCAAATATCCCTTTTCCACTTCCACAAGAACAGCTTTAGCGAAAGGCTTCTTGAAGGGAAACATGTAACTCTGTGAGATGAATTCACAGAACACAGAGCAGTTTCTCAGAAAGCTTCTTTCCAGTTTTGAACGGAAGATATTTCCTTTTTCACCATAGCCCTCTATGGGCTTCCAAATATCCCTTTGCCAATTCCACAAGAACAGCCTTAGCGCAAGGCTTCTTGAAGGGAAAGATGTAACTCTGTGTGATGAATTCACAGAACACAGAGCAGTTTCTCAGAAAGCTTCTTTCCAGTTTTGAACGGAAGATATTTCCTTTTTCACTGTAGCCCTCTATGGGCTTCCAAATATCCCTTTGCCAATTCCACAAGAACAGCCTTAGCGAAAGACTTCTTGAAGGGAAAGATGTAACTCTGTGAGAGGAATTAACACAACACAGAGCAGTTTCTCAGAAAGCTTCTTTCCAGTATTGAACAGAAGATATTTCCTTTTTCACCATAGCCTTCTATGGACTTCCAAATATCCCTTTGCGAATTCCGCAAGAACAGCCTTAGCGAAAAGCTTCTTGAAGGGAAAGATGGAGCTCTGTGAGATGAATTCACAGAACACAGAGCAGTTTCTCAGAAAGCTTCTTTCCAGTTTTGAACGGAAAATATTTCCTTTTTCCCCATAGCCCTCTATGGGCTTCCAAATATCCCTTTGCCAATTCCACAAGAACAGCCTTAGCGAAAGGCGTCTTGAAGGGAAAGATGTAACTCTGTGAGATGAATTAAGAGAACACAGAGCAGTTTCTCAGAAAGCTTCTTTCCAGTTTTCAGCCGAAGTTATTTCCTTTTTCACCATAGCCGACCATGGGCTTCCAAATATCCCTTTGCCAATTCCACAAGAACAGCCTTAGCGAAAGGCTTCTTGAAGGGAAAGATGTAACTCTGTGAGATGAATTAAGATAACAAAGAGCAGTTTCTCAGAAAGCTTCTTTCCACTTTTGAACGGAAGATATTTCCTTTTTCACCATAGCCCTCTATGGGCTTCCAAATATCCCTTTGGCAATTCCACAAGAACAGCCTCAGCGAAAGGCTGTTTGAAGGGAAAGATGTAACTCTCTAGGATGAATTCACAGAACACAGAGCAGTTTCTCAGAAAGCTTCTTTCCAGTTTTGAACGGAAGATATTTCCTTTTTCATCATAGCCTTCTATGGGCTTCCAAATATCCCATTGCCAATTCCACAAGAACAGCCTTAGCGAAAGGCTTCTTGAAGGGAAAGATGTAACTCTGTGAGATGAATTCACAGAACACAGAGCAGTTTCTCAGAAAGCTTCTTTCCAGTTTTGAACGGAAGATATTTCCTTTTACACTGCAGCCCTCTATGGGCTTCCAAATATCCCTTTGCCAATTCCACAAGAACAACCTTAGCGAAAGGCTTCTTGAAGGGAAAGATGTAACTCTGTGAGATGAATTCACAGAACACAGAGCAGTTTCTCAGAAAGCTTCTTTCCAGTTTTGAACGGAAGATATTTCCTTTTTCCCCATAGCCCTCTATGGGCTTCCAAATATCCCTTTACCAATTCCACAAGAACAGCCTTAGCAAAACGCTTCTTGAAAGGAAAGATGTAACTCTGTGAGATAAATTCACAGAACACAGAGCAGTTTCTCAGAAAGCTTCTTTCCAGTATTGAACAGAAGATATTTACTTTTTCACCATAGCCTTCTATGGGCTTCCAAATATCCCTTTGCGAATTCCGCAAGAACAGCCTTAGCGAAAAGCTTCTTGAAGGGAAAGATGGAGCTCTGTGAGGTGAATTCACAGAACACAGAGCAGTTTCTCAGAAAGCTTCTTTCCAGTTTTGAACGGAAGATATTTCCTTTTTCTCCATAGCCCTCTATGGGCTCCCAAATATCCCGTTGCCAATTCCACAAGAACAGCCTTAGCGAAAGGCTGCTTGAAGTGAAACATGTAACTCTGTGAGATGAATTCACAGCACACAGAGCAGTTTCTCAGAAATCTTCTTTCCAGTTTTGAGCGGAAGATATTTCCTTTTTCACCATAGACCTCTATCGGCTTCCAAATATCCCTTTGCCAATTCCACAAGAACAGCCTTAGCGAAAGGCTGCTTGAATGGAAAGATGTAACTCTGTGAGATGAATTCACAGAACACAGAGCAGTTTCTCAGAAAGCTTCTTTCCAGTTTTCAACGGAAGATATTTCCTTTTTCCCCAAAGCCCTCTATGGGCTTCCAAATATCCCTTTGCCAATTCCACAAGAACAGCCTTAGCGAAAGGCTTCTTGAAGGGAAAGATGTAACACTGTGAGATGAATTAAGAGAACACAGAGCAGTTTCTCAGAAAGCTTCTTTCCAGTTTTGAACGGAAGATATTTCCTTTTTCACCATAGCCCTTTATGGGCTTCCAAATATCCCTTTGCCAATTCCACAAGAACAGCCTTAGCGAAAAGCTTCTTGAAGGGAAAGATGTAACTCTGTGAGATGAATTATGATAACAAAGAGCAGTTTCTCAGAAAGCTTCTTTCCAGTTTTGAACGGAAGATATTTCCTTTTTCACCATAGCCCTCTATGGGCTTCCAAATATCCCTTTGGCAATTCCACAAGAACAGCCTTAGCGAAAGGCTGTTTGAAGGGAAAGATGTACCTCTCTGAGATGAATTCACAGAACACAGAGCAGTTTCTCAGAAAGCTTCTTTCCAGTTTTGAACGGAAGATATTACCTTTTTCACCATAGCCCTCTATGGGCTTCCAAATATCCCTTTGCCAATTCCACAAGAACAGCCTTAGCGAAAGGCTTCTTGAAGGGAAAGATGTAACTCTGTGAGATGAATTCACAGAACACAGAGCAGTTTCTCAGAAAGCTTCTTTCCAGTTTTGAACGGAAGATATTTCCTTTTACACTGCAGCCCTCTATGGGCTTCCAAATATCCCTTTCCCAATTCCACAAGAACAGCCTTAGCGAAAGGATGCTTGAAGGGAAACATGTAACTCTGTGAGATGAATTAAGAGAACACAGAGCAGTTTCTCAGAAAGCTTCTTTCCAGTTTTGAACGGAAGATGTTTCCTTTTTCACCATAGCCCTCTATGGGCTTCCAAATATCCCTTTGCCAATTCCACAGGAACAGCCTTAGCGAAAGGCTTCTTGAAGGGAAAGATGTAACTCTGTGAGATGAATTAACAGAACACAGAGCAGTTTCTCAGAAAGCTTCTTTCCAGTTTTCAACGGAAGATGTTTCCTTTTTCACCATAGCCCTCTATGGGCTTCCAAATATCCCTTTGCCAATTAGACAAGAACAGCCTTAGCGAAAGGCTGCTTGAAGGGAAAGATGTAACTCTGTGAGATGAATTCACAGAACACAGAGCAGTTTCTCAGAAAGCTTCTTTCCAGTTTTGAACGGAAGATATTTCCTTTTACACTGTAGCCCTCCATGGGCTTACAAATATCCCTTTGTCAATTCCACAAGAACAGCCTTAGCGAAAGGCTTCTTGTAGGGAAAGATGTAACCCTGTGAGATGAATTAACAGAAGTCAGAGCAGTTTCTCAGAAAGCTTCTTTCCAGTTTTCAACGGAAGATATTTCCTTTTTCACCATAGCCCTCTATGGGCTTCCAAATATCCCTTTGCCAATTCCACAAGAACAGCCTTAGCGAAAGGCTTCTTGAAGTGAAAGATGTAACTCTGTGAGATGAATTAACAGAACACAGAGCAGTTTCTCAGATAGATTCTTTCAAGTTTTGAACGGAAGTTATTTCCTTTTTCACCATAGCCCTCTACGGGCTTCCAAATATCCCTTTTCCACTTCCACAAGAACAGCTTTAGCGAAAGGCTTCTTGAAGGGAAACATGTAACTCTGTGAGATGAATTCACAGAACACAGAGCAGTTTCTCAGAAAGCTTCTTTCCAGTTTTGAACGGAAGATATTTCCTTTTTCACCATAGCCCTCTATGGGCTTCCAAATATCCCTTTGCCAATTCCACAAGAACAGCCTTAGCGCAAGGCTTCTTGAAGGGAAAGATGTAACTCTGTGTGATGAATTCACAGAACACAGAGCAGTTTCTCAGAAAGCTTCTTTCCAGTTTTGAACGGAAGATATTTCCTTTTTCACTGTAGCCCTCTATGGGCTTCCAAATATCCCTTTGCCAATTCCACAAGAACAGCCTTAGCGAAAGACTTCTTGAAGGGAAAGATGTAACTCTGTGAGAGGAATTAACACAACACAGAGCAGTTTCTCAGAAAGCTTCTTTCCAGTATTGAACAGAAGATATTTCCTTTTTCACCATAGCCTTCTATGGACTTCCAAATATCCCTTTGCGAATTCCGCAAGAACAGCCTTAGCGAAAAGCTTCTTGAA